>NC_032025.1:3648411-3711179 GCF_001865875.1 Lupinus angustifolius
TATATATATATATATATATATATATATATATATATATATATATCATATTTAGAGATAAGTATATCTATATTTTTTGGTTCTATCATTTATAATTAAATTTTAATTAGAATTAAACTTTTAATGTGTTATAAAGATTAAAACCAATTATCATCTTCTCTAGTGACGAAGCCGTGCGTAATTTAGAATGTGTATATGGACACCCTAGATTTTTTTTAAAGTTCCTATATGTATTACTTATAATTCTATAAACCTAATTTGTTTTCTGTAAATAACATTTCATAAAAAAACAAGTAATCATTATTGTGTTGAATTATTTTATAATAATATGAATATGTAATTTAAGAATTTCATAATCGTTTTTCCGAGACAAATATTTATTTGTTTCTTTGTATGTCTTGTTTAAGTCTAACTGATTTCTTCTATTGTTTTGATAGAGTAAAACTAATTGAATATACAAAGTTTTATCTATGTGATTTTTGTTCAGCTGATTTGATGATATTTGATAATCAACTTGAGGCTTACATCATCGATATGTATAACAATGTTGAATTTGCTTATTTGAAAGGAATCAATAATCGTTAAGATAAGTTAGTTGAAAGTAAAAGACACATAGTTTAGTTATTAGTTTATCTTCTTTTAAGTTAAAATACAACTATAGAAATAATTTTTTAACTATAAAAATTGTAAAAAATAAGTTGTATAATCATATGTGAGATGCATTGATAAATGATTGTCTATATACTTATATTTAGCGGGAAGTATTTAATAACATGGACAAAATTGATCATTCAATAATTTCTAAATGTGAAATCAATCGAGATTAATTATAAAATATACAATTTATAATTGATGATATTTATTATTTTTTAACATATTTCACACACTCTGGATTTGGGTCCTAGATTTGTGGACTGTACCAAATCCTACAAAATATGAAATAAATATAATGGCATGATATAATTAAATTTTTAACAACTTCAATTTTAAATAAAAGAAATTTGAAAATTATAAAATCACTTATTTTCCATATTATTAAAATATTAGAGAGGATACCAAGTATCTAAGAATCGAAATCTCTCCAATTATGGATAGAGATTATGACATATGAAATAAATAATTTTTTAACGGTGCAACTTTTTTAATATTTCAATACTATAGAAGGTTACAAATGTGGTGGCGTAATTGATTTTTTTACCAGATTATAATGGTTTAAGAAGCTTGGTTAGTTGAATGATTTGATGAAGTAGGAGGATTCTATATGCAATGTGGAGGATTCTATATGTCATTATTACAATATATTATGCGATTAACTAAATAGAGACTCAATCGACCTTAGTTTAACCTTAGATTCTCGTGTGAATATAGACAGATCATAATAGTCAATAAATGTGAGATAAATATTGATCTCAAATTAATGTCATCATATCATTCTAAAATTAAAGAGTAAAAACTTATTCTCTTATATTCTTTTAAGACTTCTGATATAGATTATTTTGAATTGTATTTAAATCAGAGAGATAGAAATGGAGAAACTTATATGAACTCAACAATGGATGGGTGTACATTAATTTGTGCCGGACAAGTGGGGAAGAAGGATCCAAGAAGGGCTACCTATTTTGCGATGCCAATCAATCAATATTCAATACTCTAAAGCAAGACAAAGTCAAATTCGATTTAAAGTTTTTTCAAATAAATAATACAATATAGACTTAACTCGTGGTGAGCAGGGTAGTAGTATATGATTATTTTGGGGAAGTTTTTTTAACGTGGAGTTTATATGCACTTTAGATATAATGTTTTATTTACTACTAAGATATTCATTCATTCATCCTTCTGGGTGAGGAATTAATCTCTTTTTAAGTTTGTGGATGTCCCTTCCAACAAATGTTGCTCTTATGAATCAAACTTTTAATATTTTGGTTATCTTATATATTTATAGGGGTCTTAAACCACTAGACCAATATATTCTTAATACTTTATATCTAGTGTGATAAATATATACCAAATTCTCTCATTAATTCATTAATGAATAATATTAAGCAAAATTTGAGACAATAACAACCTATCACATTTCACTTTACTAGGATGTTTATGACAGTTTCTCCACAATTCCATGGGTTTAACTCCTCTTAAAATCTAAACATTTTATTCCAATGTTGTTCTAAGGTTCTGGAATTATGATCAACGGCTTCCATAATGATATTATGCATTATTAATAATAATATATTCTCTTATCAAATAAATTATAAATTCTCTAACAATAATAATATGTGTTATAAAGTGTACTAATAGGGGTAAGCAAAACCTGATATTTTTACCCGGTTTGACTCAATTGTGATCGAGTCTGAATATAGTTGTGTTTCATCGGGCTAGGACTATGTTTGGTTCAAAAATTAGACTTGATCAATATTTAGGTCTGGATAAGGAACAAACATGATCGGGCTCAACCGTTCCACAATGACTCATTCATCATGTTTGTATGTGTGTTTATTCAATTGTGTCTAAAGTAATGACGTTTATTTAGTCGAAAATATCATCAATTCTCTAATTTTCTCATCATATATATACATATATATATATATGTTTAACAATATATATACATATTCATTTCATATGTCAAATTACATATTCATAATAATAAGTAATTAATGAGAAGACTTTATCTAAAAAAGTATGCATTATATTTAATCATGTCTAAGGTTGAGTTTGAAAGATTGATATGATCAACATTTAGGGTCGGATTAACATTGGGTCCAATATTAAGTTCAAAAAAATGACTTGATCAATATTTAGGACCGAGTAAGAGACAAGTTTTACCCAACTCTATAACTTATGCTCATTCTTTAAAGTAGTATTTTATGATAAATGTCATTTTCTGAATTTATAGATTATCTTTACAATATAATATATCATTTTTCATATAATAAAAACCAACGTTATAAATGAAAAATGAAATTATTTCGAGTAGTAGATCATCAAGTATTACAATGTGAAGATTTTTTTTTTTAATAAAATTTGAAATTATTTAATTTAAAAAATAATTAAAAATTTGAAGTCTTAAAAATTTACTTGTGTATATCAACATTTCTATCCAATTTGTACTCAACCATACAAAATTGATATGTTTTGTAACTAATAATAAACTTTGGAAAGAATTGGCAAACCAAAATTATATTTAATTGCTAATTAAAAAAATTAGTTAGTATGATCATTAATGATATTGAAATAATATTTTTGAATTTTAATTTCATTGAAATTACTTAGAATATTTGATTAAACTAAGTGTAAAAGTGTCATATTATCAATTAAAAGGTACTATAAATGCCATTTTAAGGGGGGAAATCATTTATTAGTACAAGCAACATTGACATAAGTCAATGGAAAATTTAATTTCACTGGGACTAATGACTAGTAATTATTGTTTTAGTCAAGTTTATGCTTTTAGCTAAGAGGATCTCCATCCGTACATTATTATAATATTCTTTTTGAAATAAGAATATTTTCTACTCAATTGTCAAAGTCTTATTTTTAATAATACTACTTGTACAAAAATATTCCAATGTTTATTTTTATAAGAAAATGTGTATCACAACATAAAAATGATGAGAGAAAAATTATTTGTTATTATAAAATATAAAAGTGTGAATAGATTCTAGGATTTAAATAAAAATAAGTATTGTAAATATATAGACTGCACTGTCCACACATTTCTATGTAGTTCAGTTAAGATACATGCATATAATCGAATGGCTACTCGTAAATGCCTTTTTGGTATGTGTTTTCTTTCCCCGTACATTGCTACAAACATCCTTCTTGTTTTCTTAAATTCATTTTCCTCGGCTCATATTCTTAATCTGTAGAGTAAGATTTGTATATGCATGCACTCTCTCCATATACATGCATCAACTAAATGAAGTTGATACATATAATATCCCTGAAATTTTCTCTACTTAAGTAGCTTATAATTCGTATTTGAATATGCATATATTTTAATGTATGATGTTAGGAGTGTCACATTAAGTATAATATCAAATTCAATATGTTACTTAAACCATAAAATTCTCTCACGTAATAGATTAGTCTTTTGAGTTAGACTATCCTCGTGTATTTATGTCTTAACATATGCATAACTTTTTATAGTGGAAAAATGAACTCATTAATACTAGTAGAATAAAAAATATATTTAGCAAGATTTTTAGAATAATAGTTATTTAATTTAAAAAATAGTGATCGTAGTGTCAATTTTTTATGTCCCTACCTTTCAATTTAAAAGAGTTGCAGACATAAGATCATATCTTCAAGCGCAAGATCTTGTGGATTTTTTGTTTTTGTTTTTTGCAACTCAGAGAATCCATACCCAATAAATTTGGGATTGCTCACCATGTATAAAGGTTAATATTTAGCTGGTACTAGTATCAAAATATCAGCATTGAGCAGTAACAATAATTGTAAAAATAAAATAATCAAATATATATTACCAAGATAAAATAGAAATTTATTATTCTGGGACCATTAGGGTGGAAGACTTTATTTTTCTGCCTGCATTCTGAATAAGTGAATCGGTTATTAGTTTAAAGTGGGTGGCAACCCCATTACTCTAAAGGCTCAACTTTCAACATCAAACCTATTCATGCATTCTTCAATTAGAAAAAAAATGTATATAGCAACAAAATATAAGTTTTATATTATTTCCCATTTATGTTTAATTATCATTCATTCTTCAAATAAAAGAAGAGTATAACATAGATCTTTTTCTCATAAAATAATAGAAATAAATGATAGATAATGTACATAGTATATATATATTTTAAATAATAGTGGATATATATTAAACTTTTCTTTACATATCCAAATATCACATCTGAAATACATTTACATTAAATTCTAACAATGTCCTAAATTTGTTACTCACTGTCCATATTAACCCCAACCGCAGATTAATTATACTACACCGCTTTCTGTGTCCTAAAATGAGTTGTTGCGTCTACTTTCTTGTAGCAATAGAGGTTAGGCAGAAAGTTTCAACAAGGAAAGAACAAATATGGCAAGGAATGAAGATTTGTACTCCTACATGATTGCATTTGCTATTGCAAAGAATTCATAAAATAAGTATCATGTGTCCTAAGAATATATTTTGTTATAAGCCTAAGATATATGCTTATATTAGCAAGCATAGAGTAAGGGTACTCAATCCAATTACAAAAGGATCAATAAACGCGCATAATACATACACTAGTCTACAAAACAAATATCAAACCCCTATATCATTGAATTAATGCCAAATTAAATCCAACATATGCAACACATCAAAGTTCTCATTCCTAAAAAATCAAAAGTGAAAGATTAATATTATTAGCAAATGTAACTTGTAAGATTTTTATTATATTAAACACATCATCATTCTACACTAGTGAATATTAATCTTCACACTATAAACTAATATCCTGACAGCAGTAGTTAACACACTTCCTATATATAAAAAATACAGAATCCAAATAGTACGGAAAATGTAAGTAACACAAAAAGGTACCTTACTAGAAGTTCCCTTTTTGGCTTTTTGTGTTGCTTAAGGGTTAATATCTGTCCCCTCTATATGATTAATTTAATAATTAATTAATCAAAGTGAGGGACCCTTCTAAACAGAGACAGACCCTTCTCAATTTTCATCATACATATACAGTCAACTATAATCACTTACACTCTTCTTCCATGTATGTATTTCTAAACACTCTACTGACACGTGCTCACTCTTTCTCTCACTTCCCCTTCACTATTAAGAGTTCAACTCCTCTTCGGTATAGGACTGCTGGATAGGGAGGAAATAAGAATTATAATTGGTTTTATTAAAAATAAGTTAAAATTAAGATAATTACATTTCTATTTTTAACACATGTAATAATTTTAATATGGTAATGGAAAAGAGATACAAATTCCTTAATGAGTGAGTGTGAGAAAGAGAGTTGAATCGGACAAAAAACCTGGATTAAATATGTGTTGTTGTCTTGTTGATATCTTATCTCATATATTATTTTGTGTTAATGAAAATATGTCATATAAATTTAAAATTTTATTGTTACCATTATTTTGTTCTATTATCATTAATACAAGACGAACATGTGAGACGAGATTTGAAACAATAAATCTACATAAAAAAACATGAATGAGCTGGATGGAGATTCAGTGAGTGGAAATTGAGCTGTAATCATAGCTGAAAGCCTCTATTTTTTTTTCCTTCTTTCCCTCCCTCTTTCCCCCTCTCTTCCTATGCTTTTACTCTCTTGCATGTTGCAACTCAAAACAGCCTATATATACCTCAAGTTTACAACTTATTTTGTCACAAACCTTCTACATTATCCCTCTCTCACTTATAACAAGTTACTCACCCTACTAACAACATAAAAATATGGAAATACCAAGTACCATGTTGTCCTTGTTTGTTTCTTTTCTCTTCATTCTTGTTCTTTTCAAGACATTCATAAAACTCTTTGTCTCCAAACGCCAACACTTGCCACTCCCACCTGGCTCAATGGGATATCCTTACATAGGAGAAACATTTCAAATGTATTCTCAAGACCCAAATGTCTTCTTTGCCACAAAAATAAAAAGGTACATAACCATGTACAAGTACTTTCACTTTCCATTCATATCAAGGTTTTAAATTGTGGTCGTAATATTGCAGTTTTTCTAAGTGCAATGGCATCGACCTCATTTTCCCGCAATATTGAGATTTTTGTAGTCTCCATTACTACAACCATAATTGAGAACTTTTATTATTACCATCTTCAACTATTTCATAGGCTCAATTCACTAACATACATATGCACTTGGATTGTTCATTTTTTATAGGTATGGCTCTATCTTCAAATCCCACATTTTAGGTTGTCCATGTGTGATGATTTCAAGCCCAGAAGCTGCAAAGTTTGTGCTCAATAAAGCTCATCTATTCAAGCCAACATTCCCAGCAAGCAAAGAGAGGATGTTGGGAAAACAAGCTATCTTTTTTCACCAAGGAGAGTACCATGCTAACTTGAGAAAGCTTGTACTTCGTACCTTCATGCCTGAATCCATCAAAAACATTGTTCCTGCAATTGAATCCATTGCCCAAGATTGTCTTAAATCATGGGAAGGACGTGAAATATTCACTTTCCTTGAAATGAAGACGGTATGCAACTCCACTTCAACTAAGCTACTCAAAAGCAGAGCACAAAACAGAGCAGAACAGAGTGTTCCTCTGTTCTCATTCTTACAAAATTCAATGGTTTTCTATTATGTGGACATGAGAATTGGCTTAGAAATTTAAAGATTTAGTTTTCATTGGGAACTTGAGAAGTCATATACTTAGTTTGCCACTGGAAACTTATTTTCTTCAACTTCTAAATCAGTGTTCATGTTCACACAATACAAAAACAGGAAAAACTAATAATACCAAGTATAAAAATCAAAGGGTCAAGACAATTTTTGATTCTTTGTTAATTTCTAATGTATTTTTACAAAATTAATAATGGGTTTTAAAAAAATTTGAATTTTGATCTATTGCAGTTCACCTTCAACGTTGCCCTACTTTCAATATTTGGAAAAGAAGAAGTTATGTATAGAGAGGATCTGAAAAGGTGTTACTACACTCTTGAGCAAGGGTACAATTCAATGCCAATTAACCTTCCTGGAACACTGTTCCACAAGGCCATGAAAGCAAGGAAAGAACTTGCACAGATTGTAGCACAGATAATCTCAAAGAGGAGACAAGAGAAACAAGAGTATAAGGACTTGTTGGGTTCATTCATGGAAGAGAAAGCAGGGCTCACAGATGAACAAATAGCAGATAATGTAATTGGTGTCATATTTGCAGCGCGTGATACCACTGCCAGTGTTCTTACATGGATTGTTAAGTACCTTGGTGAAAATCCTAGTGTCCTACAAGCTGTAACTGTAAGTATCTGTGTCCTACTTTCAATCATTTGGTTTTATAATTTTATGAAGAAATTTGTTTGGTAATTAACCTTTTCTTTTTTATATGTGACTTTGATTATAGGAGGAGCAAGAATCTATATTGAAGAGCAAAGAAGAAAGTGGTGAAGAGAAGGGTTTGAATTGGGAAGATGCTAAAAAGATGCAAATAACTTCAAGGGTTATACAAGAGACTCTAAGAGTTGCTTCAATTTTGTCCTTTACTTTTAGAGAAGCAGTGGAAGATGTTGAGTATCAAGGTCAATATCTAAATCTTATATGATACCTTGTTTTTCTTTTTTTAGTATTCAAAATTTCATTTCCTTTTCTCATTTAGGCTCACAGATTCTGTGTTTGGAATTTTGTTTTCCTTAGGGCATCTTATACCAAAGGGATGGAAAGTACTACCACTATTCAGAAATATACACCATAGTCCAGACAACTTCAAAGAGCCAGAGAAGTTTGATCCCTCAAGATTTAAGGTAATTATTCTAGTATTATATAGATATTATTACATTACATTGCATTTACCTACTTTTCTTTTATTCCTATTCATATATGTGATATTTGAACAAGTATCTCATCCTCCCAAATCCTATCCTGCACCAATGACAATGATGACATGTTTTCGTTAGTACGAGACATAATTTAGGAAATGATTTGAGACAATATATTTTTGTTTATCATACTTTACCTATTCCAGAGACACAGAGTTTGATAGAATCTTATAATTATTTGCAGGCTGCACCAAAAGCCAATACTTTTATGCCATTTGGAAGTGGGATCCATGCATGTCCAGGGAATGAATTAGCCAAGTTGGAGATGCTAGTGCTTCTACATCATCTGACCACAAAGTACAGGTTGGTAACACTTTGATTACTACTTACAGTGTATCACTGCAACCTTTTTGCATTAAGTGGAAACATATTCCAAATTTAGAAAGTTTTCCAAGTTCATTGTTTTAACTTGTTACTATTATTTTGGTGCAGATGGTCTATGGAGGGTGCAAAGAATGGAATCCAGTATGGTCCTTTTGCTCTTCCCCAAAATGGCTTGCCTATTACATTATATCACAAGAAGTAGATAGCACAGAGAAAAAGACAGATTCATATCCAACAACAAGTGCTATTATGGAATGAATAGCTTCATAGGTCTCAAAATGGTTTTAACTTTCTTGAGAAAATGATTAAGAGCAAAAAAACCATAATGCAAATATACAATAAAAAATGGGATATCAAGCAATAATTCCTTTCTTTTTTTTGTCCTAGACATACCCAAAGGGGTGTCTTGGAAATAGAATACAAACAAGTGTACATATAGGTTTCATAGAGAGAGAGCATAGTATTAAGTTCTTTTACATTCTTCACTTTCATTTTCTTTTGAAAATATCTTGAGGAAAAGTTCTCAAGATATTGCATTGATGTATTCATTAACATGTTTTGTATCCATATAATAATAAAGTGATTTTTTTGTGCTAAGATGTGTTGCAGAAATTAATCATAGTATCATACATCTCTAAGGTGCAAAGACACCCCATTTATTTATTAAAAAGAAATTTAAGAAAAGAAGAAAAAAAGGGAAATAATATAGAATGCCAAAGAATCACGGCATTGCAGAAAAGTAGTAGTGACTATACGTGTCTCACATTTTCCAAACATGCATTTCAATGACTTATACTTTGACTAATACACATTTTATGTATTCCATATCAATCAAACTCTGGTTTCCTAAAATCTTAACACATGTCCTTTCAAGCTTACCAATGCTAGCAGCATTAAGATGACCATACATTAAAGTCGTAGTATATATCCTTATATTTTTTTGGTAATAGTATAACCTTTTATTTACTAAGGATAATACACAACAACAATAAAATAATGAACATTATGTAATATGATTGGATCTTCTATACTACTTCCACTCATATAGAAAAGTATATAACTATTTTACAATCTTATTCACCTCACTCTTTATTTTCAACTTTTCAATTTTCCTATTTTGTTTCTTTGTTGGATATTTTAACGTGTTCGTCAGTTCTAACATCCATTCATATATATATATATATATATATATATATATATGAATGGAACTTGACTATGTTTGTAACAAGACAAACTTCTTTTATGGTTTCAGAGTCATATGCAGTTAGTACTTCCAAATTTGGTCATGAATAGAGTATAATATTGATCCACTTTCACTGTAATGAATTATACACAATCAGTGCATTATCTACCATTCATTTAAATTACTTTTTGTGAAAAGTCAAACATAATTAAAAATGAATGGTAGAAAATAAAGTGACAGTGTAGAAAATTCTTATACCGTCGGTGTATACCTCTTTTTCTCTATTCATAATAGTTAAGTCAAAGTACATTCATAATCCAAATTAGATTGACCACCAACACATATATTGCCTCCCTTGTGAGGAAGGTTATAAGTCTGGATTCGCGATCATTACAAACATAATATGAATTTCTTTGGAGTTATCAAAAGTGAATCATGATTCCAATTGTGTTCGTATAATCCATAGTTGTCCAAAGTAGTTAATATTATCAAGGTTTTGGAAGTATTTGAAATCAAGATAATGATCGTTATTTAATACCTTACTTATGGAAAGCCAACAAGAAATGTGCATACCTAGTTTTAAGAATAATATTCATTTTGTTTTCTGTCTCAATGAACATATCTACCAAATGTTAGGTAAGGAAGAAACCAATTTAGAACGTTATTTCTGACTATAACCTTTATGACAAAATCAAATGATATTTTTCTTCAGAAAAAATGGTAGGTTGTACGGTTCTTGAACTTGCACTGCTTAGCTGTTGATGAGTATAATTTAGAGAATCTTGAATCACAAGTTTCTGTATAAGAAGGATATCTTCTCATGTTATACTTTCTACAATAATTAATTAGTTGATGTATGTGTAAACTATAGATTTTGTTACTTAAAAACAATAAGTACCAGAAGATTAATTTTAAGAAGCAAAATCATTGAAACATTGAGATAATTATTTCAGTGGATAGTTGGATATTCCAATCTCTGTATACGAGAAACTAAAAAGAAAAAGGGAAAGAGCAGAGCAAATTTTGAAGTAGTTTGGGTTCATTCAATTGATAGTTGTACACCTCTCGTATCAGGAGTAGATTCTGTTCTTTTAGTTTTCAATTTATTTTATTTTTTCAGTGCTGTTCTTTGACTTTTTAAATCTATTTAATGAAGTTAATTGGAAGTATTTGTACCAATAAGGTTGGGTACTAAGTGGAACATATCATGTTGTTCGGAATTTGATTGATGTACCGTGTATAGAAAAAACAAAAGGTTAACTCGACTTTGGAGATCTCTTGATCTAAAAAAAGATTAAGTTTGAATACCATCATGTTCTGTGTATTATTAATCATTATAACTTTGTTGGATCTAACTTGATTTTGTCAATCGCATACTGTTGAACATAGGGTCAGAGGCCAGGGTCAGCCACTACCCAACCAACAATTCCCTGCTTTGATATCAAGATTTTATATGTAATAAGATTGAACAATCAAGTTCTTATCTCAGTTAGAATTGGCTAAAAGTCTTGAAATTTTGAGTATCATGTTAATGTCCACTGTCCAAGACTGATCATTAAAAAATAACTTTGTTTTAAACCCACATATATGATTTTACAGTTTAGAAATCAAGCATCTTCCTAAGACTGATAATAATCAGTGAAGTTCAATATCCTTTTTGGGTGGAAATGAATTGAGTTAGGTCTGGCGAAGCTATGCTCAACTCATTAAGAGTTGACTCAAGAGTTGGGTATTCAAGTTCGACTCGTTTGGTTCATGAACCAAATGTATCCAACTAAATAATATATTTAAAATAAACCTTTCAAGTAATAGATGAACCTTATTGAAAAAGGTGTGATAAATACATGATAATGTGAAAAAGTTTGACTGAAATAAACCATTACTCTTACTCTTATGGCTGCATTGACAGCAGAAATAAAAACCAAAACAACAGGAGGAGGGGAAATAGAGAGAGAGAGGCTTGAAGGCATTTAAAGAAATGAAAGAAGGCCAACCGCAGGCACAACGGCATTCCACAAAGGAATAGATGAACCTGTCCTCACTTTCACTCTAAAATTATCACTAGAACAATTGTGATACACATCAAACTGATATTATTAGCCACAGTATCATACTTCATATTGTTAGCAAATCATTATATGGACAAAGAAAAATGCGCAAAAATGTTTTTATTTTATTTTATAAAAAGAGACCAAAACTAGATACAACAAACTTAACCCTGCACAATAGTACCCTTCCTTCAAAGTCCAGAGTAGACAGACCAAAACCTAGATGCAACAAGGAAAGCCTCGTGCATACAATTACTACAAAAGCTATTTTACAGAGTACAGTTTTTACCTGGTTCTGCCACTATTTCTGGATGGTGAATCACACCCCATGGAGGGAGCTGAAACCATCCATGCCTGATAATAGTTTATATCATTCGATTTTACATGTATCAGATAAGCAACTGTTTCAGGCAACTCCACGAGCAGCAAGTCGCTATGCAGTCTACCTTCAAGCATCATGAATTAGAATTGGCTTTGCAAATTGACTAGCCAAGCAAGTCCCTGAACAAGTTTCTTGAAGGGTTCACACCCATCTGCCTCACAAATGCATCCTTCTGCACAGAATCTTTAGCATTTGAAAACTTCACAGATTGTGGCAAAGGTGTCGCAATTGTTTCTGCACTAGCAACTCCGATAGCTGCATTCGATAACTCATATAAAAGATCTAAATTATCCCCACTGACGGGGATAGAATAGCCACCACTGCCACTGTGCCCACTTGCAGTAGTCTCTGCATAGAGTGTCATAATATCAAGTGTGTTTGTAACAGCACCTGTATTATGATTTGTTGTGGAACTAATGCTTGGGTCAAGAAGTTCTTCCAATTGCTGGAAAGGGTCCACAGGGGGAGGACCAGTACTGACGGTTGATTCACCCAAGTCAAGCAAGTCTGGAGGAGGGTGATGAATTTTTCTCTCCATGGCTAATTCATCGGGTACACCTGCAGTCTTTGATCCCTGGGATCTGTCTGCAGCACTAGCACTAGCTTTTGGAACCTTATGACTAGTGGATGATCTTTTCTCAGGTTTGGTAGAACCACCAAATAAGGAAGCAGCAAGCTTCTGCTTTTCCGGAGAAATTTCAACATGTGCCTTTCTTGAATCATAACTATCACGTACTTTCGAGTTGACAGCTGTTGGATCATCCACCTTAGCTGTTCCATTTGTTGGTGTTTGGGAAGTAGAATATGAGGTAGATGAGGTTGAAGACGTATAAGTTGGTTTACCCCACTTCTTCTGAACACCATCAAGCTGTAGCTTAAGCTCTGATGATCCAGCTTCTGATGCTGATCCCATTGATGAGACATGGTGGGTTTCCCTTGAATACAATGCCTTGGGTACTGAAGCAATGTCTGTTGAGAATGCAAATGAAACTGGAGCAACTTTTGATTGCATTGGAGGCTTTGGAATTTCATATGCTTCAAATCTCAGTCCATGCTGCAAAGGTTCTTGCTGATCTTGGCTTCTGAAACTGCTCATATTCTCCATTCCAGTGCGCACATCCTCAGGAATGTAAGGTTGAGCACCTTTTTCTATAGATTGCTGGACATAACCATTGAGGAAAGAAAGGTCCTTATCAACCTGCATATAATATTCAGTGCATCAATAACCTTGAAGCAGAAAAACAAGACTGTAGTATGCATTGCCAAGCACATTACCGTTACCATTTAGCAAAAAGATACATGTATGTATAAAATGCAAATTTAAATTGCTACTGCTGAGATATTATTTAGCCAACGGTGTTATATCTTTATCTTTACTACTTTCAGATCCCTTAAGTTTAGGAATTGATAAGTCTTGGCCTGTGTATAAATATTGTACTCAATATTCATCAAGCCATGTATATTCAGCAGGAAAACGGTACAAAGATATGTTTTGAATGTACAATTTAATTGAGAGAATAACTAATAAATAAATTAGAACTAAACAGAATAAAGATATGGGGAGAACAGAATCTAAAATCAGATGGTTTATGTTTGTTACAAAGAAAAAGAAAATAGTAGCAGCAGTATTTGGCAACAACAAGACAACCACACTAAGAAACTCTAAATTAGTTATCATACATTTGCGAGAAAGTTTATGATAAGATCAAGAAGAAAGACAAGAATTAATGGAAAACAATACCCTAAACAAGAATCAATGTGATTCTTGGTTGGATGAAGAACAAGAATACTATTAGAAAGAATGAAATAAGAACAAGATTTGAGATGTACAAAAGGTCTCACGACCTTTCCCCTGATTCCACTATCATAATTTACTTCTCCATTAACTCCCCTTCATCCAAGAGACTAGTTCCCTATTTATAGCCTAACTAACAAACTATTATAGAAAGCCTAACTAACAAACTATTATAGAAAGCCTAACTAACAAACTATTATAGGAAATGTGTTACAATTAGGAAATCTCTAATTAGATTTACATATTTCCCCTTCTATACACATTTTTAATACTAGGCTTAGGCCTAATCTATCAGTTTATTTCACTGACATACTTCAAGCATTTTGTTCCCCAAAAAAATAGTATAGCCAAGTCACTGGGTTTGAACTTTTAAGGTAGGCAAGCATTTCTATTCCAGGCAAAACAAAGCAAAGCTAAAATTAAAATTAATGTAATGCTAAGCAAAGTTGTTTTCTGAGAGGAGAAAGTACTTATTTGGAGGACCAAGTTTAAGAAAGGAAAAAGCTTCGGAAGTTCTACAGATTGCATTTGAATGCAATCATCTTTACATGGTTGAAAGTTTGAGCAAAATGGAAAAGGGGGGAAGGAAAGGAGAATGGGTAATAATGCAGCAAATAATTTAAAATGGAAGGCGGGAAGGAAAGGAGGATGGAAAAGTGAGAAAGTGAAAACAAACAACTACAACTTGCATACTTAAGCCACTGAAAAAATTGAAAGCTTGGGTTATAACTATCAAATAATTTAAAATGCAGCAGTAACCTTTTACCAACTCATTATTGTTGAACACATAATATTATAGCAGAATTAGCATCAATAACCTCAATGCCTATACAACTTGCATCCCGTGGCATTATTGTTTCAACAATTTGTGCATCCAAACCAATAAGGGCTTGCAACTCATGAGCACGCTGCTGCAAATCTGTAGAGTGGGATGCTAATAATTCTTCAATCAAAGATTGGCACTGCAAGTAGAAGAGAAAAGGTTAGTCATCTTGCTATTATTAGTCTATAAAGATCAGCATCTCAGCCACATGCCAAATTGAAATCTATCAACTACATTAGAACAGCGAAATTTTTTATTCCATGAGTCATTACTCGAAATTGAGAATTGAGTGCCCTATTGGCTATAATCATCATAGAAAAACATGCATGGCCCTCGTGAACATTCATATAACTCAAGAAAGAATTATTTCCAAGATTTAATCTTCAAATTCCTTGGTGCCATCTTTTGTTATGTTGAATTATCAACAAAAGAAAATGTTTTCTTATGGACAAAATAGATATGCAGATGGCAACATCATTCAGCACATACCTCAGGTAGCATATCCACTTTCCTCCCAGCTGCTACTTCAAATGCATAAATTTTCATCAATGCTGAAATAGCATATGCCTTCATGAAAACAATAAATTAGTCCCAAATCAAAATTGCACAGCAGATAGATTGAATAAACAGACGTGATGTATATTAGATTAACACATGGGATGGGTCTCATGGAACTAACAAGAAAAGAAAATGTTGAACAATATACCAAACTTCATGCAAAAACCACATCATCAACAAATAAGCTAATGCTAGAAATGCATGATACAAACACAATAAAGATCGGCCTAATGCATGAGACTCTCACCTAATGGGGTCTGAGGATAGTATATGTACACAGTCTTACCCCCACAAGCGAAAAGGTTTTTTTCAGGTTTTGAACTTATGACCTGTTGGTCAATAAGCAGCAAACTTACTATCGACTCACGCTATTACAAAGGGTAGCCCGATGTACTAGGCTCTCACCTTGTGAAGTCTGAGGAGGGTAGATGCGCACAACCTTACCCTCATAAGGAAAGAGGATATTTTAAATTGAAAACGTGATAAATTTGATAATGGTGTCAATATCTAATGTAACCATAAAATAGAAAGAAATTGCCGAATAATAATCAGAGTCTCCCTAAATAAAATGCATTTTGAATTTCCCTCTTTCCTTATCACCAAAAGGTCGGCTTTCAATAATACCTTAACATTTTCATCATTAGAATATGCCTCGGCAATGTCGCATAACTTCCCACTCATATACGAAGCAGAATACTTTCCATCAGCTGTGCCATATTCCCCAAGAACCCAACAGATGACCTGTAATCAGTACTTAACATTAGACAAGAAAACAAATCTAATTTCTCCAGAAAGTAAAACAAGAGCAGAAACACAAAACATAAGTGAGATAGAAAGTACTTGAAGAAACACAGATGGAAGCTTTGGCTCTCCAAGAATGCGCAAATATGATTCAACCTACATGAAACAGTTTCCATTCAGTACCACACATGCAAAATTTTGTGCTGCACAATTGCACATATTAAATAAAATGGGGAAATTATCAAAGTAACATACAGCAGACGATCTCAACTGGCTATATTTAGCATCATCCTCCTCTCCAAATCCTTCAGCAATCAATCGCATCAAATTATGTGCCACCTTAATATTCACAACATCTCCAGCATGCTCAAAAACTTTATTAATGGTCTGTGTAATCAAAGTATAAGATATTCTTAGTTACCAATTGATGTATATAAGAATTACAACGCAGAAACAAGAATAGCTCAATAGGATTACAGCAATTTCAATTACCTGTATAAACCAATGATTACTCGGTGCAAATTGCTCAGCAAGTTCCACACATCGAGATGCTATATAGGCTTTATAATGGTCGTCACTAATGCTAATCATGTAATCAATCATGCGGTCAACAATGACTTCCACATTGGAGGACTTGGTCATTTTGTATAGAAGTTCAAATGTTTTTCGCTTCATAGTATCATCAGGGTCCTGCATCACATGCATCAAATTTTAATGTGAACTCCAAATTCAAGAATGTGCACAACAAGGAGAACCTTGAATTTAGACGATGGACATAATAAGGGTTGCTTTTACACAACTGCACAATTGCACCATGTCTTTGCCAACAAAATCTTAAGGTTTTAAAAGTGAAAACCTCCCAATAACTCACAAATATGTTCTATTCCAAAGATCGGTTGAAATTACAAACTGGTTCTAAAAATCAGCTATAACTTTACATTTTCCTAAATTTGACAGTTGACACAACAAAATCTGATTGCAGTCAACATTAATGAATCAAACAAACCTGACAACAAAATGTGGAGTTGAGATCATGAGGGATGTTCTCACCTCTAAGCAGTCAATCACAGCCAGTTGGTGTTGTTCAGCAATATTTAGACTTAACTTTATCAGCCGACCAAGGGCATCAATCCCCATGTACTTGAGATTATGATTGTCACTCTGAACACATATCAACAACATACATGTAAAATACATGATAGCCAAATCCAATAACACACATATTATAAACTTAAAACACATTTCACTAAAACAAACCTTCAAAAAATTCGCAATAACATCTGCAGCAGCTTCTAATAACATAGGATTGGGATATATGGAAGCAACACAGCGTATGCACTCGTAAAGAACAGCATTCCCTATATTAGTTGATGAATCACTCTTCCTGATTATATCAGCAAGAACAGTATACATGTTTTCACTAGCTTTCTTGTCACCACTACCCAATAACGCCAAGATTTTCAGCAACTTAACCTGCACATTTGAAATACGTTTGCAGCTGAAACTCAAATAACATATAAGATAAATGCAAAATTAGAAATTCTTGCATAAACCTAGGGTAGTGTTCAAACGAACAAAACAAGATGGAATGGTGTTCTATTCTCTCTGTTTCACCCCTTTTGGTTAAACTAAAATGTTATTATTTATTTTTTATTTTAAATCTCATGTCATGTCTTGTCCGGTTCTATTTATAAAGCACACTCAACATAGAACAATCCTATGTTCTATTCCGCCCTGTTCTGAGTTCTGACCTATCAACCAAACATTATCTAAGAATTTCTTGTGCGAAATGAAACATTGTGAGGCTAAAATGGCACTTGTACATAACATGGTAAAGGAAACAACAATGGACCTGAATGAATGGAGCTGGCATCTGGTGATAATCATAGTTCTTAGGCAACCTGCGTTCAACCACTTGTTTAAGAATGTTAACAAAGGTGACAACAAGGTCCTTATAAGAGTTAGCATCAACAGTCACAAGATCAAAAAGTGGGCACAAAGCAGCACCCATTACCCCCGGATCATTATCACACAACCTCTTTCGAAAATTCGCCACCAAATGCGACACAGACGATGGCGATTTCTGGAAAAACCGATGAAGCGCCATAACCGCCTTCTTCCTAACCGCCTCCTTAGAATGACCTAACAGCTCCACCACCTGAGGCAACACCGCGGGGATGGTGTCCTCGTTAATGAGCCTGCAAACGGCGTTAAGCGCGGCGCAAACAACGACATAGCTATCGGATTTAAGATCCTTCTGGATAGTATTAACAATGAGGATAATTAGGTCATGGTTATCGTGAAGGAACAGAGTAACGGCGAGGTAACCGATCCGTTTGAGTTTGAGGTTATCGCGGTGAGTGATGTTAACGGCGTGAATGTAACCGAAGGAAGCGTCGTGGCCGAGCATTTCGATGTAGAGGAGTGTGATAATGTATTCTTTGATGTTGCGGTTGGAGATGTTAGGTTCGGTGAGTTGAGTTTTGAGGGTTTGGATTTGGTTGAAGACGATTCGATCTTCTTCGGATTTGGATTTGGAATCGCCGATTGATTTGATGAGAAGTTGAAATTCTTTGGAGTGATTGTGGAATAGTTCTTTGGATTGTGATCCCATGGCGAATTCTCTTCCTAAGGACTTGAACTGCTTCATAGTGTTTGTGAGTAGTGAGAGAAGAGAGATAGTGTTGTTATAGTGTGATAAAAGTGATGTAAGAGAAAGTGGTGTTGTTATAGTGTGATAAAAGTGATGTAAGAGAAAGTGTGGAGAGTGTGGAGTGAAGAGAGAAGACACGGTGAGGTAAAGAAAGGAACGGGTGTCGGAGAAGAAGAGTGGAAGACAAATGACGTGTAAAAACAGAAATATCATTCATTACAAATTTGGCGGTAGTATATAACGACATATTATGGGTCCCCACTCACTAATGCTTACAAGATCCCATAATGTTTCTATTTTAACCTAAATAAACTTTATTAATACTAGCTGTAATTATTATGTATATTGCATTTTTTACTTTTTAATATTGAATATTTAATTTTTATATATTTTATTTTAGAGAAATATATCACTTTTTCATACATGATATTATAATTTTTTGATAAAAATATAAAAATTAATTGTGATATTATTAAAAAATGCATTGGTAATTTGATATATTTAATGAATATAACTTTCATTTATATTTTTTATTGTATGGCAAAACATTATAATAATTATTAATTATAATGGTAAAATATGTAAGTGAAAATTATGTCATGTAGGTAGTTATAATATGTTTTGACTTTATATATAGTATAAATATAGATAACACAAAAACATGAGTTCTCAATGTTTGTTTTACACTATTACTATATCGTACACCCAATTTTCAATCAGACTTTTACATGAAAGTAATACAAATGAATGATAAATGATGCATTGATTGTGTATAAAGTTTTATCCATTTTTTTCATACTTATCCAACTAAAAAACATTCTCTAAAGTATACATGGTTTGAATTTTTTACATAACTCGAGTAAAGTATGCATCGATATTACATTTGTGACTCGAGTGAAGATGGAAAGTTTTTACTCGTTTTTCATTGTAATCACGGATCAAACAACAAATCAAGACACACAAAAAAAACAAGAAATAAGGGTCATTGGATTGTGAAATGAGTTGGAAATGAAGTTGGGTGAAATTGTTGCAATCTATATGAAGGTTATGAAAATTTAGGTAGGTGAGGTGAGGTGAATTTTGTTGTGGGTGAGTGGGAAAGAAAAATATCATGGGTAAGTTTTGGGATTTAAAAAGTTAAAAATGAAATAGATGTGCATATTGAGTAACGTATAAGATCATTAGAGCTTTTTTTGGGTACTATTTTCATTTTTTTTTGTAGTAAAAAACTAATCTTTTTGTAATGTATGATTGTCTCTCTGTCTCTTACAGGAATCGAATTTTTGACATTTTTATTATCCTGGAGATCTATCAGACTTTATATTATTAAATCAATACCTAATGTATGTCTTATTATAGTTTCAAGTAATTATTTCCATATTAGTAAATGAGTAGCCTGGGCAACTCCTAATATTTAGATTCATACTATAATAATTAGATTTATGCTAATGATAGCATTTAAATGCTGAGATTGTTTTCTCTTTTTACATAGCAATTCAATGTGGCTTTGTTTCAGTTTGAAGTTCTTAGAGCTTTTCCCTCGGTCCCCCTATTAAACTCAGGTTATGCATATTTGTCACTGCAAATCTGCAATTGGTGTGTGACCACATGTGTGGCAGTGCTATATATACATACAAAACTATCATCTGGAACCAACCCATTATCATTCAAAATGGATTGGGCTTGGAAGAATTAATGGATCTGAACTGAGCTCAAATATCTAAGTTATTTATAAATAAATCCATAATTGTCATATTTATTTACTATATTTTAGAAGGATTATCCAATATTATAGGGTAATGGAATTAATGATAAACACCCCCGAAGTTGTGCTTATATCTTATGATGATCTGGCTAAGGAATCTTGATCTTGGTAAAACGTCCCACAAATTGTAAATAAGGATTTCCAAATGCAATCTTTCTAACTTTTAACTTCCAACTATATTTGACATTTTTCATTGTATCAAACTTATACACACCCTATTGTGTCCAATAACCTTATTAAAAAAATACATTATTTATCAAATTATTCATCGAAAAACTAAAACTTTTTTTAGAGGAATGAAAGAAAATCGAATATTTTATTATTCATACACAAAATAATTTATAAATAAAAAATATGCAACCCATGTATTGCATGAGTTAAAAACTAGCTATTAATATATGCAGGTGAATCAAAACCTATATGAGGTAGTTACAACCTCTTAGAAAATGTTTACAAATGAAGTGTGCCACTTTGGTGTAAGTGTAAAAATAAAAAAATTCCTTAGGACTTTGGAATTTGGATAAGCAAGTCAATAAATTTAAGTTCCTCTTGCAATTATTTTTGCTTCTGAATGTTGGCCTTGGATTTTTTGCCTCTGCAACTTGTGAGATTTCTTTCTAAGTGTAGTTGATAAATTCTTCCTCACCCTCAATCCATTCTATTGTTTCTTGTTTCACATCAAAAGATTATGTTTGCCTCTAACTGTATAGTTTCCAAGCAAATAATTACTTACTCTAAATTGTGTCACCCCTTTTATATATTTTGCAACCATGGTCTTCTTGATTAGTCTTTATTGTTGACAAAGTTGAACCAATTACTGAACCCACTATAGCTAGAACCAATATGGCTGAGCCTGCATAAGTCCCACTTTTGACTAGGTAGCACTCACCATTCAACCATCCTACCCCATACGGCTGCCTTTTGTTCATGCTTGTGGCTGTTATTAACAAAATAATTGCAATTCCAAAGCTAAGCCTGCTAAGATCATTACCAATTTTGTCATATTTTAAAAAGGACAGTTAAATACACGATACTTGGATACAATAAAATTTGAAAGATGGATGTACATAGTCTTATCCTAATAGTCTATTTTTAAGGTTTGATTTCAGTTAAATTTGACAGGGACCACCTATATCTACATGGCACTGTTTCAAAGAAATGATCTAACCTTTATTTCATTGTGAAAGTATTAGAACAATGCACATGTCCCAAAAAGTTGATGATAATAGGAGTTAATAATTAATAACTCGTGGAGGAAAATGTTTTCAATCTTTATTTTGTTTCTTGTTTTCAAAGTTTTGTAAAGAAAAGGTGAAAACATTTTTTTCTTACTGTTTTTTAAAACAATATATTAAAAACAGCAAATAAACTGAAATAAGTTGCAGTCTTGTAATAATTATAAATGAGAGAAAATAAAACTAGGAGAGATTTTCTTAAACCAAACATATACATGTTTGTTTTCTCAATCTGTAATTGTTGAATATGAAGTAAAAACTAACCACAAACATGCATGAAATTGATAACCTACCAAGAGATCAAAAGTAGAACCTTTCCAATGACAGGCATCTTAAACTGGTAGTTTCTTTCCCCCCTTGAACAAGAATTCTTGAATAATATACAATTTCCAATGATCTGTGCCAAAAATAAACAAACCAGTGCTGCAATTCCCAATCCAAATGCTTGGCTTGATGGCAAATAACATAGTTCTCCATTCCATCTCAGATCATTCTTCTGTTAAAAAACAAGCAAAGCATCAAATACAACTCATAAAATAATAAAAAAACTCCTAACTACAAGACTCAAATAAATTCATATAAAGAACTTATTACCTTGTTCTTCTTAATCTCTGAGGCTATACACAATATGAAGGAAACTAAACCAAGTAAGAAGGAGATTATGATTGAGAATATAGCTGAAAATTTGCATCTAGGTGAACTTTCCATTGTTTGTATGAAGAGGGTTGATGAGAATAGGGAATGATGAATCTTGGAAGCTACTCAAGAAACAAAAAAGGATGATTTTGTGGTGCCTTGAAAGTGTAGGCTACCATCCTTTTCTTGTTTGAGTTCCTTCCTTTGAAGTAGTAGTTGAGACTTGCTTCCTAATAAGTCAATCATTGTTCTCAAAGAGATACCATTATTCCTAAGTCCTAACTGCATGTATTATGTATAGGGAAAATTCAACTGTGACATAATTCTCATTTCAATTGGAGCTGGTCAACTGCTTCAAATGATGTACACAATATTATATTATACTATATGATATAAGCCAGAGTTATCTATGTAGAATTAATGGTCAATTTTGTGCTAAGATAATGTTATGATAGAGATTTCCCACTTTCTAGCTCCCATATGTAATAAGGATATTTTAATGATAGAGCTCAACCCCAATAATTATATCATCACCTAATTATATTCAAGTCTAATGATATATTATCTTACTAAACTCTCATAAAAAAAAGTGATATATGTCTTTGTAAGAAAGTATTATATTGTAATATATTTTATTTTCTTATAGATAAAAAGATTTAATAAAAAAATATATCATTTTTCATTCTACACATATAATAAAGAAATTGAACCCAAAACATATGCTTGAGTAACCAATCAGAGACCAAATCGTTTCACTTCTGCCAAACATAAGATACTTTGTATGACGTGAAGCCGTCTTATCTTATTTTAAGGTTTTACTTTTCTTCTTTATCTTTTAAATGAATTATTTTGGTCGTTTATTGTTTCAAAAAATTTCAATTTAATCTTTTCCACCAATATACCATTATAATAGTCTCAATAACTTCCACTCCTCCATTTTCTAGGATGATACTGACATAATATAAGTTTCAAATATAAATTATTATAAAGATAATAATATAAATTGTGTCTAATAGAAATATTTATATAAGAAATATCAATTATAAATTTAGAATATTTGAAAATTATAGTGGTACAAATTCTTTTTTGTTTATTTAATTTTGTTCTTTATAATAAGTAAATAAAAGTTAAAAGTAATGAAAGAAATCGTTATAAGTGAGAGATACATGTGAATAGAGAAGTTTTGAATATATCCATATTGAAATTTGTAATTTTCATATATATTATAAGAGAACAATGTATTTTCTTATATCATAAGATAATTTATCTTTTTTAGCCAGTAAAAATGTGACATGTGTGCTATTTTGTTTATTTTTAAAAATATTTTTATAAAAAATGATGAAACATGACACATGTCATAATTCACTGGTAGAATGAGATAATTTATCACCTTATACCAGGAGATACTCCGGTCCCAACTCTATGCACAGAAAGAAGTTTCTTATATGTTTGTTTTAAGAGTAAAGTACATTAATACTTCATTAGTTTTAGAGTGAAAATATACAAATCACTCATCCATTATTTATACCTACAAAAAAACCCTTAGTTTTTATACATATCTTACACTGACTATCCCTCTATGATAAATAAGTAATTTAAAAAAAATGATAAGTGTAATTAAGTTAAATAAAATATGTTATAGTGTGAAAACAAGAATAAATAACATTTGAATCAATACATTTTTATTATTTTTTGTTCATTAGAGTTAGTATAAGAGTGATTTAAATATGTCCTTAGAATTATTTATGATCTTATATTGAACCAAAAATAATAAAAATGTATTGACTCGTATACTATTTGGACATGTTTCAACAATATATTATATTTATTTAACTGAATTACAATTATCATTCATTTTATTTAAAAGATCATATTTATTTATCATGCAGGGTTAGTTAATATAATATATGTATAAAAATCAAAAAAGTTTTTATAAATGCAAAAAATGAAAAAATAGTCTATGTAATTTCACTAAAAATGGTGTTTTAATAATTTAGTTCGAGAACTGAAAATGTTTTTAATAGGCATCACTCAAAACTGTTTTTAATAGGCATCACTCTTCCAATAACTTAGATTATATTCCACCAGCACCATCAATGTCATATACATATTTTTCTTCACATTGTAAGGAGTACTTTGAGTTTGACTTTGGATTTGTTTAATATTCTTGAAACCCAATTCCCATATGAAAAATGTTTCAGAGTACTAGTTAATCCGCTATCAAGTTTAAAAAAATTGAAGCTTTCTTGCCTTTTGAAAAATTTCACATTTAACTATTCAACTAGCTAGCCTTGAAAATTGGTGATTGGAGAACATTATTTTATAGTAGCTTTTTTTCCTTCCCAGTTCCCCACTGTTTGGTATAGAACCATTTGTTACAGATTATGCTTTGAGTTGTTATTAGTGTCATGAAAATTTTCCCTAAATCTGATATAGATGTTAAAAAAACTTTTTTCCTTCTTTGTATGTTGTTCATGTCTACATTTTGATCTACGAAAGGGATTGTGATAATGAAGATCATATTCTGCACAAAGAAGCCATCTTATAAAAAATGTGACAGAAATGAAAAATAATATACTCAAAGTGGTTCACCACTCCTCCTCAACAATCATATATTTAATAGTAAATTGCTCTAAGTAATATATTTTGTGCGTTTATATTTTGTATTCACAAGATGTTTATCCAGAATTAACAGTCTCGAGTTCAAGCGATACATATTTGATTCCCCTTAAGTAAGGTCTTGGGTTCGAGTTTTGTGGATGAAAAAAATGTCCACTGGGAGATTTAGTCCCATGTACCCGTGGATGTTCCCGGCTTGGATAGGATTACGTCAAGTGCGAGGATATATGTGGGAAACAAAAAAAAATAATCAACCATCTCTAGGAAAAGAAGGCTGCTATGATTATTATAATCAATAACCAAGAACTTCACGTCATGTTTTAAGGATGATTTGGCTTCAATAATCTAAAAAGCTATTGTTCTACTTTTGATGGTTGTACTATATGTTGAGGATTTAAGCGTGAATAAGTTGTAAGAGTATTATATAAGTAAAGAAATATCGTATCAATAAGAAATAAACAAATTGGCAAGAGATTAATTAATAAATCTAATTCCTTAGATTTTTAAAACCATGATGTTGTGCGAGGTAATGGCATGAGTAGACCAAAATAATATTATTTAAAACGGAATACGAAGGCAAGGAAAGCTCAACATATTGTGCATACAAGATACAACTACTCTTAAATTGAAGCTTCAGATTACAATCAACACTACTCAAAATATCAATCCAAATAATATATGAAAACATGAAACATCATAAGTGCATACTCATATCCATTCACAAGACTCCATGATATTTATTTGTTGCGACGAAAATAGACTACGATGATGGCTAGGTGACTTAGCTCGATGATATCAAGAGTTCAAATTTTGTAGTCGTCGTCTTAAGGAAGATAGTAACATAAGGGTTCAATTTTTGTTCGTGAAGATATCGATATCGGCCAAACACGAAAAAATGATAAGAAAATAAAGAAAAACAATTCAAATAGTATCTAATGAGTAACTAGTATCTTTTAAGACCAACATCATGGAGCCGATGGTGGTGTTTGATGTCCCACGCCGGGGCTATGACCCGGACTTGTTGGGCGGAAGGCATCCCCTTCACCACCCTTATCATCATTTATGGTATACCAATCAAGGGAAGGAGGTAGTGGACTCCTCAAAATAGGTGGTGGTGGTGATGATAGTGGGTGATGATTTAGCATCCTTGATGGTATCACTAAACCAAAGTTGAGTTGAAGAATAATAAGAAAGAGAAGACATGTTAACAAGATAGTTTTCTCAGCCATGAAGGTAATGAAAAATTAACACTTGCTCACTAGCTAGCTTTAGGTTAAAGAAGTGATATGTGGTTGATTGACTAAGACTGCTATTTAACACTTACTTATAAGCCTTCAACATTAACATAAAATGTGTTTTTTTTTTGTTTCTCACAGGTATCCTTGCACTGGAGGCAATCCTGTCCGAGCCGGGAACATCCACAGGTACGTGGGGCTAACTCTTCCAGGGGAATCAAGCATGTACCACTTGAACCAACGTTCGTGTTGTTTGAAATGTGTTTGATGCACATTGTGGTGTTTCTTAAATATTATTGAATTGAAATTGCATAAATTGAAAGTACTAAGCATTGGAATACTTTCCATATCAAGAAAGCCCATCATTTCTTGAGACTCCTAAAATTTCCTCACAACCATTCATTAGTATGCACATCAATGATTTTAATTCTTATTTTGTAAAGATTTCATTCAATTGAAAATTAAAGGGCATTGATCGTGATTAGACAACACTAGAACAATTGGCTTTAATAGCTACTTTCTATGTTGCTAAATCATTAAACTAAAGGGTTCATTGAAATATATGATTCATGTTACTAAGTTTGATAAAGGAAATGCTTCTTCCACTAAGTAGATTTACGTGTATTTGTATAGAAATCTTCTCCCCACCCTCTTTTTTGGGTTACATTCTTGAACAAGGAGTGTTATAGGAAATTTTGCAGAAGAATTGTTGCACATTAATGATTCGTTACCTTGCTTGAAGAACAAGACTAGTCCATATTTGGTTCATACTACGAGCACTCTTTCTCAAATTGAGAAAGTAAGAATGAACAAATATATACCTTCCAACTTTTAGGATAACTAAAAAAATATGAAGCAGGGCCTCAAGTATTTATTCTTGTATATTTTTTTAGACGAGTACAAGAGAAGCAAAAGTAGCTTATCACATGAACTCGTCACAATTAAGCACAAATGATAAGAAAATATGTCAATTTAACATAAATAGGTTAGTCCAAGTTAGCATTGTTTGAGCATGGGGTGAGATGCCCTCCAATAGTGATGGCAAAACGGGTCGTCAGATCTGTTTAGTCCATATATATAAAATGTCTGCAAATGAAAAGCGGGTGCATGTATATTAATTTAATATTTTTGAGCAAATTCTCGTACTTTGGCCATTTTAAAATAGGAATAGAGTTGTTCGTGAGTATTAATAAATAATTAAAAAGTATAAAAAATAAAGATGAAAAATAAATTTTTTGATATGGTATATAAAGTTGAGCAAATCATATTATATCACAATTTTTGAAAATCATTAAATCATATTATAACATTATTTATTTGAATTTTAATTCTTTTTATTTAAAGCATTATGTCTACAGGTCACCCGCATTGCCCAATAGGAATGCTTGTGGCTTTGATGGACAAATGGACCAAGCAAAAATGACAAATAGAAAAAAATTGCATATCCTACCTATAAAAAATCACTTAAATACAACAAATAATATCTCGTTTATTTCTACAGATATATATGTATGTAGATACAGCCAATAAAATCTTCATAACATATTAAAAATTAATTCTAATTAAAATTTAGTCCTAAATAATAGTACCAAAAACATAAATACATTCATATTTAAATATGACATATTGTATATGTCTCTATACAAGTTTTTCTAAAATAAAGATTAGAGTCTCGCGGAAATAAACACCATATTATTTGTTATATTTTTTAAGTGATTTGCATCATGACTGATAGTTATAGTTTTTGGGTTGAGTAGTTGTGTACTTTTAATACGAATACATTGGTGGATTAAAAAATTCCTAGGACAACTAATTCACATACCCATTATTTCATTTGGACTAAACAAGGGTCAAGTTGAGTAATTACTTATTAATATATAAGTATATGATATCCCAAATTATGTCTCAAACCATTTTTTATATGCTTAACCACCCATGGCAGAAGCTATATCATCAAACGCTTAATCATTCATAGCAGAAGCTATATCTTCGCTTAACCACTATGGACAGAAGCTACCCATCCAATGCTTAAGTATCCATGACAGAAGTTATAGCTTAATCATCATGGATAGAAACGAACTAACCATTGATGATGAAAGAGAGAGAACAGATCAGAATCTTGATCCTAATGAGATCCTTCTATGGTGAATAAGAAAGAGGGGTAAATGATGAAGAATAAGAAAATGATGTAATCTTATATAGGATAAAATGGTCATGGTACTCCATTCTTGAAGAGCTTGAGGATATCAAGAAGCTAACTTATGCACTTGAAAATAATTCTTGACCAAAAACAAACTCCTTTGATCTGAATTTGAAGGTTGATGAAGAAGTTGATAATGAAGAATTTAGGGCCATCTGTTGAAAAGAAACATTGGATGTTGAAGAACAATGTTGGAGCAATCAAAGAAATCAAGATAGTCTTGCCACATGCAACATTGTCACCTATTAGAAGCAAGATAACAATAATGAATGTCATTGAGATGAAAAAGAAAGTACCACCATGTTCTTGATTGTTGAAGTTTCCCATGAAATTCTTCATGAAACCATAAGCGGAAGCTATCAGAAGATGATTATGCTCTGATACCATGTTAAAATGTGGTAAGAGCCATGAAAAGAAAGCTTCTTGATGAATCAAGAAGTGTATAAAAGAAAACTTAAAGAAAGAATAATGAGAAACAAAGATTGATAATATTCTCATTGAATGAATTAAATTGATTTCATAAGAAGTGAACCAATATGACTTATTTATACAAGAGAAAAGAAAGCTTGTAAAGCAAGTAACTAAAATAAACATAACTTGATAGTTCCTAACTTTCTAACCAACTATCATCTTCCAAAATAACCTATCATATAACTTTAATAGATATCAATGCTCTTATGACTTGCAATAATACTCTTTATAAATAAGAAAAATATTTTTTGAATTGGATGTATGAGTTTTAACATATTGATAAGGTTGTTGTCTAAGCATTAAAGATGACTTAAACATTTTTTTAAAAAGAAAACTATTGTAAAAATCTTATTGTGCATATAATATTGTTGTTATGAGAAGCAAAACCATGTTAGCTAGGTTGCTTAAAGCAAATGATTTTAGTTGAGTTGTGATTAAAATGACTACTAGCTATTAAAACTATATTTCTGTTCATAATCACTCATAACTTGTGTATGATTCACATCAAAGAATGAGCCATGTTCCTTTTCATTTAAAAGTTTATTAATGAGACTTTTATAGTTAAAAAAAATATGAGGTTCATTATTTAAATAAAAAGTTCCCAAAATTAAATATGTAATTAACCTTTTTTTCTTTTTATGTTTTAAGATGAATGAAGGATTAGGAAGAAAGAAGGTTTCTTTCAATTTAAGGTAAACTTATGTTATAAACCTTAAGAAAAGCTTACAGTGGTGTACTTATATGACTTACTAATGTACCAAGACCTTTTTTCACATAGTTTGAATATATAGTTGAGCTATAACCCTCCTTGACAAAAGAAAAAATTATTTTTATCTAGAAATTGATTATTCTTTATAAAAAATCATGTTTGAATCCGGAACATCCACAATATATAATATGGTTATAGTTTTTTTTTTAATTTATATGCAATACTTAAGTTAAACTTGAATCTCACTTAAAGAAAAGCAAAAGTACTACCTAAACCAACAACTCATTTGTATGAGAGAGAGAAATCAACAACATTTAATAATATTGAATGATAGACAACAAATATTTGAAGTTGTCCCAAATACTTAAATGCATGAAATCAAAAGATAGTTAAATGTGATAGTTAAGGTATAAGACAATAAATTAGGAGACTTTTCTTATTTACTAAGTTATGAAAAGTTCATATATTTAATGGGATACAAAGAATTAAACCAAAACTATTTTTTTTTTCAAGTATCAAAATCAAACAGCCTTATATTTTCCTGTCATAACATGAACAAAAACATCTATGATATAATTTAAAAGAAATCTCAGCTCTAAAATTCAAAACCCAAAACAACAACATATATATTCTAGGTCTTGTGCACGCAGGAGACCTACCTAACAACATAGAGCCAAATTACCACCCTTATTTACCTCTATCTCTACTCAATAACAAAAGGGAGAGAAAAAAGTTGGAATAATGTATAAAATAAATTAAAGTGATATATTTAACTTTACAAAATAAAGTTATCTTTTTTAGTTTCTTAAACACTGCATGCAAAACCAAACCAACAACCCATCCAACTTTGAATGCATGCATGAAAAGGAAGCTTTATAGCAAGAAAAGGGCAACCAAAAGAGCTTGTATTTCGCAATCCAAGTTTGGTATTTACTTTTCATTATTAAAATAATAATCATCCATCCCAATTCTGAAAGATACCTACTTACCAAGAAGGAGTTAGTTTAATTGGGTAAGATACCGCTAAATTTCTAGAAAGACTAAAATATTAAGAGTTCAATTCTTGTGAGTAATACTTATTGGAAAAGACAACCACACAACTCAAAATGGATTAGTTACTTACCTAAAAGGTGAATAGAGGTACCAACAAAAGATACCTAGGTGGAGATATATGCCTATACTTGGTAACAAAGCATAAAATAAAAAAACTTAGCACAAGCATGTGTATAAATGCTTTAAAACTAGGAAAAGAAGATACCAAAACCATCCCAACAATAAGAATTAAAGAACCCAAATTTTAGAGAGTAATTCCCTAAACTTGCCAAACCCAACTCTTTACTCCTCCCCTTTCACAAACATATCTTCCCAACGTGATCAAGGTTCTATGCTTTTCAAAAGAAGATTGGTCACTGGTCAAAATGACAACACACACCCCTTAATCTGGTTATTAGCATTTATCTGCATAATCATAGCTATAGCAGTGATAGTTGCAGGTATAACAGTGTTTGTAGGGTTCCTTATCATACACCCTAGGGTACCTACAATCAGCATAGCCAATGCTCATCTTAACCTCTTCAGAAACGACTATGTTGGGTTGCTCCAAACCCAAGTCACAATTCTTGTGGTGGCAGAGAATGGAAATGCTATGGCTAATGCAACTTTCTCTAACATAAGCTTCAATATTAGTTACCAAAGCCATGACATAGCTATTCTTGTAGCTGACCCTTTTGAGGTTCCAAAGAACAGCTCAAAGTACCTTAACTATGTTGTTCAGGCATCATCTATACCCTTAAACCCTGATCAGATGGGGAATGTAGATTACTCATGGAAGAGGAATATTGTAGGTTTTGATTTACATGGAAACGCTAGGGCACAGTGGAGAGTAGGGCCTTTAGGTTCTCTTAAGTTCCGGTGCCACCTTGAGTGTACACTCAAGTTTCACCTCTTGAATGGGAGTTACATTCCCTCCAAATCATGCACCTCCAAATTAAAATGATATTATTTCTTTCTTCAATTTTGTTTGGTTATGTTGTTACACAGAATTGGACAAATAGTCTAGTACATATTTTCGCCTCCATAGGTAGTTCATTTTCAACTTCCAATATCTTTTCTATCTTTCTTCATGACATAGATTATTAGATTTTCATGGGATAAATTAGGGGCATTGTTTGATATGATCTTAGAAATGAGAGACAATACATGGAAAAAAATGACTGTCTCTTGTTTGATTTGTAAATAGACTTTAGTATTGGACAAATAATCCCAGACAACAACACTAAAGTCATGTTTTTTTCTCCACTAAACAAGGGACACAAATTTGTGTATGTCTACTGTAATAGCATTGTCCTATGATGTCCTTCACCACTGAGTAATAAATCAAATGCAATTGTATCTTAATTAGATTCTTTACTTTTGCAGGAGATATCATATAACATAACTTGTGCCATTAACGGTAGTAAAGAAACATTATTTATATGGAACTGTTTATCAATTTGTAATTCACAAAAAGAGACAGTTCGTAATGTTATTGCATTAGTGATTTTTATCAGTCACTTTGTAGCCCGAACCAAGGCACCAGCCAAAGCAAAAGGATACAAATTCAAAGAAAACAAAGTTTAAAGGAAGATGAAATATTTAATTTTTTTACTATTATTCTTGGACAAATAGTGGGAAGTAAAAATTAAAATTGCAGAAACTACATATCAGGATACACTTTGTGAATTGAAAGTTTCGTGTTGGCTTGAAAGAGTCATTTCCTTTAGAGCTAAGCAAACCCAGATAAGGAAAAATCTTATGAAAAAGATTAGCACCACCAAAGTTAGATATTGAACCATGTTGGACCGGACTCGAACTACCAGGGAGTTCCATTGTTACATGGGTATGGGAAGAGTCACAAGTGAGACACCACGTTTTGAATCAAAACTTTAAGGCATTAGTTCTATTGGTCTTTCCTTCTTATAAACTCTTTCACTCCTCTCCGCATATCCAATGTGGGACTTCACACTTGAATAAACCCAACAAAACCATGTGGAAGAAGAAATTAAACTAGAAAAAAACAAAACCATACCCGCCACAACATTAAAAGATCATGCCTTTACATCTTTTGGCACCTTTTTATTATTGCTTTTCAATCGATCAAGCCTTGAATGTATTATTATGCGTTTGGCACTAACTTTGGTGCTAAGTTTTATGTGTGCAAGGGTAACATATGCTACTCCTTTTCATTTTGGAGTACAATACCAATAACCAAGAGTGTCACTTCCCAGGAACAATCCTATGGAAATAGTATGAGTTGAAATCTAGCATATTTTCTAGCTAATTAGAAAGGAAAATGGTTTTTTTACTCTCCAGGTTAGAACACCTCCTAGAAGCAATTTTGATGTTAATAAGAATGATAATTAGAGGTACAAACCGTACAATGAATATCTTAAACACTTGGAAATATAAGACTAATAGATTAGATGTGCTTCATGCTATCTTTTTCAAGAACTAGTAGATTTATTGGGTGTCTCCATTTGCGTGGTAGATTTTCCAAGCAAATAATCAACAAACTTAACAAAATAAGGGTGGTAAACAAACTATAATCACTTTGATTTCAAAGGTAGAAAGTGCTGACAATTCTGAAGTTGGTTTTTGGTAAGATCATTGTCAAAGTTCAAGCTAAAAATCCATTTTCACCCCGAACACCATGAAAAGTTAGTGATACTATAAGAACTATAAGTTCATTCGCCGAAAAGAAGTAATATGTGTAGTGATAGTCTTGCTGAGTTAAACTACTCAAGTTCATACACTTCCTATGGTGGATGCTAAATGAGTGATCATGCTAACTTCAAGGCCCTAGTTCGATGCCTGAAAAAAAATAAGCTACCAAACAAAGTAAGAGTTGTGACACCAATAAGGTATTTGTATAGTGGTATAAGGCTCTAATAAATTCTAAAAATGACTAAAAGGTTAAGAATTTGACTACTAATTGTATTATTTGTTGTCAGAAGGGATAACCACATATCCTGACAGAATTTATTTTCTTATCCATATAGTAAATAAATACTTTTAATAATACAAAAAAAAAAAGGGGTAAGCTTTATGACCAATATCAATATTGAAAACTCCAACAAGAATACATACAAAGATCCACAAGTTAGTATCAGCTTTTATATATCACAGACAACATTAAAAAAACATAAGAATTTGACACTTTCATTAACATTTATTTTCTTTTCAGAGTCTAAAAAATCATACTATTCTATATGATGTTTATCCTTTAAAAACTGTTCTTCTAGTTTGGTAGGGTCCTTATCCATTATATAAATGTTGTTTATGTAACATATATCTTCACTGTTTGCGTGTCTGTTTGAAGACACTTCCATTGCCACCTATGCGTTGCAACATTCACTCCCTTCAAACTCGCACAGTCACTCTCACTTCCATTACCTTTCTCAGGCCCTTTCCTCCTTTGTCTTTCACTTTCTCTCTCTCTCTCTCTCTGTTTCTTTTTGTCTCTGCTCCACTTCACTGTTTCTCTCCCTTCCTATCCTGTTTGCATGCACTGTATGTCTTAGTGTTATTTCCAATGAATTTGTTTGCTACCCTTTTGCTTCAGATATGTTTTATTTATGCCTTTTTCTTTATCAGCTCGAATTACAAAAGAAAAGCTTCAATCTTTCCTTTTATTTGGGGTTTTGCTTGCTTGGATTTGCTTTTGAGTTCAAGCCCAGATTTTATTCTATGTTCCTGATAACGTGGGTATTGTTCATTTCAGTGAAAGCTCATTCTTTTAGTTGAATCGTGGTGATGGACGACATTTCAAGTTATGCCTCTATATGATTCATTTTCATTATATTGGTTTTTTTTCTTACTAGGAATCATTGTTTTCTGAGGTGTACTATTTGTGCAGCTATTTGGTGCATAACACATTTGGTTGAAGACAAATGCTAATATAATTAAGGAAAAGTTTCTGTCTTTGCCTTCGCTATATAGGATAGCTGGATAGGGTAATCTAATTTGATTTCTCTTAAGACAGTCTTCTTATTTCATATGATGCCCCTCCAAGGAGAATAAAAAAAACATAGACAAAATCATTAGGAAGGATTTAGATGTAATTGGTTTGTATATATTTGTGATAAGGCATTATGGTGTTGATTCATGTAGCTGACCCTATTTAGTGGGAAAAGGCTTGTTGTTTTTGTTTTGATTTTTTCATGGATTGATTCAGGGGTGTCCCTGCTAGACATGCAGAAGGAGCTTGAGGGTTTATTATATTTTCTGTTTTGCCTCTTGCTATTATTCTGGATAGATTCTTTGGAAAAGTTATAGAGTATAGACTTCTAGTATACTTTTGGTTGATGTTGTGGTCACTAGGTTTCTGATTCTGAAAGCAGGATCACTCTTTCACTAATTCATGAATCCAATAAATAAGCATATATAGTTCAAAAAAGAGGTTTTTAGGATTTCCCAATTGACTGTATTATGGAGTATTGACCATTGTTTGAATTGTTCATTTCATAAGATGCATCACTGTATGTCAGCATGGATGTATAAGGCTAAGGGACCAGCCACCAAAAGCCCAAGATAACTAGGCGAAAACTTAGTGTTGATGGTCTTCTTGTAGTTGTTTTTATTAGTGTTGAATATGAATATCAGTTGCAAAATTTTATGCTAAGAATTTGAACTTAATATATTGCTTTTGAGTTATAAGCACTGGAAGCCATCAAATTTTCCCCTAAGAAGTTATTTACTCATACTGTGAGATTGGATTTCCAATATCTAATATAGAATCGCATAGTTGTGCTGTTGCATCCCAAGGCATGTACGTCGTTCTATTTATCTAGTCATGTAGCTAATCTTTTCCTACTTATTTATTTTCACCATTGTTGTTTAGTCTTCAATAGTTTTCATACGAATTTATTGATATTGAAGTGATCAACTGTATCAGTGCAACAGTATGGAACATTTAAAAATGTAACAATCAAGGAGGAAGAACACTCATTTCTGTCATCAATGTCGTTGATTTCCGAGCTATTGGCTAACATAATGCTCTTGGTGACAAGGCCTTTCACTCTACTTAAACTGGCATGCTTGTTTGGGATCAGAACTGCATTAATTGTCACTTATACTTGGACTGAGTTGATCATGGCTACAATTATCTTCCATGTAAACATAATATCAGGAACTATAACATGGACATTTGGGCTTATCTCGCTACCTGCAAGAGTTGTGAACGCCTTTCAAACAGAGAGGCAGGTTAGTTTCCATTCTCTAGTTGTATTTGGTTTAATTTGTGGACATGCTCTTTCCATAATACAATTCATATTTCCTAAATTATAAGATGATTGATTTGCATTACAGGTTTATCTGCATAATACAATTCGATTTTCTCTCTAGCTAGATAATTGTATTCCAACAATTTTCCTTTCCTACAGTACATGTTTTACATGTACTTTTTAAAGGGTTAGGGAAGGGGGATGCTGGTGCTGTTAGACTCTCAAGTGATTTTTCATGTATCAGTTGTGGCGTCCCCCTTTTATTCTTCTCCATAAGCGACATTTATCTTGACGCAGAATAATGAGCAAGTTATTTTGTTTTGCAGCTGGAACAAAAGCTGCACCAAATGCACTATAAGCTAGAGAGCCTAATATGGGATCGGAAGAAACTTCAAGAATGGTTCCAAATGGCTGTTAAAGAATGCAAAATGATGGAGTTGCTATTCGCAGAGCTTGAAGAGGAGCATGATATGGCGATTGAAAAGATTAAAAAATTAGAGAGAAAGGTAATATATTTTGTATCCGTATGCCTTCATTGTACTACCTTCTTACATATCTTTTTTTATAACTATTAAGCTGATCTGAATGTTGGAAGTTATCACTTATAAAAGGACAAATTGTTAAATTCCTAATAAAATTTGTCCTGAAACTTGTTGAAGATACCATGCATTCAAGATATGACCGAAGATTATGAAAAACTGATGTTGAATTGTTGATTTATCTTCAATATGCTAAAATTATTTGGTTTACTAAATGGGACCCCCGTGCATTGGGCCGCCCTTTTATGCTAAAATTATTTGGTTTTGTTGGTTTCCTATTGATTCTGATTACCTTCACTATCATTGTTTTGCCCAATTTTGTGCTCACTTTGTCATGTGGGAACTTAAAACTCTGTAATTATTTCCATGTACAGAAATGTTTTCCAGATTTCTTGTTTTGATTCTTATGTCTTATTTACAGTTGCAGGATCAAATAAACGAAAATCTTCGGCTAAAAGAAACTCAAGGAAAGGCATATTGGTGCTCCGAAGATCAAAATGACACTTACAGTGTCCAAAACATTGGTGATAGCAGCTATAACCATCCTGCCATGCAATGCAAATCTAGTTACAATGGGAGTGAAATTTCCCTCCAAGATGTACTTATGCACAAAGATAATTGGGAAGTTGATAACAAGACCAGAACTGAGATGCTTAAACTCTTGAAAACAGGACCAAAGTCTGGTTCTGTTCCCCAAGTTAAAACTGAAATGATCTCAAATGATGTAGTGAAAATGAGAGAAGTACTAGATCAACGCCGAGACATCGCTCTTTCACGATCACTCTTCAGTGCCGTTATGTCACTTATAGTTGGAGTGACTATATGGGAAGCTGAAGACCCTTGCATGCCTCTTGTTGTAGCTCTCTTTGCAGTTGTAGGCATGTCCTTGAAGAGTGTGGTGCAGTTTTTCTCCACCATTAAGAACAAACCTGCTTCTGATGTGGTTGCTCTATTAAGCTTCAATTGGTTTATTCTTGGAACTCTAACCTACCCTTCTCTACCAAGGGTAGCTCAAATGCTGGCTCCGCTACTGTTACGCGTTATGGACCAAAACATGAGCCGGTTCGATTTTTCCCCCTTATCTTGACATTACTTATCTTTTTTGTTGTGTATAATAATCCTTATCATGAGTCTTTTAACTTTGGTGTATGTTTCTTATACCTTGTACAATATGAGAAGTCTGTGTATTTGGTTGTGTTGATATACTTTGTTTTCTCAATTTCTAGCACAAACATGTAAAATCAGTTTTGTCTACTTTTCAGAGTTCAGTAAGAGCATTTGTTGTTTTGTTTATTTTGATCAATGTTTCAGGGGAATTATTTAATTTGGTGATGCATCAACCTTTGGTTAAGATTAGGTGTGAAAAGAAATGCTTCAGTAGAACTTTAGAAGAGAAATGCTAAACTGATTTTATTTAACAGATAATGTAACTACATGTTATGATGTGGTCATTGCATAAATCTTTTCTCATGAAAAAATGTAGTAATTGGTCCTTTAAGGCTCTTTATGGTAGGCCTAAAGATAAAAAGCAGCATGTAAATGTGGAGTAAGGATTTTCTCCAAAAAGAGATAAGTACTATAAAAAAAATATGGAATAACATTTTTATTCTTAAATAACATTTTTATCATTGAAAACAAAAGACAAAACCGCAAAACAAGAACTCATGTATTGTACTTGAAAGGATCTTTGTTCGAAAATGTAGTGGCATAAAGTTAACCTAATGTTGTAAGCAGATATCTATAGTAGATGATTCCACCCCACTTTGCCACTCCTGTCACCATCTTTCCAATATTGAACTAAGAAGTGCTCACTTGACAAATATCTTTGGAATTATTTGTCCTTAACAGCTTCAACTACTAAATTTGGAATATCATATTTGATATTATATATTTTATCTGTCACTTACTTTTTATTCAAATATCTTAAGGTTAATCTATTGTTGTAAGCATACATCTTATGTATTTTCTTTTGGAAATATTTCTCACTTAGTGACATGCATAGACATGTGCTTATGCATGTTTACATCCATATTGGGTGATGCTGCTGTGAAAGTGACATAAGTGACATTCCACAAATTTTAACTAACGAAATGAAGAACCTTGGAGCAATGACATTACCCAATTGGCCTACATAAGGTAATGCCTTATTGCTAGTCATTGCAAGGGAAAGGTTCAAATTATGACCTAAAATTGAAAAATGGCATAGAAATATGGTTAACATAGATCCTCTCCACTACTAATTGAAGATGCTTATATATAGTCCAAAAAAAGTTAACGATTCAGATTTTATTTATTTTTAAATAAATTAATATTATAAAATTGTCTATCTTCATTCTCCTTCATATTCTAGTATTGGTGGGTTTAAGTTTAGAGAGAATCTCAACTCTGTCTTTATATGCATTACTCTATACGAAAAATAATATATTTTCCTACTAAATCATTCTTTCTACAAAAAGGTGACATATGTCATAAAGTGATACTTTATTTATTAATGATTGATTTACAAGTTACATGTATTACTTTATTATGGATATGGGGATTAAGAGTAAGATCCTCTCAATTAATTGAGAGATAAGTACTAAAAAACAAAGGAAATAATAACATGGTAAGAAATTTTTATCCTTCTATATAAACGAAATAACACTTTTGTAATTGAAAACATGTATAAAATCAAGTATTTGTCTCTACATTAATAAGAGGATATAACATTACTCTACACGAAAAATGATATATCATCTTACTAAATCATTCTCCTAATCCTCGTACCTACCAAAAAGTGACATAGGTCATAAAGTAATATTTTATTTATTAATGATTAGTTTACAAATTATATTTGTTACTTTATTATTATTATTATTAGTGGGAGGATTTGATAATATGATATAGCATTACTCTTAACTACACATGCCATTACAATTTGGAGCATTTTGTTTTTGGAAACAATACACTATTTTGCGAAACAAATTCTATTGTTTTAAGCGGTATACATTTTCAGTGACTGTAAAAGGAGTATGATGAGATTGCAGTATATCTTGGTAAAAATTTATATTATTATAACACAAGAGCAAAATTGTGAAAAAAAAATAGATTAAGGATTAATTAATGCTTTTATTTATTAGAGGACCGAATTAAATAAAGAAACAAATATTTTAACCTTGTATATTTATAGTATAAACGTTATAAATCATGACTCTCTAAAAAATCATTTTTCATACACACAACAATAATTGAATCTCCATATATAGTTAAAAATCTAAACTATCAATTATATTGGGCTTTATCAGTAAAAAATAATTTTGCTTAATTAAGAGTATCGAAGCAAGAATCAGGTTCTAATCTTGGATATAAAGAAAATCTTTCCTAGAAGAACTAGACCTATTATATTTTAGCTGTTATGGCTCATATGGGAATAAAATTTCATTTGTCAATAAATACATTGTATTAAAATAAGTCCGGTAATAATTAATATAAAAAAGAGTTGGAGAAATTAAGGATGTGGTTGCATGAGTCATGAGTATGCATAATTATGCTGGTAAAGTTAAGGACAACAGTTACCTTAACTTAGTCATTTGTTCCTAAGATGCTGGATGTGGATAGAGCTCCCCACACATATAAATCAAATAAGAGATCAACGTCAATGACAGTATGATAACGTTACAATATTATTCACTTATTCAGGTGAAGTGGATTCTTTTACAAAGTAGAATATTAATACATCATCCTTCCAAAATGGCCAACACCAACTCATCTCCATTGGTTGTAGCTAGACATATCTAATATATCATATTTGGAGATATAGATTTTTGTTAGTTGACACTATTTAGAATAATCAATAGTTCAATTTCTGAAAGTAATAATAGTTGAGATACACAATTACACATCGTAAAAGGGTTAGTTTCGTACTCAAAAAAGATAAGATATCAGTGATACTTTGGTAGTACCAAAAAAATAATATTTATTTAAAGTTAAATTTTAATTAATTGAAAATTTTACTGTGTTACCAATATATTATCTATATAAATACGTTTCTAGAGAAGTTTTTCTATATTCACAACGCCCTTCACTCGGAACAAATTTTCATAGTCTGAATTTTTCAGGCACATTGATATTGTTTATGATGATAGTTCTCTTGCTAGATAAAGCAGATGCTCCTAGTGTCATTTTTAAAAAGGAAAAAATTGCCATATTTACATCCAATTTAATATTATAAACATGCCAATACTACCTCTCTTTTTTTATTTTCTTAATCTCAATTATAAGAAGGTAAAAAATATTTCTTTACGAAGTGAAATTAAATATTTAATATTCTAAGAGATAGTAAACTTAATTTCACAATTATTTTTTACTATTTTAACACTACCTTATTTTTATAGGCAATACTACCTCTATCATGTTTTGAAAGAAATTTATAATACTAATTGTTCCAATGCATGGTTATTATAACAGGTAATAGAAATTTAACTGATTATTTATCTATTACACTTATCTTCGAGATAAAGTCATGCTGCATCAAAGTTCCCAACCAAGTTTTGCAAATAGTAAATAAAGTGTAATATTACATAATCAGTAATTATTCATTATTTCATTGTATTATTATTTTTTTCTGAAAAACAATGATAATTAAATATGAACGGTAGAATGATAATATATAAAACTTATACATTTTCAAATTATATATTTTTTCTCTAAAAATTAGTAGCTAAGTTCATGAATTTATATAACTACTTTCCATATATAACATCCGATGACTATTGAAAAAACTTTCCTCTTCTAAGGAGTAAAAGGACATTTTATAGAAAAATATAATATTCTATTCTATATTGATGTTCCTTGACTGTCCCAAGAAAAGCAGTCAAAGTTAATGTATTCAGCCCGTCTAGAATAGTATATAGAAAGCTTTTGAAAACCTAAATTAATAGTTAATAGTTTATTATAAGAATATATGTTCACGACTTTCACATAAAGTGGATTCGAATATCTCTTTATCTAACGTGTGAAAATGTCCAAAGTTGATCAACTCATTAAGTAACCAAGATATTACACACACAAAAGTGACTTTTACTTTGTGAAATATAATGCTTTTGGCATAAATTTTAGTCTTCAATTCATCTCACAATCAATAATAAAAGAACATGAATATGAGTAACAATATCAATGTATAAAGTTCATACCAATATATACATTTTTTTCTTTAAATTTCAAAGTATCTTATTCAACCTTGGAAAAACAACTAATTTTATCATTTACCATTTGAAGATATAATATCAACAAAATACTGATCAAGTGGTATAAAACACTACTTCATTATAAAAAATAAAATGTCAAGAGTTCAATTTCTAATAGCGACAATTATTGAAAGGGGTAACCACATATTTTAAAAAAAATAATTTCTTACAAAAAAACGTGAAGAGATACTAATGCCAAAAAAAATTGAAAATATAATGTTCAATTGTAATATATTCCATAACGACCCTAATTGATAATCAGTTAAGTTAATCATTTATCATTCTAAATATTATATTCTTTATTTTAATACCAGTAACACTATTTATCGTGGGATTTGGATATGTTCATGATCTCACATTAATTTTAGTGTATTGGATATTTAAAAAATAAATCTATCATCATACCAAATCTGATCATATTCGTGAAACATGAAGAATGTTCTAGCTAAATTATTATTATACTTACAACAAATTAACAAAAATTATAAATCAATTATTAATAAATAAAATGTCATTTTATTTTATATGTTATCTTCTTATGAGTAAAAGAATTAGAAGGATAATATATTATCTTTATTTTCTTTTGACATATTTGTCACATAGGTGAGATGGGAAAGTCGGTTCCGCCCCACTTCATCACTCGGATCTCACCTAACACATTGACAAAATAAAACATACCTACCATAAGAATACAATATATACAAGCAATGAATATTTATATATATAAGTAGTAAAATAACAAGCATATATCTATTTTGTGAAATATAATTCTAATTTAGTACTACTCCGATCTTATAAGTCACTTTTACTCACAGTATAGAATCAATACAAGTAATTAATTCTCTTATTTTTAAAATATAATAAAATTATTAACAATTTAATGGTGTAAAATTTCGCTAGATTTAAAAAAAAAACTAAAAGATCAATAGCTGTTAAAAATAGTAGTCACACACCTTAAAAAGAGATTAGTCTTTTACTAAAAAGTGATATAATACCTTAATAGTAAAAAATAAATAGTACAAATTTATTCTTTCTCATTAATGAATAACGATAAAAAGAAGAATTTTTAAGCGGTACCTTATAATAAAGCCAATTGAAAATAATATAATAATGAACTAATTTCATTGAAGATGGAATTTGAATTACGATTTATATTTCAAATATCATGGCCAAACTGTTCCGATAAAAATGAGAATAATAAGTCATTAAACTCAGTCAAAGAAAATAAATAAAATACAATTGATGAAAAAGTTTTACGTAACAAATACTTATAAAACAAAATAAAAATAAAAAACGTTTTGTGAGATTTAACAGAGTCAAACACAAGTTAATATAGTAAAGCGCATAGAAGTTCTGTAAACACGTTGCAGTGGCAGAACACGCGCACGTGTATCCACGTAATTCACTGTAATGGCATTCCTTGTAATTTCATCCAAATCCATGACCAATTCCAAGCATCTCCCACCGCTCTCTTTTTCTTTCTTAGTAAAAAAACCACTTGTATTGCATCGTAACCCGCATCATGAAGAAGCGTTGCCACGTGTCCAAATCACCTTCGTCTGTCATCGCTATAAATAACCCCTCCCTAACCCAATCTTTACCTCGTTCGTGAGATTTGGGTTTATCGTCGAGTTTCTGTTCGTTCCGTTTAAGCGATTCTTTCTCTGGGATCGATGAAAGAGCGAGAGTTGATATTCTCACCGCGCGGCCTCTAATTCGCTTGGTGCAGGTCGGGAACCGCTGCTACTTTGGCGTTTAATGAATGAGGCGGTGGTTGACGGTGGCGAATTGGTTCCCGCCTTGCATCAACTGAATCGGAGGCTGCGGTGGTTTTCCGGCGACAGATCTCTGCTCCGAGTTTCTAATACCAGTAACTTGTATTGCTTCTTAATTACTGTCATTCAGATCCGATTTTACCTTTTTTTAGATTTAGCGATTTGGTTGGTTTTACTAACTTCTTGGCTATATGTGGAAATCGTAATTAGTGGTTATAGATCTGATGATGCATGATATCTGAATCTCAAAAATAACTTTTTTTTTCTCACAAGAAAACATTTTTAGTTTACGTTATGATAGGCTTTTCTTATTTAGATTTGGTTTCTACACCTAAAAATAATGTTTTCCTTCAGAAAATATATTTATTAGGTTTTTACGATGATGCAACTTGACTCTATGCAAAATTGGATAACATTCACAGACACGTGTCTAATCTGCTTGTGCTTGATCTAGTTCATGATACTTTCAGATTGTTTGAATTTGCTTTTAGGACAGAAGGCTTAAGTTTATGAAACAATTTGTAAGTGTAATGTAACTATCTGTGTAAGTAGCTTTCAGAAATAGAAAAACCCAAGTTGACGATGAGTTCTCACTAGCTGATTTGAACCAATTGATATTGATTGTTTCTGTTTACTTAGGGATTGATTTGAAACTTTGTTACATAACGCACTAGGACTTCAACATACCCAAATGCTTTGATCAGAAGTACCAATTAATTTTTTTTTGCCTAAAATCATATGAAGGTAAGTGGCATTTGAATACTTCAGTGAAATTGGATCCTCACATGTGTTTCCTTTTATTAAATTTGCTTTTGTCTCTTAAGAAACACAAGATAAAAACCTGAGAGGATCCAAATTCTGCGATACCTTAAAGAAGAACCTACGGTGTTAGCATTAAATATCAGTTATTCTTTTCACATTATGAATTTATGATGTATATTCCATGCTGAATTGCTGATGGTATACTCTGTGAAACTACAAGGTTCTGACATTTATAGTAATGATCTGATCTTAAGTTTTAAATGTGTGGTCAAATTAGATTCTGTGCTATTGTTGTATGATAAGGACTCTCTGGAAACTGTTATTATTTTCTATGACTGTGAAGGGGTGTCAAGGATGTGATCATTCAGTTTTTTAGTTCCTTTTTGTCCGTGTCTTGCCAGTTATGGTGCATTAATATTAGAGTCCATATTACTGGGAATTTGGTCGAATATGCTGCTTCTGCTTCTCTATGCTTATGTAATTTTGTGAAAGAATTGTAAGCATCTATGATGACAAACTAGAGTCCATATTAGTGGGATTTGAAGTGTCAATGAAATTGAAGTCCAACCTTGGAAAACTTACAAGGTTCTGAGTGGAAAGGATTTATCTTAAGATTCAAGGTCAAGTATGAAAAATTAATGAGAACTTTTGGGGTGTGAAATATAAAAAATTCTCAAGTCCCATGTAGAAGAGTTTTGAAAAAAAAAAAAGAACTCTCAAGTCACATATAGGAGAGACAAAGAACTTGGAAAAAATCTATGTTATAAATAGAAGCCCTCCCTTCATATTTTCTTGTCCAAAGTTAAATGTGTTTTCATTCATTTTCTTTCTATGTCATATTTTCTGCTTACGCATTTCTGGCAAACTTCTCCCTATTCCTTTTTAATTTCAAGAATTGACACTGATAGTCAGATGGAGGGAAAAGAATTGACACGGGTAGCCATATTGTGGGTATTTCGCTAATTGACACAGATAGTTATCTTATGTTGGGTGTAGGGATGGCAACGGGCGCGGGTAGTGCTTTCCCATGCCCAAACCTGCAATATTTGTGGGTACCTGTGCGGGTAGCGGGTATTTACGGGTACCCAACGGGTTTTTAATTTTAATTATATATTTATATAATTTGTAATAATCAATATGTAAAAATAATTGTTACATGAATAATATGATATTTATATGATAAGAGTATCATAGTCAAATATGTGTAATTTATTATGAAATAATAATAAAGTATATTATATATATAATCTTAAAATAATAATAAATATATATATAAATTTAACTAAAAACTAAATATATAAATTTGCGGGTACTTGCTGGGCGGGTATCACAAAACCCGCTCCCGCCTATAAGATACTATCGCAGGTACCGTTGCGGGCATTTCCACGGGTACCCACGGGTCGGGTTTTTTGCCATCCCTAGTTGAGTGTATTCGAGATCGGTTCTTACAGCGTGATTGATAGCTTGTTTGCACATTTTGGGCAGTCATGAAAAATCTTCACTAGAGCGACCTAGTCATATGATGTGAACCGAAATGAGCCAAAATTGGATCATGTTGAATTAAGAGGCATTGGTGGTCCCATGACAAGGGCAAGGACCAAAAGAGCATAAAATGCACTAGGACCACTCATGGAAAGCGTCAAGGATAGTGTTCCAAGATCAAACCAAGGGAGTTCTAAATTCATTCATTGTGCTACTTTGAAAATTGGCAAAAAAAAATGGAAAATGTTGAACATGGTGGTGCCCCAGGACACGGCTAGGCCGTGTACGCCTATGTCTGAAATTTCCCAAGATTATAATTGAGACACGATCGTGTCCCAGGGCATGGTCTGGCTGTGTTTACCAAAAAATTCGGGAAAACTTGTGGCGTGCCAATTTTAATATTTCCTAATTACTTTTTGATGTTTTAAGCATGTTTTCATTAGTTTGAATTCAGAATAAAGGCATGTTTGAAGAGTGAACAATTGACATTAATTACAACTACCATTATTAAAGCCGGAGAGAGGTTGCACTTAATTCATCAGATTGGGAACTCAAGAATGATTAATTAAGGATGTGATTTTCGTGCAAAGTCTCCACTCACTTAATTCATCTGAATGGGGAACTCAAGCTTGATAAGTGAGAGTGTGATTTTCGTGCAAAGCCTCCACTCAATTAATTCATCCGAATGGGGAACTCAAGCATGATAAGTGTGGGTGTAATTTTCGTGCAATGCATCCAGCCAATTCTAAATGCACAATTCAAAGTCTAAATTGCTTCCTTAAACTCGTGGGGACCATGACATTCAATGATGGCCGAATTTCTCCAAAGAATTAAGGAATCCTAGGCTAAAGTGTATCACTTCTTCATGGAAATTCAAAGTATATTGCATTTTGTAATTTAATTATTTATGAATTCCCATGTGGGATCTTTACTTGCTTTATTCTGTGTTAATCATGGTTGGAAAAAGATCCAATGTAACCAGCCATGAAGTAGGATTAATCTAACACAAAATGAGTCTTAGTTCATAGTAGGTTACATGGGGAGCCAAGATGGCTTGCCTATAAATGTACTTCAATTTGCTAAATGAAAAAAAAAGGTTGAATTTGAATTTTGTTTTGGAATTGATTTCCTTTAGTTGAGCAAGGGCTCCTAAAACCATTCTTGGCTGAACCAAGAATTATCAATCTTATCAAGGATCTTTCCTCGTGACGATTATCACTTGGCTTATCAAACAACTCACTTGTTTGTGGCGCCATCATCTTCATATCTTCTCCATTTCTTTTATCCAATCAAGTTTATTTCCGCTGCCTAAATTTACTCTATTTGTCTCGGCCAAAAATAAAGCTAGCCTAGGCCATGTTTCAAGCAATCTCGACTAAAGGTGATACACCATCCAAGAACGATCGTGAAATGAGAACCACCCCAAAGGAGATTCGCGTCATCGTGACCCAGCCAATAAATATTATCTTATGTCATTTAGAATTGTTGCAAGCTACGGTAACAATCTGTTTCATAGGTTGACATAACCAATGCACCCTCTGGGGTGTGTGCAACAATTTACGGGTGTTGATAATATTGTCTTCAACTTTGATATCTTGTGTTGCCTGGGTTCTGCATCTTGCATGCTGATAAGCACGTGTTTTCTAATAACCCTAATTAATTAATAGGGTTTTTCACTTTTTTGAATACTACTAATGTTTACTTTTACTTATAAAGAGAAAAACTTCTCACTGATTACAAGACCTATACAATAAGCTCGTCCTTAATTGTATGATGAAATTACCAATGTCATGGAATCGATTTAGTTAAACACAAGAAAGCACGCTTATTATTGTTGGGGTCTTTAGCAAAAGATTTGTCTAAAATTTAAAGATACTGATGGAATCTTATTATTGTTGGGTCGTTAACATCTATTCACATAAATAAATCTTCGTAGGGTACATCTTAGTCAAATCTTATCATCACAGTGGTCTATTCAGGGGTATATGTTCTATTGTTGTAAAGTTATGCTAGAGTTGCTTTTAGCTTTGATTTTGTATAGAATGTGTACGCAGGGAAAGAAATATAGATGAAGATGAGAACCTTGTAATTAATTTTTTAGGCATATTATAAACTATCATTGGAATTCTTCTCTGGATTCTTCATAAGGGCACTAAAAACCACAAAGTAGCAGTGCATGGATGTTGTTGTAGGAAAGCTTTAGATGTCTGATTGGCACATCTCCACAGGTTGTAATGTTTTATCATGCATGAATTTGTCTAACCTTGTTCAATATAATAACTGCATATTAATTAGAAGCTTTCTTTATGATTGCGTACCTAGACTTTTTATTTATATATTACAGTTTCTGTCTGATTCAATAGTGGCCAATGTAATAGCCATATACACTAATTGTTAGTGATTAGTGAATTTGGAATTGAATATCGTTACTTTTTTTGTCCCTACCATTCTTATATTCAGAGAGGGGAATAAGCCATCATATATTTGTTTGCATAGCATAGAAAAAATAAGAGATTTGAACTAAGTGAAGCATATTAAAAATGCAATTGAAAAGGTCTTAATGAAGGAAACAAATATTAAGGAAGGATAAAAAACTATTTATTAAGATTTTCAAGGATGATCATGATTGTTTATATTATGAAGAGCTTCACACTAAATAAAGATGAGAAAAATTGTACTTTTTACGTAAGATTTAAAAGTTAGAAGTAAAAGAAACTTTGGAAATCAAAGAGAACTAAGGCCTAAAAGGTTCACGAGTTGTTAATTAGATCATAAAATTTAAGAAGATCACAAACAAGTAAAGTAGAAACATTTTAATCATTATTTATAAAAAAAACGAAGATATATAGACTTGTCCAAATTACATGAGAATTAAGCTCAAGAGTTATACTCTAACGCTATGTGATATCATAAGTGACTTAGGTTGGAACAAAAAACATGTATTATTAAATATTAATTTGGTTTTATGTCAAAGAAGTGGATCATCAAGATAAACTTGTTATGATTAATATAGAGATACCAAAGGAACTAAGGGCAACAATGGAATAGAAAGCCTAAGTAAATTAGCCCCTAGCATAAGCCTACTTTCCATTGTAAGGCCACATATTTGTCGAATACAATTATTGGATGCTAATATAACATTTATTTAGTTGGTAGTAGATATGAAAATTGAAAGAAATCAAATTCTGGTGATCCATTGCCACCCTCTGCGCTCCAAGTCCAACCAAGCTCCGCCACTGACTTAAGATAGACATTTTCTATTGATAAACTGTGATCCAAACACCTTAAGAATTTCAATTTTAAATAAATTTTTTTTTGTTTTTTTACCAACTTCCCAATCTACCTTCATCCATGGTCGCACCAGATCCAGGCCACCATCTTTGTGTGCTATTGTCACATCTCCGTCTGAGCCATAATGGCTGGGCGAAGGAGGCACCACAAGGCAGGCCAACATGGCAGCGAGAAGGCACGACTTGGTGACAATATGGGAGGCAGTGGTTGTGTTTCTGTATCGATATGCTTTCAGTGACTAAGCATGTAATTTCTATCTAAAATGATGAATAACTACACTCTCATGGACCAATATAATTATTCCGGGTTGTCATCATGATTGAAGAACAGGAACCAGACAGTGAAAAAGTAACTAGGTAAACAAACCTAGTTATACAAATGATTGTTGTAGTCTAGTTGTTCTTTCAGGTGAGGTAGGAGTCAGTCAGAAATTACTACTATTACTACTTTTTTCTACATCAATAAACTTATCAACTTTTCATCTATTCCTCTACACTGCTAATATGTTTCTTTTCTCCCTTTCAAAAGTGAAAAGAATATCACACATTCACACGCGTGCACAAATGTTACATTTGCTTCACTGGCCTACAGACAATGAGAATGTTATACTGCTTCAGTCAAAGATGCTGCAATATCACTAAAGATGAAAAGTCATCGTTTAACTGTTACTTTTGTGGGGCAAAAGAAAAGGATGTTGGATATAACATGAGCACCTTTTCTGAAACATGTTCACAAATAGACAATAGTCCCTCTCTTTCACTTGGTGATGGAAGCAGAGGGAGCTACTAGTTCAGTCTATTTCTACAATGCTTTCATGTTTATTCAGTAATTCGAGTGAATAATCATTGACAACAATAATGAATGCTAGCAGAAAAGAAATGAACTTATAATAGTCACACATCAGTGTATGTGGATATACTTTAGAGGAGATGCTGATCAACAAATTGTCACTTTAGTTCTCCGTTGACAATGAATCAGATACACAGATGTCACCGCGACATAGTGGGCATACCCTGTTTATAATAATAATAATATGAAGAAAAAGTTAGATACATACATATATATATATATATATTTCAAAACATCATTATCATTAGCACAAGTTGAGTTCCATATAAAGCTAGTACATAATTATTACACAGATAGAGGAGAGTAACATGGAGCATCATGGCATATATAGCTCAGTAAATTTTTTACAGAAAGGATCTCTTAAAAGTTGTGCAAATGAAAAGATTTAAATCCATAACACCAAGTTTGGCAGAAGGGTATTTAAATTTAAATCTTAAAGGGCTTGACTGCAGGTTGATAATCTCCAGAAATTTGGGAAGATGCCCATATAAGAGATGGCATAGCATTCAGTCAGTTTTGCTAATGTCCAACCATTACCTTACCAGCATATAGTTTTGCAAATATTTAGTTTTATGGTAAAACTTTATCCAACACTACACTTGCTATTTTTTTAGAGTGTCTTCAATACATAAAATGCAAAACTCACTAATCTATATTCTTTATTGTTCCGTTCCACCTACTACAAAGGTTCCAAAGCCTCAAAATGCATTAATACTTAAAGCAGTAAATTGGCAGGACTAACTTTATTAACCATTTAGTTAACCACAAGAAGACTCAAATCCATATTCTCTATTCCTGTGTACCTGTGAATCTCCTTCAACCACTTGTCTATACATGTTCTATGAAATTCATGACGGCAAGGCAGTACTCGCATGCTGTCTCCATCCTCATACTCGGCAAGGCATATATAACATCTGTGAAATTAAGATTTAAACAAAGGTGAAGAAAACCCATTAGTGTGATCCATTATTAATGGCATGCCTACACAAGATTAAGTTTAATAAACCTAAAAAAATTATAAAAATAAAGAAGAAAGGCAAAATGCACATGTGCATACTGAATTACTGATTACTGAGTAGAACAGAAAGTATTACAACAGGTGCAGGTAAAAGGCCCTACTCCGTTGCAAGCCTCTAATCATCGGGAAGACTCAATGTTAGCAGGCCATGGGAGAGTGAAAACTCAATTATAAGTGAGACAAACACATCTTGAACCAAAACCTCAATGGAGTGGTTACATGAGTATTCTCTACTTATAAACTCTTTCACTCATCTCATAACTTCACAGTTGAATACACCCAACAAAAACAAATGATACTAAGACAAAAAAACTAATGAGTAATGAGAATCTCAACAAGTACATATAAATCCATATCACAAATCCTGAAATTTAGAGCTAATTATGCTACAAGTGCAACAACTCGGTAGTGAAGTGGCAATTTTATAAAGGAACACCAAGTGGTGTGTAAACCTGAATACTTACTGTACAGCATCTTCTTGATATTTGTTCAACTTTGTGTATAATTTAACAGGCAAGGATTCCACGACTTCATTAGGCGCAGGAACAGATCCAATAGAAGACACAGATGGGCGGGAAGATAATACCACAGGTTGCTGGTGAATTTCGTCCACAACCTAATTAGAATATGCACAATTATTCATGTATAAATATATAATGAAAGACAAACAATACATTAAAGGCACACTAACTTACCTCAAATAAAGCTTCAGCTAACATAACAATTCTTGATATACTAGCTCTAGCATTGGTATCATCATTTGAATTGGTACTACGTTCATGACTGCTGATTCGGCATGAACAATGACCATTTCTAAGTTGACCAGACAAGATGCATGATCTTTCATGTCCAGAAAGATTTTCAAATCGGCTACCCAACCTCTGAAGAGCACGAACCTAAACCAATTTAAATGTAGATGATTAACTTTAGGGGCATGACAAAAGAGATCATGTACAGATGTTAACAAACTCATTACTATGCTACATGTAGGTGTGCCACATTAGTTTGAGTACAAGCATAACATTTTCCCTGTGTTTTATTCCCTATTATAAGGTTATGCTTCTTGTAAGGTAATATACTATAAAACCATCAATTATCACTCAAAATTTACAAAGTCTACTAACCCGTGACCGCATTCTTCTTCTACGTTCGAGGAAATTAGATCTATGTTCCAGTAGATCCTGATACCTAGTTTCTCTTGATCGTGAAGTCTCGACCTCATACTCTTGGAAGGTAAACGAGGAGCTAGACATAGTAGATGGAGAATATCCAGATGTGGAAGGAGAACTTACAGCATTAGGATCAGATGGTGACACTATTGTATCTCTCTCCCCTACTTGTCTTCCATTATTCTGACGAGCATCCCTTACTTCTCTTTCTTGTTGCAAAGGGCAAAAGGTGAAATCAGACAATGTTGATCGACGGAGAACTCTATGACGAAGCCTTCCAACACTTAAAGTTCTTGTAAAATGAACATTACGTTCAACATGATCTCGAACTCCACTTCGTCTATCAGTATGTCTAGTCTCAACACTTTCAGACTCTGTATGAATTTGTGGAGTAAACAAGTTTAAATCCAGCACTTCTCTTGTACCATCTCTATCTGTGACTACATCCTGGATAGGATAAATTGCGGGACTTCTCTGCAAGTTTTGAGGCGAACCCAGTGCTGGGGTGATAGATCTTAAATTATTAGAAGCATCTTCATGATACTGTACAGGAACTCGATTAACAAAAGATGCATTACGTGAGTCACTACCCTGTTGAGGTTCATTTCCATTAACCAAGTTGGCAGGACGCCATGAATGCAGATTAAGCTCATTTTCATTGTCAAATATTGAGGGGCTTGCAGAAGAAACAGGACAAGGCCTCGATGACCTCAAACTGGTAGTTCTGCTAAGTCTGAAGCTTATATTACCAGGAATAAGACTTAAGCGAGAAAAGAATCGACTTGAAGGGTTCAAGGACTGAGATGAAGAAGTATGGGCAGAGCTGCTGTCGGTTCTGGATGCAGTGTGATCCCAGTCATCAAGGTTGACGTTAGAGGGCATGCAAGGCATTTCACCAGATTTAACTTTTCTAAAAGAATCTATCTTCACTTCATCTGGGTCTATTTCGTTGTCACTGGTGTATATAACATCATTTCTATTTACTTTATTCTGCTCAAAAACCTAAAGCATGAGTTACAAATGACAATTAGTGCCATAAACTTTGATCACTCAACCAAAACTGTCATTAATACAAGATGAAAATAAGCTCATTTTAGCAGTGTTAATACGTCGTCAAATTGACCTATGAAAATAAGCTTGAGTTATGACATTCATATAAGCTATTTATAGCTTATTTCAACAAGCTTAAGAAATTAAGCTCATTTTAGTATATTGCAACAAAAAACTCAAATAATATAGCATCCGACAATGGGTAAAAAGGAACAGATAAACTGCATGAAAATCTAGAAAATTTTATCCTTTCTAAAAATATAATTTATCTAACACTGAACAGAGGCATAAAGCAAGTAACTTCTGAATCCTAAACAATGTGATCCTTGTAGCTACCTCCATATTACAATCCAAAATCAAAGCCACCCCGAAATATAACACATTTTAAAAGAATAAGCAAAAAAATCAAAGAGATTGATTCATAAGCTAAAGGGTAATAAAACCGAAAATATTGCTGAATTACCTCGTCATTATCACAATCATGAGATCCAGATGTTGTTCCTAAACAATAAGATTGGAAACCTCCGTGGCTTTTAGATCGACCCTTTCGGAAACTACCAGAACACGACGATGAAGTGCTTTTGCTGCCATTGGACCCCATTATTGATCCGAAAAATGCCTCCACAAGTTTCTAGAAGAAAAAAAATGCTTTTTCGAATACCCAATACGCCAAAGAGTAAAACCCAATCCTCAAATTTTGTTCTTTTTGAGATCCCAGGTGTTTCAGATCTACAGAGGTGGCAAACTAAAGTTGCATTTTTTGAATGGTGTTATGTTGCATTATATGTGAAGAAGAGGGTCGAATTCAAATAAGAAGAGGATGGTTGAGTGTGTGAGGGGAAATGAGTAGAAGGGGTTGGATTTTGGTGGGTGAGTAGTTTCTGCATTTGAATGAGACAAGCCAACTTCACAGGGAAACGGGAAAAGAAGCTTTTTAAATAAGGAACATACTTACATCCTTCCTTGATTTATTTATCCATGCTCTCTTATACCTAATCCTGCCATCAATATGGTATTGGTCTAGTCGTATAAGGTCAATAAATTTTATGAGGTTCGAATCTTAATAATGACATTGGTGCGAGGAGCGACACTTATTAGGACACAAAAGTTAAGAGATATTTTGATCGTATAAAAAAGATCTAGTATACAATATTCGTCATAAAAATAGGACAATCCATTATTGGAGATCACTCAATGAAATATGAAGAGATTAGAAGTATTCAATCTTAGTATGTAAATAGAAAGACTTTTTTCATTAATTGAATTCATAACTTCTTAATCACTAAGTAATAATTAACCTCGTAATTACTAAGTAACAATTTTCTTGCCTCATGTTCACCTATTATAATTGAATACCTTATACCCGGAATCGACATCTGGTAGCTATGGTAAGGAAAGTATTATGAAATTGGTGAGAAGATTAATAAAAAAAAGAGTGGCATTGTTATGTTCCACGGTTTGAGGATTTGAAATTTAGTTTTTGATGGTACACTATGTGATGCGTGTCTTACATACAATCACATTCAATTTGTCATAGCCACATGCATGGCTCAAGTGATAAGGTCCCTCCTGTGGAGCTGCCTCAACTCGCATCTTTTGCCTTTACTTTGAATCATCATTATGATTGAACTTTCAACTACTTTTGGTCTCTAAGTATTTAGAGACATTATTGATACTTTGGATAGTTGATTTATATTTTCTATTAATTAATCATAAAGTATGTTTGTTTGATATTGCTAAAAATTAGGGACACTAGCATAACCTTTTATGATCTCAAAGAGCAGCTGAAAATGAAACACATTGTTACATCATTTTTTTTTCATGATAAATAGCAGAATCTATTGGTTGTTGTTGTAAACACATGGTTGCAACAAATTGGCTGAGATAAAATAACCACAACCATGGGGCCAAGGCAACTTCTCAATAACATCTTTAATGAATGAGTAATGATTCTCTATATTAATAGAGTGATAAATAATATATAACAACACATTTATCCGATGAAATTACATTTTTATCATTAAAAACATGGAAAAAAACAAGTATTTGTCTCTTCATTACTTGAGAGGATCTTTGTTCTTCATGAATATACCCCGTGATATTAAACAAGAGAATGCATGTGGTCCCAATCCTGTGGAACTAACAGGGAATGCGATGAGCCGATAATTGAACCTTGAAAATTTATAGCATTGATGGAACTTGCTTTTTTTCCCTCCACGTGACATCACTTTCTTTTTCCCCTTTTTCCCTTTGTCTAGTTGTTTCTGTTGCTCATTTTTTCACATCTTAAAGTTGGTTAAGGAATCAAAGTTTTTTGTGTCTTAAAGAAAAGCATGAAATTCTCAACTTCTTGCTTTATGACATTAATATTTAGTATACTTGAAAGTAGTGTTCCATTGCAGAATATTGCAACTTAGCTCACCTTGTTTGATAATTGTGGAAATTTGGCCCTTCTTGCTGATGCATCTTACATTTTTAAGTAGTATCACATTTTTCTAACATTCAGATAAAATATAATAAATCCACTTAACCAAATAACAGATACATGAAGTTGAAACAACATAGAATATATTACATTCTTATTAAGATTATAGTTGTGACATAAACAATGATGGAGGGGCACCCAACACACAAGTATGGTGCAATAGCAGCATGTCCTTATTTTGCTAGCTTGATAAATCATAATCAAATTTCTTTTCTTTTTCTTAACCAATAAGCAATTAAACCAGTAAGTATGGTTTATAAGAATGATAAAAATCTATGTATAAATTTTCATGAAATGAATCTATATTCCAGGGTTGTCGTGCCGTGGATCAAAAATTCGGTTGTGGCAACTTGGATTGCAAGGATAAGGACAATCTATCTGATGGAAAAGCCTTCTATCATAAAACCAGTCTGCTACTGCCTTTGCAATTGTCTGCAGAATGTAAATGTGATGTTATTATGTAAAGACAAGAATTGTAAAACAAAAGCACACAAAATGCTCATGACATGTTATATAGTTGAACAACTATTGTTGTAGAGTCCACTTGTTTAAGCTTTTTTTCTTGCAAAAAAGTGTTTTTTTATGAAAAACACAACTTCTTGTGTTCATATGCTTGTTTGGTTGAGTTTTTACTAAGAATGTTTAGTTGGGGAGGAAAAAAAATATGAAATTCAGTATTGACAAAAAGTGTGCCAAAAAATGTTTATTGAGTATCATTTTTCAAGAACCTAAACAAAGGGGCCCTTAATCTTTATGAATGTTTTCCAAAGGTATAAATAATGCAGTCTCTTACTGTCTTGGCCAGGAGCGGAGAGTCACTTGTGAACCATGTCTCTTGCATTTCAGTTTGGCAGTGAGCATAGCAAGAGTCTATAAACATTCCTTTAGATTGAGAGTTCCCTAGCACAGTCAATGCTCTTAAGAATTCTGTCCTGAAGCCTGAAAATTAACTCATGCATAAAAGTGAAGTCATAAAACTGCTGTCAGAAACAAATTGATATGAGAATACTAGATCCTATAGAAGACTGTTCTTCTTATGCCAATATTGTTAAGGTCTATAAACAAATTTGAGATAGGCCTGACAAGTTATAGAATATAGACAGCTTTGTAAGGATGATTAGAGACTTATCAAAATTCCTTCAATGAGTTTATTAAGATCATAGTAATTACCTTGCATTGTACCAAGTTGATTGGATGAGCAGTTGTTTATATCAAGCTTGCAGCTATGCCAATGGCCAAGAGGATCAGCAACACCCGGTGCCAAAATGTTCTTAATCTGAATCAAACTAATATTGCTAAGGTCAGGGAAAAGACTAGTAGAAAAAACATCAAATGATAAGTTTAATACGAAGATGAGTTATCAAGAACCATTACCCATTTTACAGAAGTTTTATTTTAGAGAAAGCAAAATCTCACAGTAAATCATGAAATATTTAGATAAAGAGTATGTAGAGTAGTCTTGGATCAATTTTTTATAATAACCAAGATAATTTTGCATATACAATTATTTAACCTATTGGTTAAGTAAAATGATAGTAACCAAGATAATGTATGCAACTAAAATGATATTTCTTGAACAACTGAAAAATCTGACCTGCCATGAGTCATATGCCGCATTTATAAGGAAGATTGGTGTAGCGATTTGTGATACAAAATATTGCGGGAAAAAGCACTACAATATTGTTTAGGAATCAGAAGTATTAGTAACATCAAAGAAGGAATAAAAAAGATAGAGGATGAAACTATAGTTCAAAACTCACCAGCCCTGGGCTGAGTCTTGAAATGCATGATGGAGGCAAATTCCTAGCAGAGCCCTAAAAAAGGATCAAATAATAATCAGACAATTTAATCTCCCTTGAATAAAAGCTTCGGAAAGCATCTTTCAAATGAAAAGTCGGAAAGCAGTAGTACATGTGTTGCAACAATTTGACTGAAGAACTGTTCAATGTGTCGTGTTCCAGCGACATCCCTTCTGTTGTGCAACAATAACATAACGGTTCATAAAATGATCTAAGGAACTCTTGAAGTTTCAATGAAAAAAGGCCAAGTAAAATTCAAACAAAAGGAACTAACGCATTGATAAAATAACCAGCGTCCGAGATGCATTTAACTTGAGCTCGTGTAGGTAATAGTGCTCGAAAGCGATCACAATGCAATATTGAAGTCAATCCTCCAGCTGAACATCCAGATATAATAGCCTGTAGTATAAGTTCCAATGAGTGAATCAAAACATCACAAAGGAGAAAAAAGAAAGTAGCAAAAGATCAATGTCTCCCACGTTTCGAGCATTTTTCATTCCTTTTGCGAGTAAATCCTCGACGACAGCAGTAAAAACCCTTGCTCCTCTGAAGTGCAACTTGGTTACCTGATTTACATATCACATCATTAAAACCTCTCCTAAAAAAATAACAGGACATAAAAATTTACTAATGGTTATTGACTAATATTTTGCTTGAAATTTAGTTTTTCGAGTTGCTTTTAGTTCAGCAAAGCTTACAGGATTTACTGCTTCCACATCACCAGTAAATGATGCCCCATCACAGTACCTAACCTTGATTCTGTTCCAGTTGTAGAAATCTGGAATTTATAGCATTCATTAGAAATCTGAACAAAATGTTGAGTGCATCAAGAGAAACAAGGCCTATTTATTGAGTTGTAGGAAATACCTGGATTGAACTGGTGCTTGTTACCTAAGATTCCAGAAAAGGCAATTTGCTTTGCCATTTGCTTGGATGAACCTAAACGATTGTACTTTCGAGAAAGGCAAGTAGTGACATTGTTGCACCATCCTCCTCCCTAAAATATCATTGAATTAAAGTTCATTGCCTATAAAAGAGAACCTTCTATGACTATATTTGACATTTAAGAATCACTACACAAATAATCTAAACTTGAACTCTATAATCTCAGTAGGCCAGTTATCATGGCTAGAAGGTTGCATGTTCCAACAGAGAAAAACAATTTGTGATGTCCTACTTCTTATGGAATTGGAATTATTAACAAAGAAATAGTTTTACTCATACATGTAAAAGGAACAAATAAATGAATAATAAAAAATGAACTTGATCATTTCTTGGTAAAGACTATAGACTTATTATTGATGGCAATTTGCAGAAAGGAACACACCTCAAATTGAACTAACCAACTATTAATCCCTGCACCAAATCCCTTATCAAAATGGTAAGCTGGAGGACTCCCATCCAAACAAACTGCACAACATTTTAAATTTCAATTTCCGTAAGCATGAGATAAAGAACAAAATTAGTAAAGTTCACTAGGATCAACCACAACAAAGATTCCTCACCGGCTCCTTTGGCTACCGCATTTCGGACATAAGTGATTGGTACATAAGAAGAAGCTTCTGTCTTCAGTAATAGGAGTACACATACTACTATAAGGTTTAACCTTTGACCTATTCTTGTGCTCTCCATTTTGCACAAACTCACCAAATAGAAAATGATAAACCTATCAATAGAGAAGAGATAAGTAGAAGTATAATCAATAGAGCATATACTTAATTGACATAAAGGACATGATATCATTTGATAAAAGGCACATAGTAACATCCTGGTCAAATAATGACACATACTAAAGGAAATCCTTACACTAATTAACTGAGGAATTAGTTATATCATCTTTCCAACCAATTATCACTTAAACCTACCATTTACCAACAAAAAATCTACTATGTGTTCTTGTTATTTCAGAAATCAATGATCAAACCAAATAACAACCACGAGGAAATATGATACCTTTGATATTTCCTTCTGCAGTTGTGTTATCAGAAAAGTTCTATCTGGCTTTCAGAAATCCTTTGCAACTCATGGAGAGTGGAGACCCTTAATAGGAAGAGAAAAAAAGTTATCCTTTTTGAAATCTTGCAGTGGCAGATTAGCAGACAAAAAGGGAAATACAAACAAAGAACATGCAATGAAAATCATGGACAATGATGTCACCTAGTCAACCCATGTTATTTCAAAACTATAAATAACTAAACTTCATATCATGGTCCAAGAATAAGTGAATTGCTTCATCCATTGGGTGCCAGAAAACTTAACCAATTCAATGAACAAATTAATCTAGTGAGTCTTAACCTCTGATATTGCATAAACAATCAAGCGAAACTAGCCCAAATGCCCTATTGGTTCCTAAAAATGGAAAACTCACCAAACTAGCATTTCCATACAATAATATCATATTGAACCACAAAAACAACAAAAGCCAAAATATCAACCTGCAAAAGTACACAACACGTATCTCCCATAAGTATCACAAAAAAACCATTGATCCTATTCCAAATTCCAATCCAAAAAACTTATCCTAGATTGGTTCTAAAGCCAAAAACATAAACTTTAACCAACCCCACAAACTAACAATTGATAAGAGCTATAAAAACAATAAAAATAACAGAATGTGTGTATGCAGAAGTGATGAATATGTTTATGAATCTCAGTAGCTTTACCTGGAATGAAGAATGTGAATGAAAGAAGCAATGGTTGAAGGTGAAGCTTTATAAAATGGTCCAAGAGGGAAAGGAAACACAACTAACAGAATGTGACTACTAACTAGCAATGGTTAACAAAACCGGTCCCTTTTTTAAAGGAAAATGGTCACAAGATGGTATAAGGAATGAGAATTGTTGCACCTAATTTTCTTTCTATTGTTTAAGGAATTTTGTTGTCAATACATGTGAAAAGATAACAGTGCAAAGCTTTAAGCTTTGGTTTTCAGTTTAAGAGGGTAGAAGAACCAAGGAGCCGACACTCATTCCCACTAAAACAACACTTACAAAATGTGCAATTTATTCTCCACGCTTTCCTATTCAGTTAAAATAATTACAAAAACATATATCACCAGCAACATTATTGTTAACTCGAAAAAAGAAAAGTAATAAAAATGAATTAGTGATTGATGTACTGTATGAATTTTAAGAGATATTTGGAGTGTTTATGAAATCTTACTTAGTTGCTTACTGTTTTATAATATAAAATGGTGCATTGCTCCAATTGATTGGATCATAAATCTATATATTTCTGTCTAATAATCTTTTTAGTTAATTACAGTTGAATCACAGTTGTTTTTTTAAGATTGTTCTAGTTTGTAAGAATTTTTGACGACAAGAATCCTTAAAACTTAGCTATATAAAATTTATTAGAAAAATTATTTGTTGTTTATATTTCGACATGTTAAATATATGGATTCAGTATATATAATTAATAGTGTAAGTGTTTTTTACACCATCAACAAATCATATATCATTAATTTATTAACTCTATTGACTATTGATTCAACAACAAAAGTAATATAAGCCAATAATAGATGATATGTTGACCATATAAAAAACTTTATTATATCAACGAATTGATTTTAAACTTTAAGTATAGTGCTGGAAAGAATAACGAGACAGCTAATGGCTTATATCAAATATTATACTTGAAAAAATCCAATGAAAATGAGTATCATCGTACTGTTTAAGAAACATGTTACTAGTATTGGATATATATTATTATCCACACAAAAAAGGAGTTTTGCACAACAACAAAAACAAGATTGGTGTGAAAGAAAAGTGAATCTTATTAGTATTATTGCGCGTCCTCACATCAATGAGTGGTTTAAATGTGCAATATTGGCACCGACTAAAAAAACAAAGAAATTGGATGCCTCATGCCTACCTTGACCTTGAGCCATGCTCTCATGATTCATCATGGTGGACATTTTCTTACTATCCTTATTTCAAATATATAACTAATTCAAAATTAATGTTGGGTGTAATATATATGTATTATTAGTATAAAAGTTTGTATACAATCAGTATATTATTTATTTGTATTACTATTTTGTTGAATCAGTAATAATTAAATATAAATGATCAGTTGTATAATGATAGTGTATAAAACTTTTTATATGATGCATAAATTGTTTTCTCATTAATGTTTGTCTTTGACAATATTTTATGTAATATTTAATTATCAAAATAGGTTTTTTATTCTCACAACGAATCATGTCTCATTGTTAAAGCATAGGTCATTAAGAGTATACTCCTATGATGCTACAAGGCTATTCCATGATTGGGTTACCCAAACATAAAAAAGTGAATCCCATGATTGGATAGGAGTCAACATGGCAGGGGTTTGTTTGTTGAGGGTCAGTTACACATTAAGGTATGTGGCGAAATATTCTTAGTATAACCAATAATACTTTATTATTTTATGATTAAGTAATTAATTTTTTTTGAAGTGTATAATTATTTCTCTTAATAAATATTATTGTCTAGAATTAAATTCTTTTATATCACTAAATATTTTATCGATGGACGAAAATGCATATTAATTAATGTTAGTTCAGTTGACACTAACTACATATGTATATTAATAGTAATGTAATAATTTCCTGATTATTTTTACTATGTCATATAGATTAAGAAAAATAATAATTACTCTCAAATTTATCAACAAAAATGTCAATGTTTCATAAAATATTAACATCCATATATTGTTGTAGCCATTATCACGAGAAAGGTAAAATTATTTATTAAATACAAGTAAGTAATAAAAACCTTGTAAAATGTGATAATACAGGAATGTACTTACAAACAAGTGGCACGCGATTGACGGTGACTTCTTAAATGCCACATTCATTTATTTTATCATTATTTCACTGAACAGTGAACACTAACCATAGGTGGTTGCACTTGCACTCGCTTCAAGAAAAATACTTGTCACCCTTTCTTTGTTTCTCGAGGGAGATTTTATAAGTTTTCCTCGGAAAAATTACCGGGATAGTGTAGTTTGATAGTGTAGTCAAACTACACTATCCCAGCTTTAGGGTACCTTTTCAAATAATTACGGGATTTGGGTATTTTTCTGAAAGTCGTGGACCCTATCCACGACTTTGCCATAGTCGTGGATGACAGGCACGACTCCAGGGGAAAGTCGTGGACCAGACCCACGATTTCCCTTTAATTTTCTCTCTCCTCACTGAAATC
>NC_032025.1:3711279-3711511 GCF_001865875.1 Lupinus angustifolius
CCTCATCCTCTTCCTCATCCCCATCCTATCCTCATCTTCATCCTCATTCTCGTCCTCATCCTATCAACTTCCTCATCCTCATCCTCTTCCTCATCCTCCTCCTCCTCCTCATCCTCTTCCTCTTCCTCATCCTATTCTCCTCGTCATTCTCGTCCTTATGCTATCCTCATCCTCCTCGTCATTCTCGTCCTCATCGTATCCTCATCCTCCTCGTCATCCTATCCTCATCCTC
>NC_032025.1:3711611-3717591 GCF_001865875.1 Lupinus angustifolius
ATGCAAAATTTTTTTATACAGTTCAATTCTTCCTCCAGTGTGGTTTTACACTCGGGGATGGAAATATATATAGACTTGGAAATCGTGGACCATATCCACGACATTGCATGGATCTCGTGGACCTTATCCACGACATTGCCATGAAACTCGTGCATGAGGTCCACGACTTACACTAACCTAACACATGGCAGGGAAGTCGTGGATGGGGTCCACGACTTTCCAGGGAAATCGTGGATGGGGTCCACGACTTTGCCAAAGTCGTGGATGGTGTCCACGAGATCCACTAAATTCTACCCCAATCCCGTAAATAATTCAAAACCTACCCCAAAGCTGGGATAGTGTAGTCAAACTACACTATCCCAGTAATTTTTCCGTTTTCCTCAATGTAAAATATTCTTACTTAATCACATGTTAATAAGATTATTTTATAATAAAAAAATATGTATACAATGACAATGTAAGAATTTTTATAATGTTATTACACCATTTATCATTTATTTTCAAATTTCAATCATGATTAACTTTTAAATAAAAATAATCTAAATAAATAGTAGATATATACTATTATATATGAATCTTCACTTTCGGCATACAAAATTCTTATTATGTGTATTATTTATGTAAAATTTTATTTATTATTCATTTGTATTAATTGTATATATTAAAATCTACTCATTAACAACCCCATATCTTTCATATTAATATAATTAACTGTCAATAATAATTAACATAAATGTGTCACTGAATAGTAAATGGTATCTATACTATATATAAAGTCAAAACATTGTGTAACCACCACCATGGCATAATTTATATATTCCTATTTTGTCCTTCAAAAATTTAATTTAAAAAAATCATATAATCTATATAACCACCTCAAATATATTAACTATAAGTTGCATATCTATATTATTTAATAAAGGAAAAACCTAACCTAACCTAACTTTCATGAAGTTATTTTGGGTCTTCCTATTTCATATTTTATAACTTCTAATTTTATTGTATAAGTTATACTTTCATCTTTATATATACTTATATTACTAAACATTTATTTCATATTTTATAACTTCTAATTTTATTTTATAACTTCTAATTTCATCTTTATATATAGTTATACCAATAAACATTTATTTCATATTTTATAACTTCTAATTTTATTTTATAACTTCTAATTTCATTTTATAACTTCTAATTTTATCTTTACTAGCGTGTCAACCCGTTTTCCTATTGTTTGTAATGCATATTCTACATATTAAGTTGTATTATATATTGTAATTTGCAATTGAATTTATATTCGTTCGAGGTAATTGTTCAATCTTAAATAAAGGATGCATATACAATTGTGTTCATCAAGAATAGAGTCTTTTGATATCTTCACTTAATTTTATTTTCTAACGTGTTGACAGGTACTACTGTGTCTGTCAACCCGCTTTCATATTGTTTGTAACATGTAGTCTGGATGTTTTAAATGTCAAATATTCACATACTCTTTACTCAATGGCATACATTGTGACCAATGCAATATATTTCATGCATTCCTATTTTTTAATTTAATGGATACACATTGTGACCAATGCAATAGATTTACTCAATAGATTTTAATTAATTAGATAAAAAATCACTTTTATATGTAGAATACACGATACAAACGATAGGAAATTGGGTTGACAGACCCGGTAGTGTCTGTTAACACGCTAGAAAATAAAATTAAGTGGAGATATTAAGACTCTATTCTTGATGAACACAATTGTATACGTATCCTTTCTTTAAGATTGAACAATTACCTCAAACGAATATATATTCAACTGCAAATTACAATATATAATACAACTTAATAGGTAGAATACACATTACAAACAATATGAAAGCGGGTTGACAGACACGGTAGTGCCTGTCAACACGCTAGTATTAATAATCTAAAAAACAATAAATGTTGCATAAAAAATATAAGAAAACAAACATTAAAATATTATAGGTAATGTCTTATAATAAAAGTTTTGACTACCAACTAGGAGCAATATTTTTTTAAATAATAAAAATAACCAATTTATTATTATATTAATTTAGTTTAAAGTATGTATGATGTTACAATAATTAAAAAAACTGCATGGCTGGAGAATATGGTGACCTATATGGGCTAGTGTGTGTGGTGCATTATTCTCCTTCCAATTTCCAATCATATTACAGGTCCATGATGTCTTCTGATAAACATGGGAACACTGGGGATAAAGATGTTCTACGACCTCTATTTGATCGAAGTGACATAATGAAAAAAATTGTAATGGAGAATTTAATACATTTTCATTCTTTTTATATTTAGGTAACGGAGAATCCAATACTATGGAAGAGGTGTAGTTATATTTAATGTGTCTATATTGTACCATCCTGTGACAAAGGTACCTTCTTATACCTTTCCCACTTTCAAATCCTCTTTTCCCTATATGCTAAAGTGCCCAATTGAACACAAATAATTGAAGTTAAATTAATGAATATATAAAATTAAAATAATTGACGAATCTATATATGTTCGGTTCTTCAACGGCAAAGACAATGAGGAGGCACCAAATTTGTTCAAGTGCGGGCCTATATATCCTTCTCTATTGGATTGAAAAATTGGGTCATATATAAATTTAGTTATGACGATGGAATCATGAGCTTTCAATGTTATTAATTTTTTATGTATATAATTTTTCAATACACAGTTTTTACATTCAATTTCTTAACGAATAGTTAAGAATACTGATTAACTTGAAGTTATAGTCTTAATCTTGTTTAATTTTTAATGCCTTTTATCTTTTACTTATTTATATATATATTAACTATTTTTTTTTTCAATAAATGAAGTTTTAATAAATAAAAAAATTGGAAAAAGTGAAGATAAATAAATAAGATAACCCATATGAAAAAAAAAACACACACATATATATATATATATTATATTATATTATATGAGAGCTCCTATTTTAAGAAATATATCATTAGATATTGATTGAACGGTTAAGATTAAAACATACATGCACATGACTATCATGTGACCAATAATTAATTTCTAATCCTAACTATCTATGATTGGTTGTAAGACTTAGATTTATTGTTCTCACAATTTTTATATAAGAACCGTTGTTACTTGAGTAATCCATATATTATATTTTATAATATATATAATACAATGTCATATGACAAATTTAAGTGCATTACGTGTAGCATGTGATGGCGAAATCTAATTAATTTTTGGAACAACTTGTAGTTCAGAATGTGAAAAGGACTTTCTTTGGATAAAGTCTGAAGCATATTATGAAAAGTGATTAGTTATTAGTGGACACAAACCTAACTATACTGGAAGATTGAATGTCATGATCACTCAATTAGTTGATATATAATTCTTGTGGTTTAACTAAGGGAACTAGTTAGAAAACGTTGTTAAATACTTATCCGCTTATTATATTTAATAGCGATTGCTTCAAAGAGTATTGTTGAATCTCTTCTGCCTTGTATTTAGTAGCATTATGCTAACAAATATTATTAAGTAAGTTAAATGCGAATTCTGGCATAATTGTGAATATCAAAATAATTTTTACAAATTTAGAATTGCAAATGAAATGAGTTCACGTCAAATGCAGTTCACCTAGTTCAATAATTTTAGATAAGTGCAAGCATCACTATCTTTCCTATTATCTATTGTAGATAAACTGAAATTTTATTTATAACCCATGATGTAGAGGACCACACGTATACTCTTCCTTCCACTAATTATCTCCTAAGAAAGCTTTCCTATATTATTTGGGTTAAATTCAAAACTGTGGCACCAAACGAATTGAAGCTACCAGCAAGTAGCAACTACCAACACATCACATGAAAACAAAACATTTAAAGTCTAGTAGTATGCCCCATCAACTTGACTTATGCCTAAGAACATATAAAAGCATAAATTTAATATTACTTCACAGATTATGAATATGTGTCTACTTTAAAAAGAGTTAAAATTTGAGCTCCTAAATTATATTTGAATCTACTGAGAAACATTATCAAAGTTAATAACCAAGAATTCGTAGTCGAACAATAATCTTCTCCCAGTATATACATGGATATAGGCATATAGAAAAACTCATCATGTGGGTAATAATATATGAGAAAAAGATGTATATACTGATAATGTAAGAGTTTTTTACATTGTCATTGTATCATCCACCATTTATTTTCAATCATTATTGACTTTTAAAAAAGAATAATCCAAATCAATAGTAAATATTGCACTAGTTATTTATACATCTTTACATTGTTAGTGTATAAATTTAACCCTCATAATATATTAATGTGGTTGTTAACTATATAATAAAATGGATAGTGGGTAAGTTGATGCTATCTGATTAGAAACAATAACAGAATCTATATCTAACCCTTTAATTGCAATTTTATTTTTGTTGATAAATCAACGTCAACAAACAACTTGTCATAAAAAAAGTTTGGCTCTTTGATTGCATGCATTGTATTATTTTGAACAAAAATGGTTGAAAGTGATGATCACTAGGATGATTAGGACCACTATGTTAGAAATCGTTCTTATCTTTTTTAATTGAAATTGGTGGAGACTTATTTGTCACACAAGTGGAAGGTTATATAAAAAACCTAGAAGAATGTAAAAAGGAAAAGGCAAAAAATGAAAAATAATCACATAAAATATAAAATGTTTACAACTATTATATAAATGGCTTAATTTTATTTATTGTCCCTTTCTTTTACTTTGATGACTTTCAATCCTTCAATTTCACATAATAGGAATTGCATTGAGCTAGCTAACAATGCAATACTCACTACTGGATTCAAAGATAGTGGTTTGTTTATTGGATCACAATGTGATAAGATTATGACCTAAAAAGAGACATGCAATAGAAGTAGATGTCCTATCATCACAGCCTGATGCTCAATTTGCACCACAAAAACCTCTTGGAAGTAAAATATTAGTATGAGATAGTGGTTACTATAGAATTCCATATGATTGAGTCTGATTCATATATCTAAAAAAAATTGATAGTAGTCCAATGTTCTTCAAGAGGAATAAACAAGAATTAATACACCTTATTTACTGAATAAGCTATGTCTGGTCTGGTGAGTGTGGTATACTATGATGTTGTTACCGTAGCTTGCAGCAATTCTAAATGGCACGTTGAGTCACGACCAAGTCGCTCTCTTTAAGACGTCTTGTGGCGCAAGCAGACTATCAACCACGCCATCCCCAGGATAAAACAACCCAGATCTCTATTATCGAATTCTTCGTGCACTGTAAGAACCAATCTCGAATACTCCCTGCCAATTCTCTTCCCACAATACTGACTACCAGTGTCAGTTCTCGAAATCCCACAACATGGTTACCTGTGCCATTTCTTTACCCACAATACTGACTACCAGTGTCAGTTCTCGAAATGTGCAGAATATGACTACTTATGTCAATTCTTTCCCCAATACTGACTACCAGCGTCACTTCTCAAAATTCCCACAATATAGCTGTCTGTGCCATTTCTTAGTGTCACGGAAAGAAATGGGAGAAGTTTGCTGAAAATGCATCGGCGTAGTATTAGGGAGGAGAAAGAAAAGTTGAGAGGAAATACCTTCAACTTGGTGCAAGTTATAATGAGAGGAGAAAGCCTCTATTTATAACATGAGATTTTTTCCATGTTCCTCATTTCTCCAATGTGGGACTTGAGAGATGTTTTTTTTTTCCAAAACTCTTCTATATGGGACTTGGGTGTTTTTTTTATATTTCACACCACCATGTTCCAACAATCCCCCACTTGAAATTAAAAAACGATTTCCGAGAATATTTGTGGTCTCAATAAGATTGTGCATAAACAAAGGTGTCATGTGACTTGAACTTTTGCATAGTGAATAAGATCCAGATTTTACTAGAGTGACTCGTAGTCTTGAACTCTATCTCCAGCATCAAACCACACACAACCTTTTCAAAGGTCTATTCTGTAAAGCT
>NC_032025.1:3717691-3724838 GCF_001865875.1 Lupinus angustifolius
TTGCATAGTGAATAAGATCCAGATTTTACTATAGTGACTCGTAGTCTTGAACTCTATTTCCGGCATCAAACCACATACAACCTTTTCAAAGATATATTCTATAAAGCCCGTGCGTTAAAGGTCATGCACGTCTATCCCAGTATAGTGAACCTCTAGAAATTTATGCCCCAAAATTTCATAGGAAGCCGCCCCCACTTCCACATTCACATATGTGAGTCTATCAAGAGTACTCATATAGCCTAGGTACTCCACTCCAATTGGAGTATAGATCTCATTACGAGTTTTAACTCATCCTTACATATGCTACAGGAATCATGTTGCTCATAATTTTATAGCATGTTCATTCCCATTGAACCTATTTCTTGGGATCTCCAGTCAGTTAGGTCGGGTTACCATCATGAGTGATCCTCGTTCTAAGGGCAATAGTCCCAAACTCTTAGAAGTATTATGGACTTTCTCTCTAGCTAGTCCTTTCGTCAAAGGATCTGCTAAGTTATTCTCAGTGCGTACATGATCCACTCTAACAGCTCATGTAGAGAGTAACTCTCTAATAGTGTTGTGCTTATGATGTATTTGTCATTTCTTACCGTTATAAAAGCGATTCTCAATTTTTTACAATAGTCGTGGTACTATCACAATGGATCAACACAGCTGAAATCGATTTTTCTCATAGGGGAATCTCTGCAAGCAAGCTTCTCAGCCAACTTGCTTCTTCACTAGTTGTTGCTAGTGCTATCATCTCAACTTCCATAGTGGATTAAGCCAAAATAGCTTGTTTCTTTGACTTCCAAGAAACAACCCTACCAACTATGCTAAATATATAGCCACTGGTTGCTTTGGAATCATCTGAAAGAGTGTTCCAATCAACATCACTGAATCCTTCTAGGGCAGCTGGAAACCTTCGATAATGTAATCCAAGGTTCATTGTTTTCTTAAGGTATCTCATTACCCTTTCAATAGCATGCCAATGCTCCATACTTGGTCTACTGGTAAACCTGCATAATAATCCCACAACATAGGCAATGTCGGGTCTAGTGCAATCAGTGGCATATCGAAGGCTGCCAATGATGCTAGCATATTCAGCTTGTCTTACACCTTCACCAATGTTCTTAAAAAGTTTTACACTTGGATCATAAGGTGTGCTAGCAAGTTTACAGTCAAAGTATTTATATTTCTTTAGGATCTTTTCCACATAGTGAGATTGATCCAAAGAAATTCCTTCTTTTGACCTAATAATTTTTATACCAAGAATTACACTTGTCTCTGTAAGGTCTTTCACATCAAAGTTGTTACTCAACAATGATTTCACATTATTCACAACATGAATGTTAGAACCAAATATGAGTAGGTCGTCTATATAGACACATGATAGTGTAAATGTCATTTTCTGATTTATAATAAATGCATTTGTCACTTTCATTCACGTTAAACTCAATCGAGACAATTAAGTCGTTAAAATTTTCATGCCACTGTTTTTTCTTAAGACCGTATAACGACTTATCTAACTTGTAGATCTTATTTTCTTGCTCATGAATTACAAAACCTTCAGGTTGTTCCATATAGATTTCTTCTTCCAACTCACCATTTAAAAAGGCAGTCTTAACATCCGTTTGATGTACTAATAAATTATGTATCGCAGCGATCGATATTAGTACTCTAATGGATGTTATTCTAGTAACAGGTGAAAATGTGTCGAAGAAATCTACATTTTCTCTTTGCTTGAAACCCTTAGCTACAAGGCGAGCCTTGTATTTATCCATTGTGCCATCAGGTTTCAGTTTCTTTTTCAATATCCACTTACAACCAATAGGTTTGCAGCCAGGAGGCAAATTAGCTAAGTGTCAGGTCTTGTTAGACTCTAGAGAATCCATCTCATCATTTATGGCTTCTTGCCACAAATCAACATCCAAAGAAGTCAAAGCTTCTTGGAGTGTTGATGGATCATCTTCCAATGTATAAATCATCTAATCAGGTTCATACTCTCTAGCAGTCCTTACTCTCTTACTTCTTATAGGTTCTATTTCTAACTCATCGTTATTATCATTATTCCTAATCAAGATCCGTGTATATTTTGAACATAGCAAAGTCATAGCAGACATGGCGGGATGCGCCAGTATCTGCCCACCACCCATCAGTTCCTCCAACCATAGTTACCTCAGATAATACAGCCACAAATGGTTCATCAACCATGTTGGCATGTGGAGGACGATCCATATGATTATTTATGCACTTGTGTGTCATATGACCTGGCTTCCCACATTTGAAGTAGATGAACAGGTTGTCACAGTCATTCTTAGCGGGTGGCTTAGCATATTGGACCTTTTGGAGGTTCCAATTCTTGTTTCGACTAATGTTCTTAGCCTTATTCCAACTGTGGTTCTGATTCTTGAAGTTAGTGCCAGAAGGCTTCAGAACCACACCTGAGAATTTCTTCTTAGTGCTATTGTTGGAGGCAATCAACACCTCATCTTTCTGATCTTGCTTACAAGCCTCTTCTTCAATACGAAGACGAGTGATCAGAGATTCCAAAGAGATTTCTTTGGTCATATGCCTCAGAAGGTTTTTGAAGTCCTTCCAACTAGGAGGCAGCTTGTCAATTATGACAGCCACTTGAAATTGCTCATCTAAGGGCATACCATCAGAAATGATCTCATGAGCAATTTTCTAAATCTCGTGGGACTGAGACTCTACTGATTTATCATCAGTCATTTGATACCTGAGGTAGCGGCTAACATCATATTTCTTAGTCCCAACTTCCTCAGTATCATATTTTTCTCAAGTGCATACCAAATTAATTTGGCAGACTTGTATGGCTGTAGTAATCATACGGATCATCGGACAACCCATTCAGAATGAAGTTCTTACATAAGTAATCACTTTCATTCCAGAGAGCTATTTCAATAGTCATTTTATCCCTTTCCTCTTTTTTCAGCTTCATTCGACACCACTGGGATGTCGGTTTTCATAACGTGGGCAACCTTTCTCATAGTGAGGAAAAATTCCATCTTATGTTGTCAACGTTTAAAATTTGTTTCGTCAAACCAGAATGACTTGTTCAGGTTATAGTTGTTCGGTCCTGTAATATTATCTACGAATGCCATTGCAATTGAAACGTCTTAAAATTGTTGTTACTATAGCTTGCAGCAATTCTAAATGACACGGAATAATACTTAGTGGCTGAGTCACGACCAAGTCGCTCTCTTTAAGACGTTTTGTGGCACTGCCCAAAATGTGCAAGCAAACTATCAACCACGTCATCCCCGGGATAAAACAGCTCAGATCTTTATTATCGAATTCTTACTGCACTGTAAGAACCGATCTCGAATACACCCACCACAATATGACTACCAATGTCAATTCTCGAAATTACCCACAATATGGCTATCCGTGCCAATTCTCTTCCCATAATACTGACTATCAATGTCAGATTTCGAAATCTCACAATATGGCTACCTGTGCCAATTCTTTACCCACAATACTGACTACGAGTGTCAGTTCTCGAAATCCCACAATATGGCTACCTGTGCCAATTCTTTACCCATAATATTGACTACTAGTGTCAGTTCTCGAAATGTGCAGAATATGGCTTCTTGTGCCTATTCTTTCCCCCAATACTGACTACTAGTGTCAGTTCTCAAAATTCCCACAATATGACTGCATGTGCCATTTCTTAGTGCCACAGAAAGAAATGCAGAGTAGTTTGTCGGAAATGCATCGCGAAGTATTAGGGGGAGAAAGAAAAGTTGAGAGGAAATGCCTTCAACTTGGTGCAAGTTATAATGAGGGGAGAAAACTTCTATTTATAACATGAGATTTTTTCCATGTTCCTCATTTCTCAAATGTGGGACTTGGGATATGTTTTTTTTTCTTTCAAAACTCTTCTATGTGGGACTTGGGAGATGTTTTTTCAAAACTCTTCTATATGGAACTTGAGCGTTTTTTTATATATTTCACCCCATCATGTTCTAACATATGATTATCAACATAGTTGAAATCATCCTTAGATAACTTTCCAATATGAACCACATCGGAATTAAATGGTTTAGCTAAATTGATATGTGCCATTTCTATCAAGTTCCTTATACAATTAGTGTCACAGAAATAAAGATCCATTAGACAAGGAATTTAACTTCTATTCCAAGAGAATAGTCTGGCTGATCTAGTAAAGGTAGAACTAAGCTTAGCAATGAGCTCCCTAACATGTAGTGGTGAAGGGACAAACATATGTTGTCTCAAACCATGTCTCATACCAATAAAAATATGTTATATTAATTAAAAAAATTAAATATTTATTATTTTTTCTATTTTTACTTCAATATCAATAGCACAAAGACATAATTTATGATAGAGTCTGGGATCGCATAGTGATGAAGACCTTTAACTATTATTTTATTTAACTCTTAATACCCATTTGCGGACAGTTACTCTGTTGTGAGGTGGTAAAGGAAGTAGGAATGAAGTGACAAGACCCATTAGTGCATTGCCTCTTTCATAGTAGACTTGCTAGATTTGGGCCTTGTCTGCATAATAAGATGACTAGAGCAGGAATAGAAGATGGACATTTGGGCCATCAATGTAGAAAACCCGTACTTAATCGCACTCCATGGAACACTCAAATTGGGCTCCATATAGAGGAAGGAGTGTCCAATCATAAAGTAGCTGTTTTGTCCATTTTTTATAGCCTTATTGAATTTGACTTGAAATCTATATATTATTTCTTTAACAAGTGGCACTACCTTCAACATCAATGGTCGTTTTGCTGATATAACATTTGGATTACTAATCAGTGAGATGATTGGTTAGACAAACGATAGAGGTCAAACATGTTTCATATACAATATTTTTACAATTTGTTCTCTTTTAGTTTCAGCCTTAACGGGCTGTGCATGATGAATTTAATTGGAACCCTGGCTTTAGAAGGAAATGCAAGCAACCTGTCATACGAGATCTCGACATAGACACGTTTTTTTATCTCATACCATAAATTTTTCTCGCTTTTATTATATAACATATGGTTTTGTTTTTGTTAGCAATATCTTATGTCTTACAAGCTATAAATTAATCTATGAAATATGAAATGGAATGAAACACTTGCCTTAATTATTATTGCATTATATTCTATTACACTCCATTCCATCCAAAATTCTAGAGTTATCAAATATATGATTGTAAAATATATATTTGAATTCCTTACAACATAGAGTGATTTTGATTTTGGTAACTACAAAAATTAATTTGATATGCCTTACAAGTTTGGAGTTCATAATTTTCATTTCAACATTAACTTCGTGCTCTTAAATGCTGATGTGATTGATGATAGGTACATAATATCAGTATATGCTAATACATAGTTACATACTATAAGCAGAATTTATGAAATTTTGTTAGCTTCTATAATCATTCCCTTGAATTACCACAAATATATATGATGATATATGAGATGAGGCCACGTAGTAACACTCATAATCATTCATATAAACAAATTTAGAACCCCATCAACCCTCTAGTGATAGCAAGAAGTTGCAAGTTATGGCAGGACAATCAAGAAAGTGGATGATATTGGTTGCAGTTATATGGATTCAAGCATTTACTGGTACCAACTTTGATTTCTCTGCATATTCTTCTACTTTCAAATCTGTCCTTAAAATCTCTCAAGCTCAACTTAACTACCTTGCTACTGCCAATGACTTGGGTAAAGTCTTTGGTTGGTCCTCTGGCCTTGCTCTTATGTACCTTCCTCTTTCACTTGTCATGTTTATTTCTGCTTTCATGGGCTTCATTGGTTATGGTCTACAATGGCTTCTCATCAACAATATCATCACTTTGCCTTATTTTATGGTACCCACCTACCCCTTTTTATTATGTTGCTTTTCTCATTCTTCATGCCTTTTTTTCTTTTTTTTGTATATTAGAGGGTGAGTCTCGGCGCGATGGCTTGCCTTGTGACACGTGGAGGTTATGTTTTCTGAAAACAATATTTTCGCTTATTCCATATGCTCAAAGGGCCTGTTCTTTTTTTTTCTAATGAAAAATTTCATTTGCAATTTAGTTCAGATGAAATTTTCTTGGGAGGTGTTTAGTAATCATCAATACTAATTTATGAATGGATATTCAGCAATTTGAGTAAGAAATAGAATCAATAACTCCCATGATGATGGAAGGGGTGGCCTTTAGTCCCTGCATTGTTGGGTATGGTCATTTATGGGGTAATGGACTGACCCACCATCAACCACATTATCTTGCATACTCAAAAATAATAAAAAAAGCAATTTTAAACAATATTGAAACAAAAAATCAGTGTTTTATGTAAAAATAGGTACATGACAAAAGTGACTTTATTTTTTAGTGTATTACTTTATATTCTTGTAAAATTTATCTATTTTAAAATTCATGTTGGACACTTGTCAATTTTAAGTTTTGAATGGACTACAATATTTTGTCCATAAAAAGGAAAATTGGGGAGGTGATAACTTTATTAATCTGTTGTGTCATACTGTCATGTATTTGTGCTGTGGTATTCATTGCAAGTCCTTTTCATTTCAACTTCCAAATGACCTTTATTGTATCTAGAACCCAACTCATGATGATGTCACACGTACATATACTACTTACACATGATTTGTTTTCACTTTCATACACAATATAACTCATTTAAATTGAATACTTAATTAAGCACTTATTCAAGAGCTAGAATTCTCTATAAGCTCTTCCAAGATGGAGTATGAAGTTAGTTGTAAGTTGCACTGTATATACATGCTGCAAAAGTGCAGGTGAAAGGAATACATTAACACAATGAAATTGAGTAAAACTATGATTGCATTTACTAAGCAAACAATGGCTAACTACCTATAAACTGAAGTAGAGCTAGAAATTTCGTCTGAGGTCAAACCAAACCAAAACAAACAAAACAGAAACATGAAGAATTGCTTAGATTTTTTTGGTACTACCAAGGGTATCCCCTTACCTTTTGGCAAGGAACTAATCCCTTTCGGGGTGCGCGACTGTACTTCCCAACAAGTATCGCTCACAAGAATCCAACCCTAGACCTTTTTCGTCGTTTTGGGATTTGGTGGGTCCTTACACCACTAGACCAACGCCTTGCTTTGATTAGCATATATAACCAATCACAGATACATACATATATATA
>NC_032025.1:3724938-3780647 GCF_001865875.1 Lupinus angustifolius
TATATATATATATATATAATGAATCTCACTGAGTTGCAATATACAGAATTGCTTTGACTAGTTCTTACTTTGCATGTGGCAGGTCTTTCTTTTGTGTCTATTAGGAGGCTGCAGCATTTGTTGGTTCAACACAGTATGTTTTGTTGTCTGCATTAGGAATTTCCCTGTTAATAGACCCCTTGCATTATCACTCACTGTGAGTTACAATGGTGTAAGTGCAGCACTCTACACCCTTGCAGCCAATTCAATAGACCCCTCATCAGATTCAGTGTATCTGCTTTTGAATGCCCTTTTTCCTCTTCTAATTTCCTTTGCAGCACTAGTCCCTATCCTTCGCCAGCCACCTTTAGAACCTCTTCATCCCGACACATCTCGCAAGAACTCACTAATATTCCTGATACTCAACTTCCTAGCTATTTTCACAGGCCTTTATCTCCTTATCTTTGGCTCATCAACCTCGAATGAAAGCACAGCAAGGCTTTACTTTGGAGGAGCTATTTTGCTTCTCATTTCTCCACTATGCATTCCTGGCATTATATATGCTAGAGATTGGTTTCACAATGCCATCCATTCCAACATTCGGGTGGAAAGCACTGGCTTCATTCTTGTTCATGTTGATGATCTTGAGCTCCATAAAGAACTCCTTACGCGTCAAAACAGTACTGTAAGCAATGGAGAGGGTCACAACCTGCTGACTGACAATAGATCCATGTTGAGGGGGAAAAGCAGTGGCCTGTGTTGTGAGGGGTTGCTTGGTCAGGATCAGTTGGCAATGCTAGGAGAAGATCACTCGGCTGCAATGCTTGTCACAAGGTTGGATTTTTGGCTTTACTATGTTGCATACTTCTGTGGAGGTACAATTGGTCTTGTCTACAGCAATAATCTAGGACAGATAGCTCAATCTTTGGGCCTCCACTCAAGTATTTCTACTCTTGTCACACTATACTCGTCGTTCTCCTTTTTCGGCCGCTTGCTTTCAGCTGGACCAGACTATATTCGAAAGTAAGTATGATAACACTATGGTACCTTAAGAAATAACTGTGTCAGCAAGTAATGTGATATAAAGTATTCATAATTCGGTTATATAATAAAATGGTTAATTGTATATATTTCTATAAGTCGTTTAATCATGTTATATATAACTGAGTTAATCATAATTTGAGATCAAGTTACCCTTCGGAATATTGTAGAATCCTCCAATTGAGTATTTTCATCATTCTCTAATGAATCATGTTTATGGAACTTACTCTGGAGGAAGATCATTTCTGTTTTAGTCTCTTGATTGAGAAGTGAATCTTGTAAAATAAAATAACAGCAGTTATGAATTATGATGATAAGATTTTCTGCATTGCAGTAAGTTCTACTTTGCAAGAACCGGATGGCTAACCATTGCACTGATACCAACCCCAATCGCGTTCATAGTACTTGCTACATCAGAAAGTGCTGTGGCACTTTATATAGGAACTGCACTAATTGGTTTGAGTTCAGGTTTCATATTTGCTGCTTCTGTGTCAGTTACATCTGAACTGTTTGGACCTAACAGTTTTAGTGTCAATCACAACATTCTCATAACAAATATCCCAATTGGGTCACTTCTCTATGGTTTTCTATCTGCAGTAGTTTATGATGCCAATGCTCACTCAGTACCAGGAACTATGATGTCTAATACACTAGTGTGCATGGGAAGACAGTGCTACTTGTGGACATTTGTGTTGTGGGCATGCATATCTGTCCTGGGACTAGCTTCTAGTGTGCTGTTATTCTTAAGAACCAAACATGCCTATGATTGTTTTGAGAGGCACCGTATTTCAGCACAACCAACCCTGTCTTAATTTTTGGCACTGTGAAGATTTGAAGATCATAGCGTCCTTGATAGCAGAAGTGATCACATTTAATCCTTAACCATCATTAAGCAGATACATTTTCTCTTCTTTTCTATGTAATACACATGTTTTGTCATTTCTCTCTATCTACAATTCCAGTGGGTAGATTAAATGTTATGTTTCTCTCTTCTACTTGACTAATTTCGATAATACTTATTGATGAAGTAGCATAAAATATTGGTATCAGATATGGATATGCAAAGGATATTGAAGTATATGTCATCCATAGTTTACTCTTGTTGAGTAGAACTGTTTATCTGTTGATTCAGAGTTAGAAAGGGTGAGGATTTTGAAGAAAAAGAAGAGAAAAGAGAAAAAGAAGAATGAAAAGTAAATAAGTATGGAAACTTAAGATGCATAACATTTGAGGAAATATGCATCAATGAAATTGAATGACATCTGAACCTTCATGAAGCTTTAACTCCTTGTACATAGTTTTATTACCTTTATGTCTTCCTAATAGCTGAAGCAGGAACTAAGCTATGGCCTTGCTTGAGGCATCTTAGTTCCAAAGACAGTTGCAACTTACTGCTAATACTTTAGGTAGCTTATGAAAAGAGATCTATTTACAAAGCCAGAGTAAAAAGGTAACTAGTCTTTACCTAGTACGCAGTATGGGTACGGTTTAATCGACTCTATTTAAACAGGACATTTTGCTATTTCCCAAATCCTGTTTTGAGAATTCTGATCAAGCAGAAACAGACTCATCATGGCATCCTTAGAAGTCTGACAAAGAATTAATTGTGAAAATTTCCAGACTTCATTATCTTTATTATATGCTAAACCTTTAGCATTGTACTATGGTGCAACATTACAATCACCATATCTATTGGTTTTAATGTATCAGTACAATTGTATGTTCACATATAATGTAAAATATCAGTTCCTCTTTTGATGGATGAAACTAGTTTTTGATTTAACTCTCAGTAAGTAGAGTTCCTTTTTTTTATTGTCTACTGTAACACCATTGTACACAGAATACAGCCTTGCAAGATGGAAGCCATAATGTCTGTAAAGTGATACAAGGAATTATATTTATGATAACAATATATCAAATTGATAAATGTGTAAAATTATAAGATGATTATGTCATACTGAACAAAAGAAATAGAGAAAACAATGAAAGAAAGGAAAAAAAATAGTATGTACTAGCCTAAGCCTCAAGGATAGGTACAAAATGCATCATTTTTTATGCATAGGAATAACCTCTCATATGCTAATGCCATCTTTGTTGCTGTAAACATGGAATTTGCATATTCGCGACATGCTTGTCCCCTCCTCGCTAGCCTCTCTTGCCCTTCCTTTACCACGGCCTCAAGTGCCTCCAACAAGGATTGTACATTGGGAGAGAACATAAAACCAAATTCATCATTAACAATAATAGAACCCTTGATGCTTGGAAACCTTGATGCCAAAAGGGGCTTCCCACTCATCATTGCCTCCATTAGAGTAAGATCAAGCCCTTGTGGTCTGAGTGTCGGATTGACAAATATGTCAATGGCATTATAAAATGCTCTTAACATAGAAGGATTCATAGAACCAAGAACAAGAACTTGGCTCCCTAAATCTTTGTACCGATTCTCCCACGGTCCAGAGCCAGCTATGATCAAGTATACATTGGGGTGCTTGGTTATAAGCCTGGAAAATGCTTCATGAAGCAGAGGATGACCTTTATCCTTAACCAATCTTCCAGCAACACCAAGCACTAAACTTGCATTGCTTGGAATGCCAATTTTGGTTCTAAATTCTTTTCCCAATTTTACATCTTCTCTGAAGTCATCCTCATCAACACCATTGATAATTACATGGACTCTTCTGCTTGGAATTTGGTACACATCCCTTAGCATCTCACCACAACTATCACTGATAGCAACATGATGTTTATAGTTCCTGAAGAACCTTATCTCATTCAGCACCTTAGGGATAACCCCATGTAAGCTTATGTTGAAATCGGGTGATATAGGCTCATCAGGACCGCGAGCCAAGTCCTGGAAAATACTTGATTGCACGCTCTCAAGGGCTATGCCATGCCAAGAGACTGCAAGATTCGGAAGTTTTCGTGCTAGCCAATGAGGAAGTGCTACACTTTCTGAGTGAACAACATCAAAAGCTTCTCTTTTGTTTTCTTCAGAAAACTGTTCCCATGCTTTGTTATAGCGCCACCTACCTGGCTCCCCTTCATGCCAATGGATGTAAGGTGAAGAGGGTGCACCTGCTTCATGGTTGCTTGTCTCTGAAGCTACGACTGAAATGCTTTCATCCTGTGGTGGAGAGGTGAAGACATGAACTTGATGGCCGCGCCGCGCTAAAGCAGTGTGAAGGGTGTGAGCATGGCGCTCCATGCCACCAGGGGTGGTGCCAATAGGCCATTTTCTAGAGAAGACAGCAATTTTGAGAGCTATGGGTGAAGGGCTGTCTTCGAAAAACGGGAGGCGATTCCATGCAAACTCGGCTAGCCGTAGATCACCGGACCAAGCCTTGTTTGCAAGGGTGGTGCATATGGAGTTGGTGGTAGGGGCATGGAGGAGAAAAAGAGCTGGTAGGGTGAAGAGAACTATAAAGAAGAGGGTGATAAATAGTTTAAAATGAGAAGGTGAAATAGACTTCTTCGGTTTGTTGTTCAAGGCCATTTCTTCAGGTAATTCTGATGTTTTTTGGCATAGAATTTTGATGTTGTGTATTCAATTCTGTGATCTTTGAGCTGAAAGTTCTTGGTATTACTATTTAGAGAAGAATCTATGGGGATAAGGAAGGGAAAGAAGGATTGAAGCATGTGTGTTGGGTTGGCTTTTATCTCTTAGTGTGTTTTTCACGCCCCCTTTGAGGAGGAAAAAGTGGAGTCATGTGACATAGGTTTCTTAAGTTTCTGACTCACAATATTTAACATACACACAACTCATGAGGATCATTATTAAATATCCTGAATTTCTGGTTAAGTTATCTGTAGTTATGTTAGAAACAGAACCTACTAGTTTAATTATTTACAATTTTGCAAGTACTTGTTCTTCTTGCAGTTTATAAGTTGCATATTTAGATGCAACTTATAAACTAAAGAAAACGTGGCTAGCCTAAGATATCACCACACATTATTTTTTCTACATCACTTCAATATCCAACTTGCTTTAGAATAATAAACTTTTTTGTTTGCTATGCAAAGATATAAGCATTGAATAGTGCATACTATAAGATTTATCATTATTATTAACAAATTGAATAAAAAAGTTATATTGAGAAAGTGGAAGTTGAAACCAACTTTGTGACTCTATCAACTTTATCAGAAACCTAGTTTGCTTGATATGTAAAGTCAACAAGGATGGTTGGTTTGATCAGAACCATATGAACAATTTGACTTGGAAGAGAACCACTCATCATGGTTGGGTGATTACAATTTGCGTGCATGATTTGAAAGCATAAAGTTTGGTATCTTCTCATCAATCTTGCAATATATTCATTGTAGTCAAAATATGTGACGTAGTTATATAATTCCTTAATACTAAAGCAGTTGGAAATGCATTCTAGCATAGCATGCACCTTTGAGTACATAGCATTTACAAGTTTAGTACAAGGGCCCTTAATTTGAAAAGGAGCTTTCAGAAGTCAATGAAAGATTTTAGTATATACCCTCAATAATTTATCTATACTTTCATTTAATATATTTACATATATATAGGGTGGCTAAGAGTCATAGTGTAGCCATGGCACATGTCATACTTTACACTTAAATTAAAAACCACTCTTGTAAATTGGTAGAATCAAGTTTTTTTGCTAGGAAGTGGAGGATAGGGCTTGTGGTTTGCAAAAGCTCTGATTTTCATCATGAATAGCAGATTCCCAAGAACAAATCTAACCATCCTACTCTCTAATGCCTTCTTAGGCTTGTTCTATAACCTCAAACATTTTACAATCTTTAACTATTACAACCTTCTTCTCCTGTTCTATTTTCTGAGTAATGTGAACTTATATACTGGTTAATGTGATCTCACGTGAAATTAAGAATTATATTAAGTGTTTTAATAAGCGGATGGAGATCATCTGTCTCAAATGGTGTCTCACTCTATGTCTCAAGCCAATCAGAGTGTTCTATTTTATTACTTTTTGCTTTTAAAATTTTTATTTTATCCATACATTAATATATGATTAGTTTGTGACAGAGAATAAGACACTGTTGGAGAGACAGGTGATCCTCATTCTTTAAAAAGCATGTTGCTGGTAATTGGGTATCATTCTTGAACCACGCTCATTCTCCAAAATCTCTCTTCTATACTGTCATATGCCACTTTTTTGTTTCTTAAGCATCTTCATATCCTATTATTCTGCTGGAATTGATCTCTTGTATTCACACTTTCTCTACCATTTAGTATTATCTCTGGAGATTGAACCATGATTCTCCTAGGGAAGGGTTAAAAATGGAAAGAAAGAAAATGGTATTATTAAAAATATGAACCAATTAGACCTAGTCTATACCTGAGTACACTAACTAGGCTCTTCCAAATTAAATATTGTAGAGTTAATATTACTGGTCTACAATTTACTCTGTTAGTCTGTTAATATTATTCTTTTCCATTTTTGCAGGAAGATAATACAGGACAAGTAGCATAGATTTGATATTAAGTAAAACCATTAAACTTCCCTCACGGCCGAAAAGGTTGGGCGTAAATAGACTAGAAAATCTGAGAGAACCACTATGATCAGATGAATTCCTTAACACAAACATATATTACAACTAAATAATAACAAGAATCAGTTGAAAAGGTGAGTGTTCTCAACTTCATATCCATATACACTTAAATCTGAGCAGAAAAAAATGGGAAAAGAGAAGAGAAAAAAACATGAGCAGAGATGTGGAATCAGCATGACAAAAATATATAAACATTTCAGAGGATGACATCCAACGTAAAGGAACCTGAACTTGTGCTGTAAGTGGTGCAATGAAGGGCACCTATAAGAATGATTGCCAAGGGCGAAGAATAGTAATGCTTCAGAGTCTGAGCCTCCTTCATTGCTTCTGATTTGAAACTAATTGCAGTGACATACATAGATGCAAACACAACATGCTGTTACTTTAACTTCCCAAGCTTTCTAGTCAGAGCTGGAGTCGTAGAAGTCGCTTGTGCACGGTGTAACAACCTCTGATTCAAACAACTGGACCACTCGATGCATAGTAGGTCGATCTTCTGGATTTGAGGAAACACATTGAATAGCCAGAGAGAGTAAGGCATCAAGGCTCTCCATCTGCACCCCTTCACATAGTGAATCAACAATTTCCCTTGGCCTATTTTCAGTAATGAGAAAATTCAACTGCGACAATGGAAAATATGTGGCATTACAAGACCAAGATTAGCTCTGCATTCACATAACAAGCTACACAGCTTATGCATGTAGCCATGTATCAAAACAAGATTATATGTAATGTAGCTTCATTTATTTTACCTATTTAATATTTCCTCAACCATGACTTTAAATTATTTTTCAATAAAAAATTTAAAAAAATTACTCTTCATATTCTAGTACTGGAGACGAGTTGAACTCGTGCAAGACATACATACCCAACCAACAATATTAAGACCTTTTTCAATGTAGGACGCATCTGTTGGCCGCTTTCCACTTATTACTTCAAGTGTCAGCACACCAAAACTATAGACGTCAGTCTTCTCCGTTGCTCTGCCACTTTGCATATACTCTGCAATGAAGTAACAGAGACTTGCTCAGACAATCATGAAGATAAAGTGCAGAAGTAATAGTCAAACAAATTATCCACATTTTAGCACACCAGATAACAATCCCCTTTCAATGTCACAAAACTGTGAAGCATATATCAGATTATCAGTAAGTCTACTGATTATTAGCAGCTACTTTACTGAAGCTAAGAAAAAAATATTAAAGCTTTTAATCATATTCAGCCATTTTCCTTATATTGTTTTGGTTGGCTTGGCAATAGAGGTACTCTCTTTCTCTCTCTAATGACCAGAAGAACAAAGACTTTAACACTACTGCACCTACTCTCACGAGATGAAGAACAGTTTCACAAACAGTTACGACAGGAAAACATTTCCAGTAGATTATTGTTATATGAGCTGCTAGCCTGCTACCAGTCTTTTTTACACACATTGAACAAATCAAACGAAAAATGATAAATCGCTCCTACAAAAATCACCCTACTAATCCTACTAAACATTGACATGTGACACAAGGTGGTACTTTGCTTATCAATGATGGGTTTACAAGTGACACATGACACTTTCTTGTGTGTTGGTTGATTTTACGGGGGGAGATATCATTGTTCCGCAGAGAAAACATCCATGCAGTATAATACCATTGACATGTTATAGATACCCTCCATAACGAGAACTTCACTAATAGTTCAAAATGTCAAATGTTAAAAACCATCATCGCTGCTCCAACTATCTATCTATCTGCCCAATGGCATACCCAATCTACATTGCTACCTGGTGCAAGATAACCAAATGTTCCAGCAACAATAGTAGTGATGTGAGTTTCTTCATCCTCCAGTAGTTTGGCGAGTCCAAAATCCGAGACCCGAGCATCCAGGTTTCCATCAAGCAAAATGTTGCTCGATTTTATGTCTCGGTGTATGATTCTAGGGGAGCAATCATGGCGCAAGTAGGCAAGTCCTTTTGCAGCTCCCAGTATTATATTCAAGCGTGAATCCCAGTCTAGCGGCTCAGGTCTTTCTGTGGAATGCATCACAAACGTCATTATCCCCAAAATGATTCAAGCAGAGATACAATGCAGATGTGAATTTCAAAAAGAAAACTTTATCTTGGAAAAAGATTATAAAGCAAGGGAGGACACATGAACAAGAATGAAGACTTTCAAGAAGTAATTATTAAAAATTAAAGGAAAGGGAAACATTTTTTAATACAAAATAATAGACATGCTGACAGCTAGTTTATGGTTTTTTTTGTATAACCAAGGAAGTTAATTTATGATTTGTCTAAGCTATCACCTCACTAAACCATAGGAAGAGATCAGACAACCAAAGTTGAGGAGCAAAATACATCAATCTGTCCTAAAACAGTTGTTTCGGCGGGTTTTGGATATATCCTTATAAAATATGATATTGGTCATATTACACTTTTAAGACTGGCAAAATTGTAATCTAAGCAGCTGGCAGCTGCAATACTTGCTATACTAGCTTCTAAGTTAATTGAATTTGTGTCTAATGTGCCATAAATAGAAAGGCATTATTTAACAATCAAACAACAAAACGTCCCTAGGAACTAGAAGTTACTAAGGGTAAGGCTGTTTATAAGGAGAACCAAATAATGAGTACCACACATTGCATTGACTTTCTAATTACCACATGCCCACATGTTGGTTAAAAATACTTCTATTTCATGCATTGATATGATGATCAAGATATAGTAGTATTAGGTAGGAATCTTACCATGAAGAGCTTCGTCCAGACTGCCACCAGGTAGGTAGTCATATATCAACAACTTTGATGTAGGCGAATTGCAATATCCTCGTAAGTTCAGTAGATAACGGTGTTTGATGCTACCAAGAATTTCAAGTTCCCTCTCAAAAAACCGATCAAAACCCTCATTCAACTTTACAATCCTTTTCAAAGCAAATACATTCCTATCATCCATTGCAAGCTTGTAAACGGTTCCAAATCCCCCTATCCCTATTATGTTTTCCTCATTCAAAGTCTCTAGTTTCTTAATAATGTCTTTCGATGAATAAGGCAGGTCTCCATGAAACACCACAACTGATGAACCTACAAGGCATTTATCGGAGATATTAATTTCCTGAGATTTTTAAAACCATCAAGTATAAAAAGATAGCTGAAACACGACTATATGAAAGCCACGGGAAGATATGGAGCACACCTCCACTGACATCCATTGCCAAACTTATTCTGTCATCTTTACCGAACTTCTTGTAAAGAAAACAACCCCAGAAGCACATAAGTGCTACCAAAAGTAGTGCACTCACAGTTGCTGATGCACTGATGAGCAGCCGGCCAGAATATTTCTTCTTTCCATTTTGATCTATAAATGGTAAAATATTAAAAGACAAAAAGGAAAAAATGTGATCCAATTGACTGTACTACAAGTAAAGTAAAAAACAGCTGTTGCAAAAAAGAAAATTTTACTAAGTCCATTCAGGGCTGTGACAATATGTCAGAAGCCAAACAAATACTATGTAACTGTTTGCTTGTGTTCTAAACAAGCGGTCGAAAAATGAAAAAGAACCTCCGAGGGAGTATTACAAAAATGATGTTCTCGTTTATTTTCGTAAAATAAAAAACAGTATCTTCACTGTATTTCTAATTCCATCATAAATTGTTGCACAGTTGCTTTATCTAAATAATTAAGTTTGATTGCAGTCTAGATTAGATGTGGAGTATTACCAGAATCTTGTATAACTTTTACCCTCATTTAAAGATATTAGACCTCCAAAGAAGTATCCCACATTTCATTTTAACTTCATCTAAAAGCAGTGGATGAGTACTCAAATTACCACCTTTTCTCAAGAAAATATAAAGTCAGAATATCTGATATCTATAAAGCTGAATGTTCAAAAGTTCTGTGTAAAATATTTTATATTTAAAGACATACATCATTAAAAAAATAAAAGTAAAAAAGTCCAAATAAGAACATCCACGCCCAGACCAATAAACTATTCATACCAAAGGGGTTATATCCATTGATAAGTTGTGAAGAATTTAACCATAGATAATCTCGTAACCATCCCATTAAATAGGTAGAAGATTCATTAAATTGTGAAACATGCAGTTCTTCTGAATTTCGAATAGTCTTCAAGATTCTCTGTTTTTGATTATCTAATAAATTACTTAATGAAAGTAGATTATCTTTCCATTCATTTAATTTACGAGAGGAAAAAATGAGAGTGCTCAACCGCTCAGCATGAGTTAAAGAGAAGCATTGAGCACTTGAATCACATGCAAGCAGCTTTACCCAAGTTAGATTGACTATTTGCATCAGGTGAACTTTTACATGTTGAATTGATTTGCACTCCACACAAGCCACGATTCCCAGCAAAGCTACAAAAAGGAACATTTGTCTCAACAATGAAAAGTATATTTAGTTCCTTAAAGTAGACTATTACAATAGGACAGTCTAATATCACAGAGCAGCATGGAAAAATATAAGCATTTATTGAAGATATTTATGTTACGAGCTATGACTCAAGATATGCATGAAAATATCAACCAGCACAACATGACATATTAAAATTATATTAATTAAGCCTATAGATATCCACATGCATGGGTAACAGGTAAAGATAGAATATAAAATTAAAGATGGATTTGAAAAACAACACTTCACCAAATATCAAATACCATGATTCTAGTTAAGGCACTGCGAGACTTGTTCTTTAATATTATGGTGCACAAGTTGCTATACATAGTAAAATAGATATAAGTAGCAAGATACTTTGTTAATTACAGTAATTAATTTTTTTGTAAAGTCAAGTGAAACCTTGAGACTTCGTTTGGGACTGGCCAAAGGAAGGAACGGTACAATGCACACAGACAAGATGCATGTGTTTAGTCTTTTGCCTCTTTACAAGCAAACAAAACCTAAATACAGACATTTTTTAAAAACCTTGAGTTGCAGGTGATATAAAATAAAGCATTCTGATAGGGATTGGGTGAGAATATTCTGCAGTGATACTAAGTATAAGGAAAACTAAAACAATTAATTAAAAAGTCTGTTGTGCAGAAGTTCTTCTTGGCCACTTCAGGGCAGAAAAGAGTTTAAATACTAGGAAATTAGGGATAGTCCTACTGGACTTGGGCTTAACATCTTTAGCCCCAAGCCTTTCATTACATTTTAGAAAAAGAAAGAAAGTAATTATTTAGCAGCATAATTATTCAGCCACTTGGGTTTATGCTTAACTCTGGTGGATCTAATTGGGCCTCTATCACATTCCCACTCAAATGTTCAAAGGCAAAAGCATATGGATAACAGAATAGGAAATTAGAGAGTTGTGCCAGAGGAATTCAGTAAGAAAAATAGCAAAAAATAAAAAAGAGTAAGTAATCAGAGAAGAGAGCAGAAGAAGCATGCTTTCAATACATAGCCCACTATGACAATTGTAAAATTAACTAAGACTTCAAAAATGCACACCAGAACCGACCTGAATTTAGAAAAAAGTGTTCATGATCCTAGTCTCAATTAGGTAGTTTTTTCATCTTAATTTTCTTTTTCATTTAAGTATATCTTTTCAGTAAATAGTAGACCCATAATAATTTCCAGATATAAAATGGCTTTCACATGTACTCTGCCTCTAGCTAAAAACAGATATCTTGTATTGCTGATCAGAAAATCCAGGATGTAAGCAACCCTATCCAGAACTTATTATGAAAGTTATGTAATTAGTCATATTCCCTTCAGAATTTAGCCTAAAGAACATCTTAAGACAAAATAAACTGTACTTACGAGCTTGCAGTGAAGTTGGCAAGGACACCATCATAAGGTATTGTTCCAGACAGAAAATTGGCTGATACATTGCTTCAAAGCATCAAACATGACAAAAATAGTAAAAGATTCAATTTTTTGTAAGAAAATATATAAGAAACTGATAATAATCCACTTATAGAAAGAAGAATAACATCACCGAAGAAGAGTACATACAAATTCTTGAGATTATACAACTTCCCAAGTGATGGTGGAATAGTCCCACTAAGGGAGTTGCTTGATATATCCCTGTAGAATAGGAAGAGGTGTTGATGAATAAGATATCTGTAACACCATAACTGCCTAATTTGGACTAAATTAAAGAAAAATTAGACAGAAACTTCACCAAATTACTGCTCACTCCGCTCCTCTAAATTAGCTGACACATGCATTCTTGTATATACCCACCACTCTTTCATAAACAGCAGATAAATTATCACAGATATACATTTTTATTTATTCCTGTTCTTTCAGTGCACACTCTTGGTCTATGAATTCTTCAAATGACATCAGAATGAATCGGTACTACAATATATGTGGTACTTAACTCAGAGTTTCAGACCTACATAATAAAACACAAATAAAAAGGGAAGCATAAACTAGAAGAGAAACTTACAAATTCTGTAGCTGCGAAAGGTTTCCTATTTCACCTGGGATTGTTCCACTAAAGTAATTACCTTGTAAGAATCTGTACAACAAAATTATCAGTCATTACCAAGTACCATCATAGAATGCATTTACCCAATCAGAACCTCAACATAAAGAACAAGAACTAACAACTATATTAGAGAAAGCTTTTCAAAAAAAAGTTAGGAGACACTAACTTCAAAATGTCATGCTCTAATTCAACATGATGAATATAAGAACCCATTATATATTCCACGGCCATGAAGTGGCATCCATGCACACACAAGTAAATGAAAATACACTCATGCATTCCTCTCTATAATTTGTGTCAAGTTGTAACAAAATTTTAAGTTGACAAAGGTGAGGTTACATTGATAAATCACATTGTTCTATATCATCCAATCAACTAAGACAGATGCAGATAATTTTCTAAGATGAATACAAAAATAAAGAATCATGGAAAAGAAGATGGCAAATCAACCAAGGTTAATACGTACATTCCCTGCAAATCAGTGCAGTTTCCCAATGCTGATGGAATTGTCCCATATAAGTTGTTATCGTGCAGAGCACTGCAACAGATACATTATCATTAATATAAAAAAATAAGTGACAGTATATGATAACTTAAATGAAAAATATATGCAATCAAAATTATGAAAGTACATACAGAACCCTCAGATGCTCCAGCTTCCCGAGATCAGGTGATAAAGACCCACTCAACTTATGATGAGGTAGGCTCCTAAAATACCCATGAAAGCAAGATTAGATAAAGAATCCCAGAAAAAACTGCCAGCAATTCTCCTGACATGTCTAGATAAAGTACTGTACTACTGTTTCCCAAAACTAAGAAGTTGCATAACCAGAGTATTATACAGATGCATGATGCATCTGTCAGAGAAATTTATATCTAAAAACAGAGCATCTGTCCAAGAAATTTATATCTAAAAACAGAGCATCTTATCCCAATAGGCAGGGTCAGCTACATAGATCAAATTACACCATTGTGTTTTGTCATAAACCATGTCTTCTGAAAGGTCATTCAAATCTAACTATTGTGCTATCCTCCATTTGATCTCTTCTCAGTGAATCCTCTAATAATTCCCTCTACGAATGACCAAACCACCTATGGCGAGATTTTCTCATCTTTAACTAAATAGGTGTTACCCGACTATACATTCACTTCTAATCCTACTTTGTTTAGTATGAAGTTATTAAAACATCACAGACTAAAGCAATGGAAACCCAAAAAAAAGCCAACTATTTTATGAGAAATTTGCAATCAAGAAGCATGAATTAGACAATAGATTCGTTTAAATAAATTATTATAGTTTAAATTAGAACATAAGTATTTCAGACAGACACAGTAATAAATTTCCAATGAAGCGTCATAAAAGTCTCGAATCAAGATTAGCGTACTTGTTATTACAAAACCAACATGATATAATCTATTTACCCTCTAAATAAGAGATTTGATAAATGAGACTACTTAATCAAAATAAGATGTATGAAATACTTCCATCTCTAAAAAGTAAAAACCCATGTCCCATAGCAAGTGCAAGACAAGAAATGTCAATATCATTATAGAATCTCACAGATGTGTTACTCTTTTGGTTTTGGGGTCACATTTCACTCCTTTCCATTTACATGGGTCAGGATCCTCAGGTCTCCACTGTACCAGGACACCATCTGAGCTAACAACTGTTGTCCTGAAGCTGACAAGTACCTCACCTACAAGCAGAACAATATATAATACAACAATCAAACCTTAGCCCCACTAGCATAATAGGATATAATATGATATCAAAAAAATTATGCCAGAGAGACATACTCTCCCTTGTGAAACCAGTTAAACGTTAGTTTTAACCAAGCCCCATAAGAGAGAACGAATGCAAGTAAGAAGACAGTAAAGGTCTAGAGTAAAACTCATAAAGTTTTGGTTTAATTAAAAATTACTAGAAGCACAATGGAAATTTGTAAAATAACAATATTGGTCAAGTTTAACAATAACTTCAGTCAAACTGAGGGGCATCACAAATATATGTACATCATGTATAACTATTTTCATATTAAAGTATGCCCAAATTTCCATCTGCAATATATAAATGTCAAATCTTATCATATCATAAGCAAATTTCAATAACAGTAGCTTCTAAACTCCAAATTAACAAATCAAGGAGAGCAGGAATGTGTGAGAGAAATCATATCTATACCATCACGGCTGATCGCTTTGCTTTTGTTGATGACAATATCTATCAGCAGAACATAAAGAAGCCATGGCCATTGCCATTTTATCAGACAAATGCCCATAGCAACACTGTTCAAGCATAATATAGCTACTAAAAGTCATCTGAGACGGCAGTATCTAAAATGCTTCTCTCCACCATATAGTTATTATCTAGTTGGCATTGACAGCAGCGGAGGAGAAGAACATAGACACTGCCTGCAACAAAAAATCAGCTAACCTGAAATTACAGCAGAAAGAATTGTCACTGTTACAGATTAGTCAAAGGAAATTATAGCAGACAACTGAGACAAGAAGAAAATTTTATTTTGGCAGTTATGCATATCAGTTGCTTCTATGGTACTTAAAAACACTTACAGCTGGTGTAGATATAACCTCACCAAGTAAATACAAACATAAAACAAGTTTTCTTTCAGTACTTTAGTTTAAGATGGATAATACATATAGACAAAACTAGAAATACACCACAAAACATTTTGTAAGAACTCATCCTTAACTCTTGTTATCAATATAATATTACCGAATGCCCCCAAAACTCAGTTCAAACACAGTAGCAGTTAAGTTTCAACTTCCATTTAACGGTTCTATTTCTAAAATATAACATGGTTATAATATATTCAGCTCGAGAATCATTGGTGATTTGGTTCTGCATGGTGTATACATTATCTACCACAACAATTACTCTTTTTGCCATTTAAACTAAAATACATGAACAAGATATACACTGGATAATTCATCAAATATAAGTCACTTCATCTTCATTATTTCGCAAGTGACGTTCTCCCAAATTTGAAGAACACAAGTAGTGATTTATTTAAAATAACTCCATCTACAAACCAGTGCTCCAAGAAAGAACAAAATCTTAAGGCTTAAATTCAATATACAATGTTCTCATCATATCCCTACCCTACAATATCGTAATCACCAGTAGCTAGAGCTTCATATACAGTAGAGTAGAGATAAATTGAGCATTTCAAAAGAAGAAGAACAAAGCAAGGTAAATTAAGCGGTGGTGATGGTTATGACTTCTGATTATAGCGGAAAATGGAAGAAGAAAGCAAATAAAGGAAAATGCAAAGAAAAAACATACCAATAATGGTCTCTTGGATTTGGATCTGAGATGAGAAAGAGGGAGAGAAAAATGAAGTGGAAGGTTGAGATAAAAACAAAAACACGTTGAAACACTTTCTATCTCTATCTCTTCACTTCCTTATTATTTGTGTTGGTGCTTTGAATATTTTGGTTGTATGATTGGGAAGAGAGAGTATGCAAGTCTGTATCCTCCGTTTTGGGGTTAGGTGATTGTCTCTCCTAATAATCGAACATTTTCAAGTCCGTCAGCCTTGGGTTACTTGACTGTCTCTCCCAATAATCGAATATTTTCAAGTCCGTGAAGGAGAAGGAAATTTGTTCGGCACGTGACAACAAGGTACGTGCCACCACCGACGCATCTCTCCTTCTAGAACCTCCTCATACCGAACACTATTGACGCCTCTACTTTTTCAATAACCAAAATTCACCACAATCTCCATTATTCAGCTATGCTTGTTTTAATTTTATCAAACATGCCAGTTAATCATTTTATCTACTTCAAACACAATTATTCCTTCCAAAATGTAATAACAATGTTTTCTCATTTCACGATAAGTGTATTTTGTGGGTAATAAGATGTCAGGATTTTGGAGAGGTTGATATCTAAGAACAAATATCATACCTTCATCATGGGATCTGCTATCTCCAGCCATGACTTGACATAATATCATTGGTTTGGGACAGTAGATCTTTGTCGTCCCTTATCTTCATGTCATGTGATTCGCTATCATATTAAATTTGCTAAAATTCCTCTTATGCTACTTGTTGATTATTACTAAACTTTTCATTTTTATTTTCTTGTCTCTTTTGCATGTCTCTTAATAGTTTTCTATGATAAGCAATAAAACTAAATGATAGGTATATAAATCCTTATTCATAGATATTACACTTGTAGTTTTTTATGCTTACAAATAAAATATTTCGGCACAAATTTATGCATAGTTATCATCAACTACGTAGAGTCATTGATCATTTTACATAAGATAGTTCAAGATTAATCACATACCTCCAACAATATAATTTGTAATTTGTAGAGAAAGCTTGATGATGTATACCCATAAAAAAGTGCACATGTAATTGCTTATTGTTTTCTCATTCAATTGTGTTGTTACAACAAATTTAACAAATGAATAATTACTCAATAGGAATTAAGGAGGGTGTATCCTATAATCCTAAACCAGAAAATTGTAAAGAAATTTTTAAGTGAATGTTCTTGGAGTTACACATGGCTTCAATGGATTCTTCATCACAATAGTAAAGGCTTGCTTTTCAGTCAAATCAACTTCACACCCATCTTTAAGTGTCCATTTAAAATCTCTTACCAAATTAGCTATAAAATACTCAAGATGAAGTAGTGCCATACTAATTGCAGGACAAACTCTTCTCCCTGCACCAAATGGCATCATCTTAATCTCATTAAACCCTTTGATATCAAACTTAGCATCATTTTTTTCACTCAAAAACCTTTCAGGCCTAAACTCCATTGGATCTTCCCACACTTTTGGGTCCCACCCCATTTCAGCCACAAGGAAATTCACCATTGCATTTTTGGGTATCTCATAACCATCCATAATAGTGTCTTGTATTACTGCCCTAGGCAATATAAAATGACCAGGTGGGTGTCTCCTAAAGGTTTCTAACACCACAGCTTTCAAATATGGCATCCTTTTCAAATGTTCTTCTTCAATGTCTTCACCATGTTTCACAACTTCCTTAATTTCATCAAACAGTTTCTCTTGTATGTGTTGGTGCTTCACTAAATTTGCCATGGCCCATAACCATGTTGTAGCTGTTGTGTCTGTGCCACCTAACATAAACTCAGAACACAAACTCACCAACTCTTCATCTTCTAGTTTTTTTCCACTATCAGGGAGTTTCATATCAACAATGGTATCAACATAAGCCTCAAAAACATGTTCATCACCATCAACTTCATTTCTATGATCATCAACTTTTCTTCTCATCATTTTCTCTTGCCGTGATTTTATGATAGGGAGAAGGACATTCACTTGATTTTGACGAATTTCTAGTAACTCTCTCCATAGTTTTCTAAATACAATCTTAGTCAAAAATGGTAGGAAATTCAGCACATTGAATCTAATGAAATTGTTCACTAAATTATGTTGTACCCTTTGAATATTCTTAACAGTAACCTCATCAAATTTCTCTCCAAAACACATGTAAGATAGTAAAACATACATTGTGTAATTAAAATGTTCATTAACTGATATAGCCTTATTACCTAATCCAATTTCAACTAAGACACTTTTCTTGAATATGGTTAATGCTAACTTACGACAATGAGAATATGAACTTAGCCTAGAAGGTTGAATCACATGCATAAAATTTTGACGTAACATTCTCCAAATTGGACCATATGGTGAAGTACTAACAGTGTGTTGGTTAGGGAAAAATACTAGGGTAGTTTTTAGAGACATGGGTCTACTAGCAAAGGTTGTTCCATTTTTAACAAGAGCTCTATGAGCAGCTTCATGTGATGTTATGAAAATGGAAGGTTTAGAACCAATGTGAAGGGTAACAATGTTACCATATTTGGAACGCAAAGAACGTAGGGTAGGTTCTAGGTCAGCAAAGTTTTTTGATGACTTTAGGAGCCATAAAATGTTACCTAACATGGGTATAGTAGGAGGGCTTGGTGGTAATCTTTTGTTGTGGATGATATTGGCAATGGCTTGAAGAAAAATATATACACAAATAGATGCTACAACATAGAACCATAACCCCATTTTTTCAATTTTTCCTAAGTTTTTTATTAAAAATGGTCAAAACTAAAATATGCAATCTTATTTCTTATTACCATGCTTGTTTGAGCATTTATATATTGTTGGGTTTTTTTTTTGTGTGATGATGAAGATGGTGCATCATATGAAGGGTTATGATATTTGATACCGTTATGTTATTTCCAATTAATTGTTTAGTGGTTTCTAGTTTCTAACAGCATCTATCATGGAAAAGTGAAAACTCCCTATGGATGTTATTGTTGGAATAATGGCAGCCATAATAAGTTGCTTTAAAATTAATTTTGTTCCAACCTAAAATTTAATGGTAATTGATGTTAAGGAATTTTATTTAACGTTGGCAAAACTAAAACGTTCTCTTCTTCATTCCTGTTCATAAACATTTGTCATCTAGTGTGCGTTTGGAAACTATGTGCAAAACTAAGTTTTTATGAATATAATTTAGTTTTGTTAAACTACAGAAAAGTATGATGAGATGAATTTTTGTTAAGGGTTTAACTTCAATAAAGTGTGGGATGCGCTTTAGATTTTAATAAAGCACATATTTATCATCGTTGATTGAAAAATTACGAGTAAATTACATTGACACTCTATGAGTTTTAGTGAAATTATACAACTTATCTCTCACTTTTTTACACCTACATAAACCTTCACTAATTTTTATACTTTCATTACACATATTACCCCGCATAAGAATTAAGTGTAATATTTTAAACAAAAAATGTGATAAATGCAATTAAGTTAAACAAAACATGATATATTGTGGATAGACAAATCCAAATAATATATGAGTCAATATCTCTGTAATGAAAGTATAAAAACTAGGAGAAGTTTGTGTAAAAACTAGGGAAGATTTGTACAGGTGTAGAAAAATGAGGGGTGATTTATGTAATTTCACTAAAACTTAGGAATATCTCGAAAATGAATGATTGTCATCATGTAGTATGGATGATAAGTGCGAACTTTAGACATCCCACAATTCAAATGAGCCACATCCTTATATATGCTTGGTTATACTATGATTAAAAACACTTCAATAGATTGTATGTTACTTGCATTTTGTCATTCAAACTTACTCTTAAGATGTATAATTCTCAATTTTTTATTTGAGAACTCTTTCTTGAATGAGAGTACTTTAAGGAACTTTCTCTTCATCAAATAAAAGAAGCAAAAACTAGAGCCATCATATATAACGTGTACAAAGTTATCGAGCATGTTTAGGTAACAATAAAAGGCAAAAAGAAATTTACCATTCTACCATCATTCTGTATAAAATTTCATCTCAAGCATATCGAGTTCATGTATTTATAATAAGGGAAAATGCAAATATCTGTGTGTACAGAAGAAACAATAAATATCGTACAGAACCTAAAACCCATACTTCTTTTCAGCTGTAGTAACATGTCCCTCCCTGAACTTGATGCCAACAAAAGTATCTCTTTCTGTAACTATTTTCAAAACAAAAAGTTCATATACTCCTATAATATTCATATCCTCTCCATCCACCAAATTTTCCTTCCCGAAATTCACTGTAATCAAAAGCTACTATAAAATTTGGTTCATTTCTGTAACTTAAAATCATATATTACGTGGAAACAACAAGAATTAGCTTCAAAGAACCTCAAGTCTTTGCCTTGTTTAGTTAGATTCATGAATGAGTTTGTTCAGAAGGGTTGTCAACAAAGCATCCCTTCTCTCTGCCCGACTCTCTTCTCTTATTCGCCTCTGTTCTTCCCTCTCCCTCCATGCATGTTCAATCATCAATCTCTCCCTCTCAAGCTTCTCCATGGACTGCCTCCATTCCTGTTCAAACAGTTCCCTTTCATGGGCACGCCTTTCCATCATCTCCCTCCATTGCATCTCCATCCTTAGCTGGTGCTGGAAAAATTCCTTGAGCATTTCCTGAACACTAGTGGTAGTATTATTGAGGGAATTTGATGGATTGTTTGCCTTTGAATACTTCTCCATTGCAACTTTGTCGACTTTCCTTTTGCGCGTATTGCTTCTAGCAGGTTTCTCATCGTCACTATTCTCTGCCACCTCATCATCATCTTCTGAGAATTCCTCAGAGGACCGATCTCCACTTACTCTTTTCACCACTTTCTTTGGCTGAGTTGAGCGAGTCTCGGATTCTAGAAGCAACCGTTGCATGTTATGTGCTCTTTGGGTAAATATTGCATGCAATTCTTCAAAAAATGGGCAATGCCTGCCATGCTCTGGATCAGATGTCTCTTTTCCCTGCATAATATTACCATATAATTTTACCGAGTAGAGGAAGTAAACGCTACCCATTTTAAGATATTCTTTTTTCTGCATTCCCAAGTAACAGAAAATTCATGCATACAGGGAATATTAATATAAACATTTTGAGAAAGAAAGAGTAGATATAGAAAACTAGAGATCTACAACTTCATCTTTAAACTAGTCTAAAACAATTTTAGGGTGAGTTAAGCAGAGATAAAGCTATATGCTTGTAATAAGAGTGGAAAAGCAGAGCTAAACCCTATCAAGCACACCCCAAAACCAAATCAATCCATCACATAAATTTCCATATAAATGAACATTATGCAATTTAATGGTTCAGAGTTCAAGTCAGTTAGCATTATCGATTAGCACTTCTAATTGTTGAAATCACACTCCTTAACAAAATCACAATTTTACAAAAATAAATAAATAAACCAAATCATGATAAATGACTTAGAAATGTAGATATGCAAATTGGACTGTCAATAGCCTCACTCATAATCATATCACAGCCATTTGCTTAAAAAACACCATAATGAATACCAACATAAATGATGCAATAAGAATGTGCTCTTACCTGTAGTTCTGCTTCCAAACAAAATATCAACTACGGATTCAATCATAAGTACAAATTAATCAACTATATCTATTCACGGTTCTTTACACCCAAATTTCAAACCAAGACAAATCTTATAGCTATGTTCATGCTGACATCAACCCAATAAAAAAGGTATAACCTTTATTGAAATAACAAATTTGTTTTACCTCTTCTACAACAGTAAACAGCAATAGAAAATGCAGAAATCATCACGAAATGAAATCCAACAAATACCTTATAGCGATTAACAAGGTTCTTCCACTTGCATTTGCACTGCTCAGGGCTCCTCCTGAACCCTCTCTCTCTCATCTTCGAACTCACTACTTCCCAAAGCGTCTTGGTCCTCTTCGACGCAGTGAAATCTCTCTCTAGCTCCGCTCGAATCGCTATGAACTCCATCGTCTCTTGTTGGCTCCACTGCGGTTGAGACGGACCCCTCTCCTCCCTCGAAGCTAGAGACGTCGATATCTCCGGCGAGATCAACGACGGCGTTGTATGATTCAGCAGCGACGGCGGCACAATGCCGAGGCGTGCCGCGAGGCCGTCGTCACCTCCACCACTGAACATTTTGATACTACGACGTCGTTTGAATCGAGAGCGGATTTGGGATTAGGGTTTTTGAGTGCAAAACGTGTTCGAACAAAAAAAACTTTTTTTTCTTTCTGATTTGGAATTGTTGAGTAATAGAGTAATACACTATCGCTTTCTAAGAAGCGCCAATGTCGGTCAATGGTTTTACGGTTATGCCCCTTCGTTTGATTAAATGTTTTTTAATTTGTCCGTGTAAATGTTTCAGTTTTGTAAAGAATTATTCTTTTTATGATAAAAAGATATACAGTTTTTTTTTATCATTCATTTTTAATAACTATTTAATCTTTAAATAAAACAATATAAAAGAATGGTGAATAATACATTATTTATAAATGTTTACAATATTAGTAAATATTACCCTCTTTTTTATTATGGGTGATCATAAAGCTGGTGAGATGAAATCAAAATATTATTTTACTTTTATAAATTTAAGATAAGATAAAAAAAATAATTGGCCGTTTATTTAGGTTTAGAATTGATAGTTTTTTGTTGATGAAAATGATTTGTGCAAAATTATATATTACTTTCCAATAAACTTAATAAGTTATGACAGTCATTTATTCTATGAAATCTAATGAATTATTAGACTTTGGTTGAATAAATGACTAATATATGAATTATGTTTTTTAACTTTAGTAGTGTAAAACATGAAAAAAAATCAAATTTCTTATATCTATTCTATCTATCTATTTATCTATCTATTAATAATATAATAAAATTAATAATATAATAAAAAACTCATTCGTGGCACATGTCACATTCTCTTCACCTTCATGTCACGTGTGACATCCTCCTCACATTTTCCTCTCCTAAAATGTTCTATGTTATTAATTAAAAAAAAACTCATTCATGTCATATGTCACTTCCTCCTCACATTTTCCCCTTCATGTCAGATGTCACTTACTTCCCACATTATCCTTACTTTTTATATATTTTATATGTTAATAATTTAACGTTTGGTTTTTGTTATGTTAAAATGCAATAGACAGTGAACATTGTATGAGATTGAAACCATTTTTCACATCCAAACTATTTATTTACATTAATATACGTATATTATTTAATGTTTACCATTAATCTAAGAATAATTGTATTTTTCACCTCGTCAAAGTTTTGTGACACTTTTCCCACTGAATTTTAATATTTCAGATTCTTTGAATTTTAATTTTTTTCTATTATAATTAAAAAAAATCAAATTCCAAATTAAAGTTTTTTATAACTTTTAAATATATTCATAATAAAAAAACTCATATAGTATAACGATTTGATTTCCATTTTTTCATTAAAAAAATCGTATTTCAAATTGAAAAAATCATTTAATTTTTTATAAATTTTAAAATATTTATTTTAATAAAAATAATATGGTATCGTGTTTCAGACTTTCAATTTGCTATTTCCATTAGAAAATTCAAATTAAAAATTGTCATTTTTTTTATGTGCTTGAACATACAAATATATTGGTAAGATGTGTATTCTTAATAATGTAAATGTATGAGTAATATGTGTATTTTAACTATGTGAATGCATGAGTAACATGTATTTTTTAGTAGTGTGAATGTACAAATAACATGTGTGTTTTTAGTCATGCGAATGTATGAGTCACATGTGTGTTATTAACAATACGAATGCACGGATAACATGTGTTTCTTAACCATATAAATGTATATGTAATATGTGTTATTAATCTTGCAGCAAATAAGTATTGCCCTGTGCTGATGCACGGGTAACTTGCTAGTTACATGAGAAAAAAACGTATATATTAACAATATAAATTTTATACAATGTTGGACTATTGTCTATTATTTATTTTCAATTTTATTGACTCTTCAATAAATTAATACAAATTAATAATATATAATATATTAATTATGTATAAATCTTTATATTAAAAGTACATAAATATTACAGATATGTTATATTATTAATAATTATGTAATACATTTTTTGACCCATAAACTTTACAATTTAATTTTTATTATGTAATTCCATCTTACACAATTACACATAAACTTTATAATTTGAATCATGTAAAATGAAAATAAAAAACGGGTCAAACTGAATTATTACCACATATAATATTTAGATTTTTTTGGGTACTTCCAAGAGATTCCTCACGGTAAGGAACTAATCACTTTTAGAATTTGTGACTATCCCTAATAGTAAGTGTCGATCCCAAGAATTGAATCATCGTCATTGAGGATCTAATGAAGTCTTGACCATTACACGAAGGCCTTTTTGATATATAACATTTAGATTAGATGTATGAATGTAATTTTTTTTCATAACCAATAATATTTTCTCATTCTACTTATAAGTATATTCCAAAAAGAATTTTTGAATAAGTAATTAATTTCTTTTAAATTTATGGTTGTCAATTCCAATAAATATCATTAACATAAATTTATAAATTGAATATTTGATATTTTGGATGATCTAAATTTAATTAGGTCTTACATGTTGGTTAGAATATCATCTAATAATCAAAATATTATTTATAATTTTTGGATGATATTTTAGTCCTTCTTAATCCGCAAACCCTAGTATTTATACTGATTTAGCGAGGGAAGTGCGAGGAAGAAACGTTACGGGATTCCTTCGATTGCGCGTGTCTCTCTTTCTCGCTCTGCTAGGGTTTCTCGATTTCCCTATCTTCTCAATGTTCTCTTCAATCTTTCTCATCTTAATCAAACAAGGTTTCATCTGATTCATCTTTATCTCTGTTTATCTTCTCATCGTTTCAAAATCAATTATGATAATCAATTCCTCTCCCTTCATGAACTCCTTTTTTATCGCTCAGAACCTTCGTGTCTTTGGTCCTGGCTTGAATCCCTTTGCTCCTTATTGCGTTGCTCATCACTCCCTTCCCTCTCGTTAATTCCCTTTTCTCCTTCTTCCCGTGATAATCCTTTTATTCAATTTTCTACACAAAAAAAAACGATTACTTTCCCTCTCAGATTTGATTCATATGTAAAATTGGAAAACCCCCTTCATTATTCATTTGGTGGTTAATTCTACATTTCATATAATAATTTGAAGGATTCTACAAACCCTAGTTCTGTGGTGAAAGAGAACGATGCTAAAGGCAGAGCCAGTTTTGTTCAGAAGGAGTCCTTCAAGAAGGCGTATGTTGAGACCCGGTGTGGGTACCGATGATAGAGGTTGGACCCCACTTCATGTTTACGCTCGTAAAGGTGATCTCAAATTGGTAAGTTCTATGATTCTCTTTACACCGATGTAAAATTTTATGTATAATATGTATAATTCAATGCTGGGTATGATGAAATCAGAGAAAATAAAATTTATTTTACATGATTTGAGTTTCCAAATTAAGAAGGAATTTTTAAAAAGTTAGCTGTATTAATTTAGCAGTATGAGTTTACAAGATTTGGGGTTCCAAATTATTTTATGGTGGATTTTATTTGAATTGGTTAGGGTGGCTCTAGGAAGCATGGGTATTGATATAGATCCAGGACACAGTTATGTTGATATAAATTCAAAATTTATAAACTAATTGAAATGTAGATTCACAGAAAGTATATAGAATATCAGTGTCTGATGTGGCCTTATCACTGTGAATGGGGATCACATTGCAATTATAGAGGGTGTTGCAGTTGTGGTCGTCACCACACTGGCATGCAGATCATGATTTGGAACTGTTCTTTTGGTATAACTAACATTGTTACATCTATGGCCAATGAAGGTTACAAATAGTAGTCACACACAAACCCTGATACATCTGAGGGCTTTGTGTGATTAGTGGTCTTATCTTTTCTAACTGCTTAACACCTTTATCAATTGTTATTAATGATGATACTTTTTAATTGCTCTTTTAACCTTCAATCAATTTTCAGAATGTAAATGGGAAATATTTTTCGCTGGGTGGTACACGTGATAATATGGACAGAAATGATTACGAATAGCTTTTTGTGGTTTATAAATGTGAGTTCAAGGTGTCTAGTGAAGTTCTCAAATTTTTATTGTATAATACAAGTCTAAGAAATACAGTACGTGTTGACATATGTAAAATTTAGGTGCTCTGTTTCTCGAAAAATGTGGATGAACCCAATGCAGAAGTGAGGTTAAATAGAAGCTTGCTTTGCCTTGTTTCTTGTAGATGTTGTTCAACTGGTCATGTGATTATGTATTTTGCTTATATACTTATGTTGCTTTGGTAGTGATATTGTCCTGTCATTTCAAAACTTTGTCCTTGCTGGATAATTTGTTTTATGTTCCTTTAAGAATTCATATTGTTATCGAATCATGTCTGAGCAAAATGATTTCCGTTTTTTTCAATTTATGCTGCACCCTTTCATCTACTTATACTATTTCTGAACAGGTAAAGAAGCTTCTTGACCAAGGCATGGATGTCAATGTGACTGCATGGGGTCCTAAATCAAAAGGGGTGACCCCTCTCCACCTTGCAGCTGAAGGTGGGCACCTTGAAGTGATGGATGAACTGCTTGAGCGAGGTGCCAACATTGATGCCAGAACCAAGGGTGCTTGTGGCTGTAAGTTATTTATTTAACCTTCATCTGTCGACTTTTATATTACTATGTCCATGTACTTTCAAAATTATAAATTCCATGTTCTTCTCTTAAACCAGGGACACCACTCCATATTGCAGCTAAAGAAAGGAGGAGGGATGTTGTGAAATTCTTGGTAGAGAATGGAGCATTCTTGCCACCTGATATTAATGATAGCAGATTCAACCCTCCACTTCATTACTGCCCTGGACTTGAATGGGCGTACGAGGAGATGAAGCTACTTAAACAGCAAGACTTATCAGCGAGTGACACACCTTACACCTCTGAAAGTTAATTGCACTCCTGGGATTTTGGTTTATGTTTGGATCTATGTTTGTGTGAACAGATGAAGAATTTAAATAAGCAACTTATTGCTGTACATGCGTTGTTTGTGTATGGAGATGTCTTACTACTACATTAATATGTTGGAAACAATCATGTACTATTATTAATGTAATGAACGTTGTGCGTTTGATAATATGCATCCTCTACACATGCTTTGTTTGAGTTCAAATCCAGCCATGAATGCTTTTCATACGGAGGAAGTAAGTTTTTAAAATCCTGTATTTTGAATTGTCTCTCAACTTCAAAAGCTGTTTTTAGTTTTTGGTAAAGATTCAAAGTATTCATAATTATTTTGGTAATTTTATAAGCCTGAGGTTTTTCTTTTATAAAAACCCAACAAGTATAATCATGTTAAAATACTTTTTCAATATCTGTATGTAAAAAAAAACAGCTAATTTATATAAATACATGTAAACAAGATCAAGTATATGAATAATTCGTTATTGTGCTTGTGTATGTTTGGTTAGTTGTCATTGCAATTCTTTCGGGGAAAAACCGTTTTTCGGAGGTGTATATTTCCTAAAAGCAAAGAATGGTCCCATCGATTAAAGTAAAATTATTATTCATTGAGTACCTTCTCCTAAGTGTACAAAAGTTTGTATTGTAATTTCATATGATGCGAGCTAGATTGTTTTTGTTACAAAATATCTTCTTATTGTATTTTTGACAGGATATTTTTCTAACTTTCAACAATAATAATAAGATAACAATGTAGTTCCAATAAAAGCTGTACGATGACCTACTCAATTTCCTCTCCTTTCAATAATTCAATATTTTATTAACCCCAATAATAGAAAATAAATAAATAATTATATAAATATAATCTACAATGAATAAAGCAGTAGTAGTGTTGAGGAGCAGTTACAGTTGCAGTAATAGCATCACCATAATTGATGCGATTCCGTCACTGTTCGTGTCCACACGTTACCAACCTCATCTTCTTCATCGGAATAAGTTATTCCCTTCTCTCAGGTTAGATTCTTCATTATTCGATGCCAACAATGGAAGTGCATTTGGCCATTACTTGATCTTAGTAAATCTTCACCTCAACAACCATGCTACTGTCTGTTGATTCTATTTTATTTCAGAGTTTGGGTAGTGGAAGTTGGAGTAGCTTATTTACCCATGTTATTTGATCTCCAATCGATTGAATGAGACCTAACTGTTTTTTCTTCCGAAATTCATGATACCGCACTGAAACTCTGTTCATGATCATTGCATTTTTTGTTTTTGTTTTTGTTTTTGGCTTTGCTTTCGTTGAACTAGAGGGTGAGCCTCGGCATAATGGTAAGATTGTTTGCCTTGTGAGACTCATGTACACTTGGGTGCCCTGTTTGTTTTAAATGGACAAGGCTCCTTCTCTCAAAGTGAATTTCACAAGTAATGGTATTTCGCACTAGATTTGACAGCAACTGAATTTAAAACTTAAATACCTTTCACTTTGTTCAATTTGGCAGAAAAAAACTTATATCTCGTACTATGGCTGATCATGAAGGTAAGACAGTTACTAGTGGTAGCAACGCCGGTTCTGGGAATATGATTTTTGAGCCTATTTTGGAAGATGGAGTCTTTCGATTTGATTGTTCTGGAAATGATAGGCACACAGCGTATCCCAGTATTTCATTTGTAAATAGCAGGAGTAGAGACACTCCCATCACTAGTGACAAGGTTCCTTCATATACCCCTACTTTTCAGTGCCTTCTAGACCAGCAGGTTGTCAAACTTGAGGTCAGTTACTTTATTTGTTTCTGACAGTAGACCCTTTGATCGTTTTCTTGGTCTAATTTGCTTTTTTCATGCTAACCAAAGTTTTTTTGGAAAATAATGTATTTAATATACTATGAAGTCCTGTATTTAGCTTTCCTATAAAAAATTGTCTTTTCTTTATCTCTAGGGGCACTGGTTAGTAGGATTCTTTTACTCATACCAGTTTCCTGGCCTTCAGAAATTGATTGAATTTGTTTCTCAACCAGCTGCCAATAGGTACATCCTTCTATGGAACTGGAGAAGTTAGTGGACAACTTGAGAGGACGGGTAAAAGAGTAAGTTAATTGAATGGAATGTATATTTTCAAAATATATTTACTTGTAACAAGTTACTCATCAGTTAAATTTCATTTGCAGGTTTTCACTTGGAACACAGATGCGTGGGGCTATGGTCCAGGAACCACCTCCTTGTACCAATCACATCCATGGGTTTTAGCTGTTCTTCCAAATGGCGAGGCACTAGGAATTCTTGCTGACACTACGAGGCGCTGTGAGGTGATGTAACATTTTGATTTTGTGTCATTTGTTGAGGTTAATCTCGAAGAGACATTCATGGTTTTACACCGATCTATTTGATGATCATTTGCTCCATTGACAAGCAGATTGATTTGAGGAAAGAATCCACAATACAATTCATTGCTCCATCTTCTTATCCTGTCATCACATTTGGTCCTTTTGCTTCACCCACGGCAGTCTTGATATCTCTATCAAAAGCGATTGGTAATTTTCTAAGAAGTTAACTTATTAGTTTTTGGCTCCCATTACAAACATTGCACTTCATCCTTGTCGAGGGGCTTCACATAAGATTTTGTGCAAATTTTTTGTTAGGGAAAACTGAGCTATTTTTATAGCTTATGGAGTGTATCCATATCAATTGTAGAACCTAGTATCCATAGTTGAACCATGTGAAAGCAGTACTGGCATGTGACATATATTAATATGTGATAGGTGTGCATAAACATTTTTAATACGCGAAGTGTGTTTTTATTAAACTAGTAAAGACATTATTGACAGTATTATGCTTGTTTGTTTACAATCTTCAAGTCCAGAAAGCGTGCAATGTGTAGTTTTCTGTACTTATTAGAATTGCTTAACTATAACCTTTGTGTAAGATGTTCAAGAAGAGACTCCTTTAAATTAAAGCCCTGAGTACATATTTCAATGTGAACAGGATACTATAAAACAGTTTCCAGAGTGTAATTGATTAATTTATTTTGGTGCTGAATGATAGTTCCTTAAATATGTTTTTCATCAGGAACTGTGTTTATGCCCCCAAAATGGTCATTAGGCTATCAACAATGCCGTTGGAGCTACTTATCTGATCAGAGAGTTCTGGAGGTACTTGGGGCTCCTCTTTCCATGTCTCTCAAATTCTCAATAGTGATGTCTGTTGTGGGGAATTGCTTTGAAGTACCAACTTTTGAACAAATGTCATGCTTACCTTTGGAAATTTGAACTGTATAGTGTATACGCTGAATATTGGCATGTGTTCCATGTTTTAACTGCCATTGTTATCCCCCCCCTTTGCTGTGCCTGTGTAAGATATATGAGATTTTTGAATGTGAATATAGCATGCCTATGCTTGGTGTTGCCCAATAAATACTTCCAAGGGACATGGGAATCCAGGATGCCTGGGAATGTCGAGTTATAAATACAGTTTAAAACATTTATAAGTTATATTCGAATGTGTAAGATTTGTATGTGCTACAAAAAATCGTCACCACACTATCCTTGGAATGTTTAACAAATTTACATTCCCATACTAAAGTCTAAACACGTATTTCATAAATTCTGATCTGTCACATACCATATATCTTATATGTTTATGTCATGGATCAAAATACCTAGGAATTCATGAATTCTGCATAGCTAACAGCTCTGTAGTTTTGTATAATCTCAGTTGTCTGTTACTTTTTGAAATGCATATATATCATATTTTCCAGATTTGTTAAAAATTAAAATTTGCAGGTTGCAAGAACATTCCGAGAGAAGCACATACCTTGTGATGTGATATGGATGGATATTGACTACATGGATGGTTTTCGTTGCTTTACCTTTGACAAGGTATGCTCTTTTCCCAGAGAAAAAAACAGTAATTTGTAGCACTGTACTTTTGATATATGCATCAGATCTTTAAAGACACACATTAACCGATTTAGTGATAAGTACATGTAGTCTGCTGATATTTGCATCAGATCTTTAAAGACACACATATAAAAGTAAATGTTTTAATATTCTTCAGGAGCATTTCTCAGATCCGAAGTCTTTAGTAAAGGATCTCCATCACAATGGTTTTAAAGCTATTTGGATGCTCGACCCTGGGATAAAGCTGGAAGAGGGTTATTTTGTATGTGATAGTGGCTTTAAGAATGATGTTTGGGTCCAAAAGGCAGATGGAGCACCTTTTGTTGGTAGTTTTTCTTTGTAAATTACTTCATGTCTACTTCTTCTTATTTCCTTTTTGTGATGCATTAAGCACATGTATCCATTTTCAGGGGACGTGTGGCCTGGGCCTTGTGTCTTTCCTGACTATACACAGTCAAAAGTTCGGGAATGGTGGGCAAATTTAGTTAAAGAGTTCATTTCCAATGGTGTTGATGGTATTTGGAATGATATGAATGAACCAGCTGTCTTTAAGGTAATTCAAATCCCATTCATATGTTTTGTTAAGTAAGAAACAGATTCTATCCAAATTTTGTGATCTGTGGTTCTTGATGTGTACCATTTCCACTTTCCTTACCTTTTGCTTTTCCAGGTTGTAACAAAAACAATGCCAGAGAGCAATGTTCATAGGGGGGATAAGGAACTTGGAGGTTGTCAGAGTCATTCCTTCTATCATAATGTAATACTCTTTAAAATCATATTTTTGGAGACATGTCGTTTCACAATAAACTAGTGGACAATGCTCATGAGTCCTGAGTGGTGCAATTTGATCATATATAATGGAATACCTTCCTGCATCTTGATTCTGATAGTTATGAATTTGTACTTGCTGTTTTGATGCCTTTGCTGATATTATAACTTACTCTGAACTTGTATTAATTGTTATGACTATTTGCTACAGGTATATGGTCTACTGATGGCAAGGTCAACCTATGAAGGCATGAAACTGGCTAATGAGAAAAAGCGCCCATTTGTTCTCACCAGAGCTGGATTTGTTGGCAGCCAAAGGTATGCTGCAACTTGGACCGGAGATAACCTTTCAACCTGGGAGCATCTTCATATGAGTATCTCCATGGTACTTCAGATGGTAAGGATCTTAGGAATATTGATGTTACTTCCCTTGAGTATAAGTCTTCATAGCTCCATTCCTCATGGCATTTTGCATTATGCACTTTTTAGTGTATTTGTCAGGTATACTGGACACATGCTGCATGCCAAATTGATTATAAGTTGTTGGGTCAATCAGTTCTTATTAGCTTAACTTATAGAAACATTAGTTTCCCAAAAGATAAATGATATCTTTAAGATGTGCACCATTGTACTCTCGTAAGACAGTATGATTGCAGGTAGCAGCTTCATATACTTTCTAATAGTTCTTTGGGTTGTGGTTGTGCTTTATTATTTGTGATGCAATTAGCCAATGGATCTTTTTTTCTAAGTTTCCTTTAGACAGTGAGAACTACATCTCTTTTCTTTTTTAAAAAACTTCTCTAAACTGGGAAACAGATTTTCTTTCCTCGTATGGTTGAATGCTTGGTTCAGTTCCAGAAGAATTTATATATTATTATCTTATCATAATCCAGTAGGGAATTTCAAAATATAAAACTTAAATATTCATGTACATTATATTTTCTAGATTTGCTCATAATTTGCATTCCTTGTTTACAGGGACTCAGTGGTCAGCCACTTTCAGGTCCTGATATTGGCGGATTTGCTGGAAATGCATCACCTAGGCTTTTTGGAAGGTGGATGGGCATTGGTTCCTTATTTCCATTTTGCCGAGGGCATTCTGAAAAGAGTACCAGTGACCATGAACCTTGGTCTTTCGGGGAAGAGGTTGGTTCTTCCTTGACTATCTAAACCAATCATTCCTGTGGCTTCCAACTTGTCATATGTTGAAGTTGGACATTATATAAATTCCACGTTAAACTTGCTTTTCATTTATAAAAAATATGAAGTCTATATTGAGTTTCATCTTTAGCTTGACATCAAGTTAACAAAATTGAGTTAATGCTTTTAGTGGTTGATATGTTTCTTCATTAGAAAATACTTTAATGCTTTTAGTGGCTGCCAGATGAAGGCTGGGGCCTGGGGACAAGTTTATGAATGAAAGGACATGTCTTATTGTTGTTTTAATTATTTGTTTCTCACTTAATAGAGTGGTGTTATGTAATTTCAGTTTACATTTATGCTGAAAACTATGCATCGCTTGTGCTTTAATTGTTAGTGTGAAGAAGTTTGCCGATTGGCATTGAAGAGACGCTACCGTCTTATCCCACTTATCTACACACTTTTTTATTTTGCTCATACAAGGGGCACTCCAGTGGCTACCCCCACTTTCTTTGCTGGTGGGTTCTCATTCTGTTGACTACTTATAATACCTTTGGGTTGCTAATGATATTTGAGCTTTCTTCATATGCATCCTGAATTTTCATTCTTGCTTTTGCAGATCCCAAAGATCCTACCCTTAGGAAACTTGAAAATTCATTTTTGCTTGGCCCAGTTTTAGTGTATGCAAGGTTCTTCCACTTCCTTACTCTACTATGCATGATAGCAACAAATTTAATTAAAGCTGTAGTCATCGAGAAAGGGGGAATGATATTAAACCCCTATTTTCAGTGTAAAACTAAATTCAAGATTCCTTGTTCGACCATATAATGTTCATCCTTCATAAATAGAAAAAGATAAGTTCATTGATAATATATATGTACATATATACAACAACAACAACAACAAAAACCAAGCCTTTATCCTACTAGTTAGGGTAGGCTATAGGAATTGAACAATGCCATAATGCTCTATCATAAATCAAAGGATATTATGCAATGCAAGAGTAGCAAAGTTTAAGTGAATTTAAAATAAATCCAGGCTAATCTATTTTCGTGCACATGTGTGTGCAGGTGTAGTTTTTGTCCATTTGAGTTTATTCCACCTTATTAGATAGTCCATTTTGCATTATAGATGCAAACATTAAAAATGCAAAACTGATGGTTCCTCTTATTCATTAGCAATGTTGTACTTGGTGATGTTTTTTGGATCACATCTCTCATGTTTAATCATGATTGAAGTTTGACGCAAAGCTTTATGCCACTTATTGACCAGCACCTTACGCTACCAGGGCTTGGATAAGTTGGACTGTACTTTGCCTAAGGGTATATGGTTGAGTTTTGATTTTGATGATGCGCATCCTGTAAGTTTTTTCCAGCTCATTTTGCTTCCATTTTATTTATTAGCAATGTTAATTTTTTTTAACCTTTCTCCAAAAGAAATGATTTTCAGTTCTTATATATATTTTCGTTCTATATCGGGCATGACAGGATTTGCCAGCTTTATTCTTAAAAGGTGGCTCAATTATTCCACTGGGCCTTCCTCTTCAGCATGTTGGAGAAGCTAATCCATCAGATGACTTGACGCTTCTTGTTGCATTAGATGAACACGGTAAGTTCTTGCATTCAAATTTCCATTGGTATCCTTGTACTGACTTTCAATAGAGTCTCTGCTCTTCAGATTAGCATCTTTTGGAGGCTCTAATTATAAGGTCTAATCGTTGACAGGGAAAGCTGAAGGTTTTCTATTTGAGGATGATGGTGATGGATATGAATTTACTAAAGGCAAATATTTATTAACACATTATGTGGCTGAACTTCAATCATCAGTTGTTACTGTGAGTGTAAGCAAAACTGAAGGATCATGGGAAAGACCTAAACGCCACCTTCATATTCAATTATTGTTAGGTGGGGGTGCAAAGGTATGTGGTTTCTTTGTGAGAAGAAAGTATGAAGAATATGAAATTCCCATATAGATAGAAAATGTCAAAAATTGTGTTTGTCTTGCTTGATTTATTTATTAATTTATATTCTGTTGGGCACTTAATCTTAATATTTAATAATTATTTTTTGTAAACAGCTTGATACGCGTGGAATGGATGGAGAAGCTCTGCAAGTAATTTTGCCTTCAGAAGAGGAGGTGTCGAAGCTGGTATTTACTAGTGAGAAGCAATACAAGAAACGTTTAGGTATCTGCTTGTTGAAATCTTTTAATTGTTTGGTTTATAAATGTTTTCTTAGTGGCGTTTTTGCTGATATTATGCCAAAATTCCTATCTTCTTGACCATCCTTTTCTCTTCTGATGCTATATTTTACCTTGTAATAGTGTTTACTAATTTGGATTACTATTTATGTGGTATAGTTTTTTTAGTCCTCCCATCCCCTCTCCATGAGCAGAGTGGAGGATAAACACAGGTAGTATTCTGCATATTATATTGCACAATTATGGCGTGCATGCAAGTATATTTAGAATGCTAGAAATATTATGCAATTGTCGTTTTTTGTTTGTGACGATGCTAGTCCTCTTTTTTTGTAATCTTCTCTTCTCCAATAATATTTGTTTTTCTATCCCCAAAAAAGTATCATATAATGCAAATTCTATATCAAGGTGTGCTACCTGAATGTTTTGCAGAAAACACAGTTCAAATTCCAGATGTGGAAGAGGTTTCTGGACCTAAGGGAGCAGAGCTTTCAAGAACTCCTATTGAACTGAAAAATAGTGAGTGGGTACTTAAAGTTGTTCCGTGGATTGGGGGTAGAATCATATCCATGATGCACATTCCTTCAGGTAAAATTGATTGTCCATTAGCAATTTATTAAAAATTTCCTTTTGAGGATTTTATTTTTAATGTTTGGAAAGTGCAAGTAGCCTGTGGATTTACTTTCTGAAATTGCTATTTTTTTATTAAACATGTTTTTGGCACCATTCTGCAGTTAAGAATTCAGAAAATTTCTTTCCTTTCTCAGCTAGAAGGAACTAGTCTATAGTATGCTCTGACTTCATCTGGGAGTTTCATTACAATAATTGTAGAATTCCTTTTACCCTGTGTGACCTGTATCCTCTTTCTGTTTTCCGGTAGATCCATCTAGTTGTCAGAAAAAGATATTGTTACATGGATGAAATGTTCTGTATTGTTTACATAATATGTTTTGTCAATGGACATGACATATAATAGAGCACTATGGTGTCGTTCGACCCATGTAACCGACCCCACCTAGTGGGACTAAGGCTTGGTTGTTGTTGTATATAGTAAATTGTATTATTCATGATTTTAAACAATCTATTTTTTAGGAACACAATGGCTACATAGCAGGATTGAGATCAATGGGTATGAGGAGTATAGCAGTATTGAGTATCGTTCTGCTGGATGTTCTGAAGAATACTCTGTTGTAGAGTAAGTTTCTCTTTTACTTCATGCCTTATTGAGAAAATATTATTGTTAGAGAGCCACTAAAGACTACTGTAATCCTCATATATAGCTTCCCCTCCTCACACACTATTTTTGCATTCTCTGCCCTGTGGACCCTCTCTTTCTTTTTGGTATTCAACTTGTCTTCTCTGGCAATTGCTTTCCTTGCAGTGTAGAACTTGAGCATGCAGGTGAGGAGGAATCTGTGGTATTAGAGGGTGATATTGGTGGAGGACTGGTTCTTCAGCGGCAGATCTATTTTCCAAAGAACACCGCCAATGTCTTTCAGATAGACTCTAGCATAATAGCCCGCAGCGTCGGAGCTGGTTCGGGAGGGTTCTCAAGGTTTTATCTGAAGCTTCTCTTATATACTATCAATACTAGCATTAGATCTCTATATCATTATATTAAATATATGGGTTTATTGTCATCATTGGGGCATCCCCAACTCTATGGTTTCCTGGAAGCCATGGTCAATGAAGTTTCTGGCACTTCTCAACCTATAGCAATGGCCTTTTCATGAGTTGCTAGCCCATAGAGAAGACTGTAGTAAAAACTTTGCTTAATTGGGGGGATGTGGCTTGTTTAGGTGCCCCGTTCCATTACACATTTGCACTTGGAAACATGCTTTTGGACATATTTGAGATGTTTGGCTGGCAAAACCAGAATTAGTTTTGATTCCAAATTTAATTCTGGAAGTGGTAACATTTATTTTTTCAGTTAGACTGATTTTATAATTTGGTCGATCACACACAGATTTAAATACACACATATATATATTAAATCTATTTGCTTTTTTATACTTTCATGCTCAAGTTATTTTACTTGATATTCCTATCCAAACAGCTTAAGCTTTCAAAATTAGTTTTGGGTAGCCATTTTCCCACAAATAATTTTATTAAAAATAAATAAATAAAACCATTTCTTCTGATATATAACCCACTCACAATTAATCATACACACCAATTATCCAAACTTTGTACTGAGATTGACTAGACTCAACTAGAAGATTGCATTTGGCCTGTGTCACTTTTTTTATTGTTACTGTTAAGTGTTAAAATCTCACGTTGTCAAGTCTGAGTAAAAAACCATTTATAGTAACTTGACCAACCCTCCTCAACGAATTACCTTTTGGGGTGGGAGATAGACCTAATTGCTCCATAATATGATACCAAAGCCTTTCTGATGTTAGGTCATCACGGAGCATAGATGTTAATCCTGCCAATTTCACTCTCCATTTCTGATTGTGAAGGGGTCTGTTGAGTGTTAAAGTCCCCCATCGGTTGAGTATACGAGTTAAGAAGGCACATCTCTTTTACAGTTAGTATATTGTGCATGAAGATTCTAATGGAAAGTTGAGACACTTATGAACCCAGTTAAATATTTTTTCATTGTGACATCAGTAATTGATATCAAAGCCTTGTAGTTTGTTATTTCCTCAATTGAAAACGTTTTGACACTTGCATATTCAGATGCCCTCATTTCTTCTATGCTCCCTTATATCTTTTGCAGGTTGGTATGCTTAAGAGTTCACCCAACATTCAGTCTTTTGCACCCCACAGAGTCTTTTATCTCGTTCACTTCAGTTGATGGATCTATTCACGAAGTCCTCCCTGAAGATGGGGAGCAATTCTTTGAAGGAAATCTTATTCCTAATGGTAATGATCATTTTATACCCTGCCTTATTAATTACTTTTCATAAGAAATGTCAGAACTTCTAGTGGGTTGAATAAATGATTAAGCATAGCTAAAGAATGAATGAAGCTTAGTCTAGTAACAAAGGGGGGAACTTGATAGGAGGGGGCGAAAGAACTTGGCAAAACATAGACTCACCTCACTGTACTTAAAGCAGTTGGTGATTATATTTTCCTCTACACACCATCTTTCCCTACTCTCCCCCACAAAAGAAAGAAAAGATAATTCCAGTATTCGTTTTGAAAGCCAATGTTATTATACTGTGTTAGAAGTTAAGTTTTTTGTTAAACTATTTTCCTGTGGAAAGTTAATTTTCATGTCAATTTTCTGACTCTGGAGTCAAACATTTGACGTGTCTGCAGAAAATAGTTCTTGATAAATGTCATACTGTAATTTCATCTCAGGTGAGTGGAGGCTCATTGATAAATGTCTTGGCTTGGCTCTGGTCAATCGATTTAATGTTGCAGAGGTATTTAAGTGTCTTGTTCACTGGGATTTTGGCACTGTTAACTTGGAGCTTTGGTCGGAGAACAGACCTGTTTCAAAGGAATCCCCTCTCAGAATTTCCCATCAGTATGAGGTTGTGAGAATTCGGTGATCATATAACTGCTCAAAACTCACATGAAGCCTCAAATTCTCAAGTACTGTAGAAAAATCATGCATGTAAGCCTAAATGTTATTTCCTTCTCCCTCTTTGCATTTAAACATGGTTGGACTTTAAACAATAAAAACAGAAGGGACTGTGGAAGAGGAATGAGAGTGAAAAACAGTATGTCCTGAATAAAATAGCTCATGACTATCTTTTAATGGACTAATGGAGTGATGCCTTTCAATTGCTGTAGAACCTGGATTTTTTTTCCCATGGCTAATTAGTACAACCTAAATTTATTTCATGTAAAATTGAATTCATAATAAGAAATGGCTAGCATGAATTAAACAATGCCTACAATGACTTAGAAGGGGACAACAGAAGGAAAAGAATAAGAAAAAAAGATAGTTGTACCTTGCAGCATCATGCTCTTTGTCAAAACAGAAATGCTGAATGGCACGAAGAGTAAGAGTCATTGATTTCTTTTCAATAGAACCAACTTCTAACTGAGTATTATTCATTATTACTAGTGTTTTCACCTCATCTGTATAACATTCGTGAAAATTCATAGCAGACCCAATGTGGAAAACCTCAAGCTCTTAAGAGAACTCCACATCGATAGTCTAATCCTGATAGGTATAAGTGAACATCTTCAAATTTTGTTTCATCATTTTCATTGATATAATAAAGTGGAGACTGTATTCAGTTTTTGTTTTCAAAATTGAAAACAATCTATTCAACTCATTAAAACTGTATGCCAGTGCTTAATATAACTTCAATCTTTCTTCATGTTAAGTTGAGTTCAAAGTAAGCAATGGCTATATCATGTATTAAACGAAGCCTGAGGTGAGTTAAAGGGAAAAGAAAAAGAAAGTACATTGTTCTTTGTGAATACAGAAATGCTGGATGGTACCTAGAAGAGCCCCAGATTAAACATCCATGATCTACTTTTTTCAGATGACATTTTCAACTTTCAACTGGGTATGGATTATTATCAGTATTCGTTCTAAAATATTCGTGGGAACCCATGGGAGCTCTCATAAAAAAACTAAAGATCTTCACTGAAAACCCCTCCGCATTAACATGTATCAGCAGAAAATCTTCAACTTTTCTGACTGAAACAAGTAGGTTCTATCTCTCCCCATCTTTGTGCTTATTTATGTCCAAATAGTGAAATCCAATTCCACTTGAAAATGAAATAGTTGTACATGTCTGATGATGTACAAGTCTAAATATATGAAACCAAAAGAAGCTATGACCAAAAGGGATTGAATTATGAAGGAAAAAATAGCATGCAAGTCTATTGAGATAGAATTACAAGTGCTCGAAAGAGTAAATATAGAATTACAAATGCTCTAGTAGACTTTTAACAAATAAGGACTCCCCAGTATTTACATTGACCTTGTTAGACGTAATCAAAATATCATACTATTGTCATCAACAATTTTATTTATTCTACATAGCCAAATGTCTTGAAACTGTCTTGAATCTTCACACTCCAACACCAATATAGGCCAAAATAACTGGACTCTAGTGATAACCAATTGGAGCAGCAGCCTCTCTTAGCTCGCGTCCTTGATAGTGTATGTCCTGAAGTTCAATACATTAGAATACCATCACTATTCTTCAATGTCATAGTAATATCAGATCAACCACAGAAACAAAAAACACCATTTAATTTTGTTTAATAACTATATCAGGCTAATGGATATATAAAGCTGTTAAGAAAACATCAGAAATCTTGTTGGGATAAGAAGGGTAGATAAGCTAATTACCGATGCGAAGTGATTAACGTCGCGGTGATGTGCTTCGTCAGCTCTCACAACCATGACAACATCCCTCAAAGTTGAGTTTGGTGGCAGCTGCCAATAATCAATAGCAATGGCTGGAGCTGGTACATTTTCTATGGTGCCCTTGTCAAGCTCCTTGAGGAATTCAGTGTAGGAATGTATTGCTTCCTCCTCAAGGTACCCAACCATTCGGTGTGCAAACTTTGGTGAGAGCAAATATCCCAAAAAGTATGCATTGAAGAAAACTCCTTGGACTGATATGACTAGAGCACGCTCATACCACTTTGGCTTGGCCACTTCCATGAAAGTCATTAGGTGCATGCGTTCATTCTCTGCTTCTTCTAGCAGAGCCTTGATCCAACCACCACTTTGCTCAAATCGTCTCAGCGATTTGAAGTGGAGTAACATGCCTCCTACCATGCCAGGAACAGCTGCTACAGTCTCAAGCATCATTGCTCGGCATCCATATCTTCTCTGTTACATTTGCATACAATATATGATAAGAAAAACTTTCAACTTAATATCATATCATACTATGTATACAAAATCACCGGTGAGCAAATACTATAATGAGAATGAGGCATCCTTCAAAGTTGAGGGTGTTAAATGGACTTTCATATAGCTAATTATATTAAGTTTACTTCAGTTTCATTTTTCATGAGATGCTAAACAGATATTTAATGACTAATTTCTTGGTTGTTGATGTTTTACTTATCAATAACTCAGAATAACAAGACATGGTGAAGCATTCGGAATGAAAGGGTTTGTGTAAATTCCTCATGTAGATCATCAGTTCAGACAATGTTTTAAGTTTTAAAATGATAAAAAAAGTTAAATTTATTGATATTTACCTGACAGTCGTTTTATTTGAAGAATTCCTAATACATTCTTATATAGTATTGAGTGTCTGCTACAAAACAGTCATCACTTGCCCTTATTTGATTGTTTTTATTATTTTTTAATACTACTTAGTATTCTAAATCACCTAAGGATGTTTCTTTAATCCTTAGTACAAAATATTGTACTATAGGAAGGGTAGCATAGCAAGTAAACAAATAATTAAAAACACTCCAGCAAGCATCATCTTGTGGTAAATCACATAAGGAATTTATAAAGCAATATATCGTTTCATTTGCTAACCAAATCATATAATGATATATGGATGAAGATTTTCTGTCCTAAAATAATAGTGTCTCTCTGTCCCAAATCAATAAATTTTTATTGAAAAGTGTAAAAGTAATAATTCTTATTTTTATAATTTTGATGTGTCATTTTTTAATTGAATGAGGATAGCTAATCCCCACTCTCACTGATATACCAACCAGACATCACATGAATCATGGATGATTTGATTTTATGGCAAAGCAAAAAGAAACCCAAAAAAATGAAGTAACTTAAAAGATTTAAATGAAAACCAACCTGGAAAAAGATATCAGTGGGGTATCTAAGAACCTTGACAGTCCAATAAGCCATCTTGTCAAGAAAAGTCACAGGCGCATGGTGCTTCTTCAGATCAATGGAAAGATCTGCCTTGTAACTCTCCCATGGCTTCAAAACAACACAAACATTATAAATACTAATTAAAAAATACCCATGTCTCCAAAATTAATCATCATAAAAACCAAAACAGTTATTATTATTTTTTAATAAAAGTTCACATGCATATAATACATGAAAAATAAACATACCATTTTTGGATGAACAATTTCATATATGTAATGGACCATTGGTTTGATTAACAAATGGAACCTACTTTCTCATTAATCAACCAAACCTGTCCATTGTGCAAAAACACTGAAGACAATAATTAGAAGATATCATAACATAAACACATAAAACACACAAAGATATACCCTGAAACATTTCCACTTCCATTCTGTGCCATCAGGTTTTGTAACCTTAGGTGGTTGAACACCCCAATAACTCACAACCTTATTCTCCTCTTTGTTCCCACCAACACTCTCAAAAGATGAACCAACATCATCATTCTTATTCTCTTTCTCTGACATAGCCAAAGTGCTTCCATTTCTTACAACACTAACACCATGAACTGTAGTAGGGGCTCTAACCCAATGACCCAACTTGTTTGGAGCACCAAAACATAAACCACCCTTCGCTGCAGCAAATACCACCGTGTCTCCAGCCTCCACGGTGAAGAAGAAACGGGTAGCCACCATCATTATTGAAGTGTTGGATACCTTGGCGTTAACACTGCGGCTTAACATCATCATTGTTATGAATATCAAAAGCGAAATAACGTTTGTTTGTGGAGAAAGCAAGAATTGTGGAGAGAAAGGGTTTAAGGAAGGGTTTATATATATTTCTTATTGGTTGGCAATGCCTATAGTAGAAAGACAGATTTTTTCTAAAATTTATTATTTTAGTAAAAAATATATGGATAAGTTTTATATATTATCATTGTATTATTATTATTATTTGTTTTTAATTATTATTGACTCTCTTTAAAAAGTAATACAAATGGTTATGTATAGATTTTTAGGATAAGGATCTATTATCTCCAACAATATCCTAAATCATGTCATGCACTAACGAAAATATGTAAGTTAATTAAAAAAAATTAAATGTTTATTTTTTATTATTTTTACTTCAATATTATTGATTCAAGACATGGTTTCAGATATCATTTGAGACATCATATCACTGGACATATTTTTATGCTTATTTAAGAGTCAACTGATTGCATTTATATTATTAATTTAGTAATAAATCATCATATCATTTAAATTTATTAATATACCAAATTAAAATCTTATTTTACCTTTTTTATTTAAAAGTATATTTTTATATGTATTGTACATTTGTACTACCGGATTAGGGTTACATAGCTTCGTACTTGATAGCAGCCATAATTGAACATTTATTTATTAATTTATTGCAATTTGTAATAGAGATTAGAGGTTACTATTTCTTGTGGACCAAGTATGTTGAGTTTTCATGTGGTTCAAGTCAAGATTTCAATCTCTGGCCATAACCGTCTCCGAATATTCCATTCACATTAGAAAATATCTGAATTCGAAGGAAAAACAAAAATATATTTTTCACAAAAACAGACATAATAATACCTTGTGCACAGAGAGACAAGTGGCATCATAACTATGGCTCCTTTTCTTCATTGTTTTCATCCGAATGAAACTTCTCTATCATAATAAGAAATGGAAAGTAATAACAGTGATATAAAATTTTATTGGATCCTCAAATATTTTTTTGAGTTGAAGGTTCAATTTTTGAAAATTAGTTACGAATATTCAGAGGAATTAGTTCCTAATTGAATATCAAATCAAACAAATTCTGTTCATTTAGCTAATTATCAACTTTAAACGTATACCACATAGCAGCCTCTCATTTAGGGTGAATGTTGGGTTTTGATTTTCAGTTTTAAAATGATATTATCAAAATAAAACCTTTTTCTGCATAATTTGAGCAAAATATTTTTCTATCTATTTCAAAATTTTCATTTTCAAAATAAAAAAAATTATTTCTTGATTTAAGTTTTAATTTAAAAATATGTATCCTCATTATTATTCTTGACCTTAAACATTAATATGACACCCCATGCCACTAAAATTATATGTAAATGCTGATTTAACAAGTCAAGCCAATTCAATTAAAGAAAACCCAAAAAATTAAGGATCTCTGGTTCAAACATAGACTTTTTTGTGTGAAAGATAGAGCAAATATGACACCATGAACAAGGTATCTCTACAAAATGCTGCTTACACATTTCTTCACCAATAACATTTATTGACTAACCATGAATTATATCACACATGTAAAGAATTGGTTATCATATATTCAAAGTAGATCATTTTGAACTACAAAAACTTATATGAAGCTACATGTACATATTGAGAAGTACCATATTAAAAAGTACAAGCAAATTTGAAAGGAATAAAAAAATTTATACATAGCCTCTATTTTGCAGAGGAACAAAAATATGAAATTTCTATATGCCTCGTGGTATATAATTAAAAAGGACCACTATCATGTTAATATATTTCTCCTATAAAAGCATAAGGGAAGATGCACCTTGATCCAACTAGAAAGAACTGATTAATCATATACACAACATTCTGCAATTCATAGATCCCAATGGTGCATGAAGCCATGCATGAATTGCATGAGCTTTAGTCCAAAATATAGGAGGTAGTTACTGTAGTGTGGTTGAAATGAAAGTAACCATTCCTGTTGCTTGTTGAAGTATATATCTATGGAATGTTATCTTTTTTGGAAAGAGTGTTCTTTGCTGTCTTTTCCTTCATGGCTTCTTTCTCTAATTTCTTTTTTTCGGCATCTGCTAGTTTCTCATTCTCCTCCCTCGACTTCTTGAATGTCTTGACAAAAACAACGAGGATTTGAGTCACTGCGACAAGAAAACACTGTAACAATCAGCATAATCTTGACAATCTATTTTCGACTTCACGGGCAATGGCAATATTATGTGCCTATTTGCTATACTTCACAACAAAGAACCCAAGCAAAAGTCTGCTATAATGTGTGAGATTTTCTGGTATCTACTAATAGATGATTATTCTAATTTCTCAAAGTCCAGTGAACATATTGTCAACATAATTGAAGATTTACATAGTTTTTTGCTTCTTTAAAATCATGAATCTTAGAATGAAAAATTCACCTCAAATAAGCTTCAAAATGAAAAGAAAGACAATAGTACACATCGGATGCAGCCTTGTACAAAGCCTAAGATATAGTAGCATTTTAATTATACATACAGAAAATGTCAGACCTTGTTCAAAGGGGCACCTAGCTGGATCCTCCCCAAAGTACTGGGACAAAGAGTCTGCATTTCTTCCCTGGAAGAGAACGAATGGAGACCAAAAACAAGAAATAAGTAGCAGTCGGAAGAATTGATTATCAACATAGTTCTGACTATTATCAGGATGGTAAATCAAACTTTCCTGAGTAGCCAATCTCCTGCTTAGTTTCCCAATCACGAACACCACCGAGAAAAAAGGAGGAAGAAAAGAACTATAATAGACTCACCACTTCGGCATACAATGATGTAAGTGACCTCACATCAGCTTCAGCAATATTAAGAAAATTCTTCAGTACCTGAGCAAGAAAAACACCGTACATGTAACGAACAAAAATTCAAGGTTTTCCCCGTAGGGCCATAACCGTCTAACAAGTCATGAAAATGTTAGCTGGATGCATGACGGGTAGCAGCTTTTATCATATTATAATCTAATGGTGAATCACACTATAAGTTTCCACATTATGTAGCAACATTATCAAAGGAAATATCTTAATCTCGTTTTGATGCATTGAATGCACGTCCTCATGATTTTCTTTAGTCTTTTCATAGAATGAATTGGAGTCAAGCTAGAGTTGTTGCTGAGGCTTCCTTTTTCTTTTTCATATATTTGTGTGATGGGGTCCGGGATGGTGATTATTTAAGGCATGGATTAAAAGAATAATAATACAAGTACATTTTGAAGCTGCCATTATTGTGTTCATGTTTCTATAGCAAAGAGGAAATATCTTTAGTTAAGAACAGTATAAGTGTAAAAGCCACCATTTTTCATTCCTCACCTTACGAAATCCTGTAGCTATACCACCATCATTTTCAGAAGTAGTGAGCTCTTGCTCAACTTTGTCTAATCCTTTATTCACTGCTTGCATTTCTTCAGCCAACACTTTTAATTGAATCTAGATATTGACATAAAGGATGCAAATTCATAAAGAATTAACCTTGCAAAAGTTCATTTGAAATCCATCTATCATTCTATCATCAAGAAAGCAAAAGGAATGGACTAGTTACAAGAAGGATACCTTAGAAGCTGCTTCCAAATGAGCAAGATCCTTGTCAAAATCTAGCAATTTTGGCATTTTCTCAGCAAGAAGCTAGTGAGACAAGAATAACAGTGTGTAAGATATCATATGAAAATCAGAAGGAGCATATACATGGAAAACTATATGGGATAAAACACTCCTAAGGCTGAACAAAAAAGGAAATGTAAAAATTAACATAGAAGTTAGAATTGAATATTGTGAAGTTGACAAAATAAAATAACACAGAATCTTCATAAAGCTAAAACTGAAATAGTAGTCCTCAAAGTATGTATCTAAAGATGGCTCTGACGATAGCACTCATAAATCATAGCAAAATCAACACAACCTTGCTCCTCCCCAACCCAAGAGAGAATTATTTTTTACCCGATTGGGTGAAGGGGATGCTTATACCTTGCACAAAATACAACTCGATACAAGAAGTACAAGTGAGAGATAAATGTAGCCAAGTAAAGGAAAACTGGAGATATAGATTAAAGTTGACAAGTTAAACTCCGATCCATGAGCCTTGAATAATTCCAAACAGAAAGAACATAGTAATCTTAAAACCAAAAGTTATACAGGTGACTCTTTTCATAAGGAAGATGGAACCTTTTCCTTTCATATAATCTCATATATGGGTATATCTACATTGAGATAGAGAAGAGCACAACTATCTTAAAAAAACAATAAACAATAGTATAATGCAAGCTATTATGTGAAGATTTTGACATATCTACCTTACACAGATAGTGCATTAATGTCATTTTATTATTTCTTGCACGAGTATCAGATAATTTAAGAAGGCTATCCAATTTGAATCCCACTGCTGATCCTGCAATGAACAACAGAAAACATAATCTAAACAGCATTAAAGAAAACTTCTCATTTTGTCAAGAAAGATGAGGTGAAACAGGTAGCAAAAGTCCATCTCAAATTAAACAGTCAGATTGGAGTTAACAAAAAAATACCCCGTGCTGTTCCCTGATTCAAGGCATTGCCCAGAGTAAGAATAGTCTGCATTATTTGACGCAATTTCACAGATTCTTTCACCTGGATGTATGAGCAATCACATAAAAATGCAGGCCGTCAATGTCTTTACGTTTATTAATTAAGGGTCATTGAAATAGTACCTCTATGGTTGCATCATTGATTGTCTTCAAATTTACCCTTAAATCAATCACCTGAAGAAACAAAAAGAGAAGCCTTTAAGCATGAAGTCTTATCAATAGCAATAGAATGCAAAACCATATACAGATAACCATAACCCAGATAACATACCTGAGAAGAAAAGGTGATTTTAAAAGCAAACACCCTTAACTTGGCTTCTACCCGTGGAACCTTCATCAGCTCCATAAAAAACTGATTAAGATATCAAAACAAAAATTGATCAGTACCAACAATTAGAGCTTGCATGGAGTCAAGGACTTGATGACTAAAGGGTATTAAGAGAGAACCTGTTCACACTTCCCAAGCATTTCCTTGTTCCCTGCATAGTTCTGAAAGAGGAGATTTTTAGTCAGGAAAAAAGAAAAGGCAATTCCCTTTTTCCTATTAAAAAGGTTGCATATCATACACGTTTTAGATTAATATGTAGCATTAGAAAGGTTCACAGTTTAATTATCTAAAAGGTTTGAAGTCAAATTATCCATATATAGTGCCTTACTAAAAAAAAAACTTCCATTGCTGTCAGATTATGTTGACCAAAATGGAACAAGCAAACACAAATACGTTAATATTTCAACTCCTAACAAAATAAATGCCACTGAATGATGCAATGAAGAAAACCTTCATATATATAAACAAATATACAATAATATGATTCATGATTTTAGACCTGGAACCAAGTATAAGAAGCACAAGGGCTAAAACATCAAAACCAAGATGCAATTCAATGAAATACCAAAATGTTGTCATACTAAATAACATCACCCATTGCAGTTCACTAAATATGCCATTGATTCCTGCATAGGGAAGAAAAAGAGGGGAGTACCTTCAACATCTCCATTTCTTCCTTTGTCGGACAGAATTTGATCAGATTCTCAACCTGGTCGATATCCAAAACAGAAGAATCCAATGCCAGAACTGCATTCTGGAACCAAAAATGAAAATGCGCAAAAATTAAATATTCATATCAAATATAAAAACCAAGGCCATGTAAAACCATCCTACATCATGAATGTGCTAGTACAGGTAAAACTCTTAGCTAAGAGGATCTTATTACATTAGTTTTGATCAAATAAAATGGGGAAATGCTGACAAATCCTCCAATCCAATATAATACTGAACACCCTTGAGGGATTACCGGATTACTAACCTCCCTCAATTCCATAATTATGTTTCAGTTAAAATCTCGTAGAAACATCCAGCATAATCAACTAGGGGTGAAACTTGACATTGTCACCAATGAAAAAATTCTACAACACTCAGACGACCCTCTCTGAAGTCTCAGCAATAAAACATTATAATAGCCATCCTAAAGTAAACATATGGATTTGTAAAAGTGCCAGTAGGGAAATGGACTCAATAGAAAAATAAAACCAGATTTAAGATATAATTTATGAGAACTTGGTAACTTATAAGAAGCATATTTCCATACAAGGATCTGTATGGGAAAATGAGAAGTTTATAGAAGAACACTGAGAATTACTCCTGAACTAAACAAAGAAAAACACAATAAACTCACTCAAAAAAGTATGAGCACCAGTTAAAAAAATTGTAGATACAGAAAGAATAACACACAACAGAGAGAATATGAAACTTTAATAAAAGAGGTGATTTCATTGAGTTGAAAACAAGCGAGTTGAAACTTGAAAACAAGCCCCCAAGTAAAGTGAACACAAAGGATATGAAAACTTACAAGCATATCTGGCAAAGGAATTTTGATTTTAGAGAGCATAATTTCACAATTATTTGCTCTACGTAAGTCAACCTGACAATGAAAAAAAAGGAAAGTGGGTATATCAGTTCTACATTGCTTTTATTTATCAGATACAATGAAGCAGACAAAAACAAGAGGATGTTGCAGCATATGTGTCTAATTAGGTTTAGACAGAACATGATCATACCCTGAGATACAGTATATGAACAACCAGGCAACTGCCATATAGCATATTTGCTTCACCAGAAGATTGCATATAATCCAATATAAATATTTTAAGCAATCAATTTCTATTTTTGCCTTATCCTTAATCAATTACCAAGAACAGACAGATCTCTGAGAGACTCTAGTTTAGTGCTCATTATCTCTTGGTATCCATTTTTATACCATAGTGATTCCTAATTGCCATTTTAGGATATCCTAACCATGCATATCAGCTCTTCAGAAATAGGTCACAAAATAATTTACGACAAGAGGAGTAGCTTACCAATTGCACTTTTTCAGGTTTTTTGATGTTAGTACCACGTCGACCTCCACCTTTAATACTGCTCCCATCAGAAACAGATGCTGCTGAAAACAGGCTCTCAAGTTCTGATATATCTATTTCCGGGGCCCTAACAAAAACTTCCATTATCTGATTATATAAAATAAGAAATGATAAATGGACATACATCCCACCCTCCTAAGTCCTAAGAAAGAAGTGGGGAGAGAGGCAGAGCATACAGCAAATTAATCAAAATGACCCCCAACCACCGTGCACATAAGAACATCTATATAAAAAAGTTTCTTAATATGAAAAATTCCAATTATTAGGCTATGGTTCCCAGGAAACCAAATCTGCTATCTGTATGAAAATTCATAACTCAGTACCTTGATTCATTATCTTGTTTCGGTGAATCAGCCCATAGACTCCCTTTTACTGCCCGGGCAACCTTCACCCAGTGCAGGGGCTTTAACAGAGTTTTCTTTGGAGCAACAGCGGTCCCACGACCTTTTCCAACATTTGTTGGTGCTAAAGAAGCTTTGCTTGGTGGTGGTGGCACACCGGGGGCCCTTCCTGCAGGTGGGGGTGGTGGCACTGCCATTGCACCACGACCAGGTGGAGGAGGAGGAGCACTCAGAGGCCTTGGTGTTGGTGGTGGAGGTGGTGGAGCTGAACCCGTTTGTAGGCCTGGAGGAGTTGGTGGGGCTGAACCTGTTTGTCTAGACCCTGGGGGAGGTGGAGGCGGTGGGGCTGACCCTGCTTGTCGAGATCCTGGGGGAGGTGGAGGCGGTGGGGCTGACCCTATTTGTCGAGGTCTTGGAGGAGGTGGAGGCGGTGGGGCTGACCCTGTTTGTCGAGATCCTGAAGGAGGTGGAGGCGGTTGGGCTGACCCTGTTTGTCGAGATCCTGGTGGAGGTGGAGGGGGAGGTGGTGGGGCTGACCCTGTTTGCCTAGATCCTGGGGGAGGTGGAGGGGCAGACCCTGTTTGCCTTGATCCTGGGGGAGGCGGAGGCGGAGGTGGAGGGGCTGAACCTGTACTTACAGGTCCTGGAGGAGGCGGAGGCGGAGGTGGAGGTGGGGGAGCTGAACCTAGTTGCATAGGTGTCGGAGGGGGTTGGGGTGGAGTCGGGATAGTAGCATTATTAGTGTTACGACCTAAAGGAGAGGGTGGCAAAGGTGGAGGCAGCGGTGGTGCATTTTTCTTGTTAGGAGGTGGTGGGGGCGAAACTAAAGAAATCCCTTTAGACATTGGTTGAGGAGGTGGAGGAGGTGGAGGAGGTGGAGGCACTTTCTTAGACAATGGTAGGCAAGGCTCCTTATTAGACAATTGTGGGGGTAGTGGTGGGAGAGGTGGTGCTTGTACTGGTGATGGAAGCTTGGGATGAGTAGCAGGAACTGGTGAAGGTGATGGTGGAGAATGATGAGGTGATGGAACATTATCAGTCAATGACTGATCAGGTGCTCTTGAAGTGAGACTTGCATGATTTCCACCATCACTCTCAAAAGCTAAATGAGATGAATCAGAGGTGTCAAATGTCGATAATTTTGAAGGATCGACAGAAGAAGTCTTTGAAATAACATCAAATGTGTCATCTGAACTATCGGCAATGCTTGATTCATTATTTTCATCTTCAGAGTCAGCCGGTGATGAATACCAACTTCCTTTGCCTTGCAAATTCGAAAACCCTTTCACATCATTTAACACACTAAGTTGTTGAAGCAACCAGACAGCAGCAGCAGCATCCCCACTTTGAAACCATTCTGCACCATTAAAAAGTTCTTGAACCTTTGAAAATGCTTCAATTGGTAATCCACCTTTCTCCTCACCGTTTAGCATGGCTGTTGGAGCCCTTGGAGGACTAGTGCTTTCAACATCCCCAAACAAAACCTAAATTTTGAAGTTTTACATAATCAGAACTAGAAAAGAAACCTAGCTAGGAAACATCGTAACCATCACATATGTTCAAAGTTTAACTTTTCTACACGATGCTAAAATATACACTCGCCTCAGCCCGGAAGCCTTTTGGAAACCGCTCCTTTGAATCCCACAGAATGTCCAAGTTTTCAGCGTTTAGCATCAATATGTTTGATCGAATAAATGCCGTGTTGAACATTACACGAAACATCATCACTTCTCTCTCCGGATCCAAATCCATATGGACACACTCCAACACCACATCTCCTTCCACCAAACATTGAATGTCGATCTTAATAACATCACAGTCTGCCTGAGATTAAAAATACAAGACATTACTTTCCACCATCAATCAATAAGCACATAAAGTCAAAATAAGTAGATTTGTCCTCTATCCTTAATTATTTTTCAACTTGGTCAATATCATTTTTCTGTTTTCTTTAGTCCTTTTCCATTAAACAATTAAACTTAAAAGGACTAAAACAAATAAAATGAGGGGCAAATAAACCTATTTTGCTCGCATATGATTTAACACGACAAACTTAACCAAACAAAAAATGCAGCTCAAGTAACCCCACGAACCTGGCGGTAATGCCTCAAGGTCTTCTTTCTCTTGTGCGTGGAATAGATCATCTGAGTTTTCAGCCCACCATTACTAAGCAAATTCCTACCAAAAATCCTAACCATTGGCCTACACCCATTTTGTGAATCAAAACTAGGAATTGCTCTAAGAATGACACAATCCAGGGACAAAGCTCGCTCCGGTGGCGGCCACTCGGGCACAATGTTCCTTCTAGCAACATACTGAATATAACGAAGCTGAGAGGGTAAAGGGTTAAAAGGTGACAACATCTGCAACAAACCCTTTGGTGCCTCTCTATGAACCATATTGAGGGTTTTACGCTCACTACTATGAACCTTTCTAAAAATCAAAAAGCTCGAAAGTAAAAACGCCAAAAGGGGCCAAGCCCCTCTCTCACAATGGAACAAAATCACATTTTGATGGTGCCCAAGTGAAAGCCAACTCTCACAAACCCTAAGAAAATGCTGAACCAGAGACAAGGGCAAAAGTGGAACACCCTCGTACTGTTTCGGATAATCCATCACGGTTACATCATACTCAACTAAAATTTCAGCGAAATGGCTTCGTTTCTCGCCTTCGTGGAAATTGAAAGCGAGAAAAGAAGATTCTGGAAACTCTTCATGCAACTCGGAAACGATTTCGTGAAGATAGAGTTGGTACATTTCTTCAGGTAATGCTTCAGTGCAGAAGCAAGAATCGAAAACTGCGAGAAAGCATGTAACTTTGAGAAAAAAATGAAGAAATTTTGAGAAATGAAAATAAAATGGGAACTTAAAAAAGATGAAATTTTTACCATAGACTCTGTCGATGAATTCGAGTAACCCATCTGGGGGTCTCTTATAGAAGAATCTGCTGAGAAGGGTCATGGTTTCGAAGATTTTGGTTAACGAATTCACATGTGGGTGTTTTTGGAGTTGAAGGAAAATGGAGCTGAGAAAGTGAAATTCGTAGCTATGAAATTTGAAAAGAAAAAACGGTAAGGTTTTTGGAAGTTGAAAATGGTGGATTATGAACAGAGAGTGATGATTTTGGTGCTTCACCAAACTTTGGAATTGAAATGTTTTTCCGTTTATTTGGGTTTTTTTGTTTTGGTATGTTCGGTGAGAATTAAAGATAATAAATTAAAGGTTATTTTTTGTCTATATATTGGACTATTCTGTTTATCTGTTATTATTCTGATTCTTTCTATCTTCCATGCTTTAGGTAATATCAATATTTTTATAATATCTCACATCTCAAAATGAAAATTGATGGGAGGGATAGAAGAAAATAAATGTTTACTTTTAAGGAAGATAAAAAATAAATTGTTGGTAGTTTGATGCAGCTAAGTGTGTTTTTCAGAAAGTTTTTATTTCTACTTTTTTTCCTCACAGTTATCCTCAACCGGAGGTAATCCTATCCAAGCTGGAACATACACGGTACGTGAGACTAATTCTTCCAGCGGACATTTTTATCCATAAGACTCGAATCCGAGACTTTGTTTAAGGGAAATCAAACATGTACCACTTGAACCAATTTTAAGGTAATGTTAATTATTTTTTATTAATTATAAAGTAGGAACATGAATTGAGAGAGGTATAATAATATAAGACATTCATAAAGAAAGGAAGAGATATAGCTTTAATTTATTGGAAGACATTTTATTATAATATTGGTTTTAGGATTATAAAACTCTTCTACAAAAAATTATGAATGAAAAAATGATTGGTTTTATGAATAAAACTCTTCTACCAATATATTGGTTGCTATTATTGATACATCTTTGTAATAAACGTATAAAAAAACAAAGATAATTCAAGAAAATTTGATAGGAAAAACTTCTATCAAAAAAAATCATAATCACTTCAACAACAAAATATTTCATAAATTAGATGGTCTAAATCAACGCTTCAACACTAATATTTTTGTAAACACTATTTTGTATTAGGAGATTCTCACTTTATCTCTATTCAACTTATTTATTTTATACAAATATTTTGAACTAAAAGGGATGATTTAATGTTAAACAACTTTAAATACTCATCTAATTAAAGGGTTGACTACATTAATTACTATAAATCAATAATTTAAAATCAATTAAAGCATTTTTTGGTAAAGAATTAAAGCATATGAGATAATTATAAATATTGAGAGTGTAAAAAATTCAAGACATTCATTGTTGATAAAAAATATGAATTGACTGGATCAATCATCAATTACCTTCACCGTTAAAATCTTTTATCGGGCAATAACCATTTGTGTAGTAGAGAAATAACTATGACCTTTTTATTCAATTTTGACATTTTATTAACTTAATTTGTAATACATTTATTTTAGTAATAAAAAGATTAATTCAAAAAATAATTATGCACTGATAAGTGATAACGTAAAAATTTTATAATTTTTCTATTAAATATTGGCTTAAAAGAAAAAGAGAATGATGTGTCAAGTAAAATGAGTGGCTATAGTGGAACATTTTTTGTAGCCAATGAGAAGAAGAGGTTATGGTGAAACATCTTTGTTTTTTGCCGTACAATCCTCAAGGCTTTGGCTATAAATAGGAATGCTCCAAGTCATTGTAAGATACACCAATATTCTAGCTTTAGTGCATATTCTCTCTTCTTCTCTTATTCTAATATTGTGAGGAATATTTTAGTGTTTAAGATATACTTGAGAGAGAGTGATATTGGGTGTACTTGAGTTTTGGGAAGTGACTGAAACACTTGAGTGAACTTGTAATTCTCTTTTATCATAGTGATAATATCATTTTTGCTCTTCAACCGTGGACGTAGGCAAATTGCTGAACCACGTTAATTTCTCGGTGTCATTTTCTCTATTTAAATTTCTCCATGTGTCTTCCGCTACAACAAACTGGTATCAGTGCATGCTAAGTCGTACGATCTAAAATAAAATTCTTAGTATGTTCTGTGTTTGCAGCATTGTCTGATCTTACACACCAGAAAAGAATTGTTCTTGTTACTGGAAAAGTATAATAGTGTGAAAGTGCATGTCTAGGAAAGTTCTGTCTTAGGAAAGACCTGATATTTAAGAGTGTCTGTTAAGACCCACCTCTCTTTCCTAGGAGCTTTCCTGGTGTATGTTCACGGACTACGATATTGTTCCGGTATACGGTTATCATGGCGAGTGCTAAATTTGATTTGGAGAAATTTAATGGAGAAAATGATTTCAACCTATGGCGATTGAAGATGAAAGCTCTACTAGTTCATCAAGGCTTGGGAAAAGCCTTGGAAGGTAGAAACAAGTTACCACAGAGTCTGACCGAGGACGAGAAGGATGAAAACCTGGAAAAAGCACATAGTGCAATTTTGTTGTGCTTGGGAGATGAAGTTCTACGAGAAGTGTCAGATGAAACTACAGCTGCTTCATTATGGTTGAAGCTGGAAAGCCTGTATATGACGAAGTCACTCACCAACAGGCTGTATTTGAAGAAAAGAATATATACCCTTC
>NC_032025.1:3780747-3785145 GCF_001865875.1 Lupinus angustifolius
TGACTCAGATTATGCCGGAGATTTGGATAAGCGAAGATCACTCACTGGATATGTTTTTACACTGTGTGGTTGTACTGTTAGTTGGAAAGCAACACTACAATCAATTGTTGCTTTGTCTACAACTTAAGCGGAGTACAGCGTAGTAACAGAAGTTGTAAAGGAAGCCATTTGGGAGAAAGGTCTAATTGAAGAGTTGGGTATACAACTAGAAGAAACAACCATCTACTGTGATAGTCAAAGTGCTATACATCTCACAAAAAATCCAATGTATCATGAAAGAACTAAACATATTGATGTTCGAATGCACTTTATCAGAGATATCATTGAGAAAGGAATTGTTAAAGTGGAGAAAATACCCAGTGCAAATAATCCTGCTGACATGATGACGAAAGCAGTTCCAACAACGAAGTTCAGGCATTGTATGGACTTGATTGATGTCCAGAATCTCTGGTGGGCATGAAGAAGAGCAACATGAAAATAGTTATGATAGTCTTTTAGCCAGGTGGAGATTTATTAAATATTGGCTTAAAAGAAAAAGAGAATGATGTAGCCAAGTAAAATGAGTGGCTATAGTGGAACCTTTTTTGTAGCCAATGAGAAGAAGAGGTTGTGGTGAAGCATCTTCGTTTTTGGCCATACAATCCTCAAGGCTTTGACTATAAATAGGAATGCTCCAAGCCCTTGTAAGATACACCAATACTCTAACTTTAGTGCATATTCTTTCTTCTTCTCTTATTCTAATATTGTGAGGAATATTTTAGTGTTTAAGATATACTTGAGAGATAGTGATATTGGGTGTACTTGAGTTTTGGGAAGTGAGTGAAACACTTGAGTGAACTTGTAATTCTCTTTTATCATAGTGATAATATCATTGTTGTTCTTCAACCGTGGACGTAAGCAAATTGCTCAACCACATTAATTTCTCGGTGTCATTTTCTCTATTTAAATTTCTCCATGTGTCTTCCGCTACAAAAATTGCAATATATATCATTCAACAGTCACGTATTAATTATTGTTGACCAGAATAATACACATAAATAATGCATTGATCATGAAAAATAGTTTACATAGTAATAGACACATATTCAACTCAAAATGTATTCCATGAATGTAAAATGTATATATTGGGTGAGGTAAAAATTTATACATATATATTTCATCATTCATCATTTATTTGGATTATTTTTTCTGAAAATTCAACAATAATTAAAAATCAATGGTGAATAATATAATAACAGCGTATAAAACTCATATACTATCGGTGCATAAATCTTTTTCTCATTCCATATTATATTTTTTGGATACATATTCTATATAATATAGTATTCTATATTATATTAAGATAACAATTTTATTAGATCGTCATAGGAGAAAATTCTGGTTTTTATTTTTTTTATTTTTGTAACCATCTACTATCCAATCTAGAATATAATTCTTGAAGGAGAGACAATCTGAGTCTACTTTGCTTACACGCACAAAAATGAATGAACTATATATGGTGATACTACAACCTCATTTCCATACTTTAACTTAAACTAAACCCATTCCAAAATCAATTAAAACATTTCTACCAAACCTCCAGATTAAGATCTGAATTTAATCACTTAAAAGTCACTAATTTGAATCCCAGCTTCAGCTGCAGTGAGGTTATCATCATTCTCATTCAACAAATAATCACAATGTTCCAAAAGCATATCTGCAATGGGAGGAATTCCTGGATTTCGCCCATTGTTATATTTATGAGCATTATAAGTAATCTGCCACATATCATGTCTGAAATCTTCACGGCTCTTATACTCCATATTTCTTGCCCTCTCCCTGATTCTGGAAAGATCCATAGGCCTCTCTATAATGTCAAGGTAGTCAGGTGCCACTTTCTTCGACACCGGTTTCAGGAAAAGATAGCACAGATCATTCCTATCTTTTACAATGGTGTCAACAATGCTCTCCAAAATGTTTGCCAAACCAACCTGTATGAAAATTAAAGTTAACTTAGAACTCAAGTAAAGTGAAATAGACTACGCATGGTACAAACTTGATACAAAAAATCCTACCACCACAGCCATACAAATAATTCCAAAACTAAATAAATCATAAAGCACCACAGCTAATGATGTTCTTTCAAACCTTCCTAAAAAAATTCCCAATTGGTTGTGTGATCTATGAAACTCTAGCCAGCCTGGTCAAATTAGAAACGGGCATATGTGGCAGAAACCTTAATCTTAATGATTTTCATCTTGCAGAAAGTAAAGGTAGGATAATTTGAACTACTAAAAAAGAAAAGCAAACTGCTGGAACTTCAATTACAATTACAGACAACAACTTGAACCCACACAAAAAGTATTCATGGCATGAATTCGAGATTGTTTCCTTTCCAGTCTTTAATTTTTTTTGTAACCTAATTTCATGCCATAAATGACAAGGTAGCTAATGCTCCAATTAATATCTATGAAGATGTAGTGGTAAATGGAGGTGAAACAATCACTAAATAAAGAGAATAGCAAGAATATAAACGCACCTCTCCCCCTCCCCCTCTTCGGCGTTTTATTGGCTGCATATAATCTGCACCACCCTTGCCTAACTCAGCATGTCTCCTTTTTCCGCTCCTTTCTAGCATCCTCTTATCATGTCTTGTTCTGGGACCATCTAAGTATTCATCTCCTAACTCGAGCTTTTTCTTCTTTTTCTTCTTTGCCTTTTGTCGTTCTTCCTCCTCCCTCTCCATTCTAATATCTTCTTCATATCTTCTAATCTCATCTAGTTTTTGCTCTTTGGGCATCTTAAATTCTTTGTGATGTCTCCTTGCCCATTCTTCTCTGAGTCTAGCTTCATTTTTCTGTTTCTCTTGCTCTTCCCACCATCTTCTATCCTCTTTACCTTTCCATTTTACCAAACCTTCAGTTGAATACATTGTCTTCTGATTTCTATGCATCTCAAGATTCGACAATTCAACAATTCTTTTAGTTTTTCGGTGTTCAAATCCTGTGTTTCCACCAGGACTGTCGAGGTCCTGATCATTTTTATAATAATCTTCCTTTGAGCGTTTTATAATAATCTTCTTCTTGTGTGATCGCTCCCTATCTACTTCTGCCGGTGGTTGTCGTATTTTAATTGGGAGCTTATGAGGATCAATCTGACCTCTACCTGAATCAGTAGGAGGCCGTATAACAATAGCAGGCGTTAGAGATTCAGCCTGTGTATCGTCTGGTTTCACTATCTTGGGAAAAATTATCTTATTGACCTTAGCAGGCTTGGCAGTTTCAGAGTCGGAAGTGACTGGCTTGTCAGAACTCTGCAGGGTCTCAATTGCAGGTTTATCACAAGATTTCTCAGTGGAGCTGCATTTGAACTTCACTGGAATTTTAGTTGAATTGTCAACAGGAGCAATTCTTGTTGCGCTATTTGATATGGACTTTTTGAAAAGGGCTTTACGCTGGGAATGACTAGAGGGATCCACTTTTCCAGATGATTTTTCCATGTCTGTAGATTCAAGCTGTGCTTCAAGGTCTTCACCATATTTTGGACAGTGCTTGTTTGTTCTCATGTGTCCAAGCTGGTTCATCAACAAAATAATTACAACAATACCATATATAAAGGCATGGAGTGTAAAAACTTCTACATAACTAAAATGACCCTTCTACTTCACATTAATTGATATATGACAACTTAGAAAATATAGAATTCTTTTATTTTCCTGATCACAATTAGTTTTCAGAATACACTTACAAGTTACAATCTAACTTCATATCGACTCAAGTAATTTTTAAAAAATATTACCAGATCTAGGAGCATTAAATATCATGCAACACTGGTCTGAAAAATAGTTTCTAGAACAACTAAAAGGTAGGCTGTAAACAACTAAAGATGCACACCTGGCCACATGCTCCACAAACAAAAGTTTCCCTCGATGGTTTTTTCTCCTTAAATACCTGGTTCTCCAGACATAAAGTAATGATGACTTCAGAAGCAGGGATAAAAATAAAAACAATATAGAAATCTTTCTAAAAGAATGCAATCACAAAATCCACACAGGAACACATAAAGTGACTAACCCTGAAGGTTTTAGTAGATTGAAAACACAAAAATGTCTTGCAACCTGCACATACATCTCTAAGAAGACTATCACCATGAATGTGGTTCCATTCTAGAAATATAGATAAAACTCTAAATAGCAAAATACTTCAAAAAATTCACAAGGGCATCTCGAAAACAATGAGACAACGAAGGACATTTGTGATTCATCCATCAGTTAATAGAGGAAAATGCATTCACTACATCATAAATTGTGTATAGCTTTAACCTTTATGGTCAAATTTTCTTTATCAGTTGCCTACAGATTTTTGTCCCAAAATTGTAAAAATTATGACATAAAAACATGTCAATAATGATATCAGATAT
>NC_032025.1:3785245-3839261 GCF_001865875.1 Lupinus angustifolius
AGAAAAACATAACATAAGCAGACTAAGAAATAAATGCCAGGATGTCATGCACTCACAAGCATGTACGCATTTATAATATATGAGAAACATGATTACCAAGAAAAAGGCCACAGCTTACCAAGACTGGCATAATGCCTTTTCTTATAGGGAAAAAATCATTAAAAGGGAAATGATTACAAGATAGGACAAAACTTTCACCTCAAAAACTACCAAGAGACTGGCTTAAGACTAAATCCTAGTTCTTAGAAATGATTAAATTCTATCTAACCTAAAGCCATAAGAACATAGCCATATATGAATCAAATTCATACTTGTAAAGACAAAATGAAAAAATGGCAGAACAAGCAGTCCCAAATATTGAATATATTCAAGAATATAGATGAAAGGGCAGCTTAGTGCACGAGACTCCCACCTAGTGAGGTCTGTGGAGGGTACATGTACACAATCTTAACCTCACAAGCGAAGAGTCTCATTACAGAAATTTAACCCTAATTTGTTTCAAATTAGGATAAAGACTAGATCAAATCCATAGTCCTAAATGTCCATCCTGACTCAAGATTAAATCCAAGTTCTTGACCTGATTATATTCTACCAAACCAAAAGCCACATGAGATAACAATCATATAAATCAAATTAGTACCTCTAAAAGTATAATACTTATCAATAATAATAAAAAAGTTGATAAAGAACAACACGATACAGGCCAGAATAGTTTAATACATTTATTGCTTTATTTATCAACATGTAAAATTATACAAAAACAATTCAGTCTATATATGATGTATGTGAAATTGTATCATATTTAGTTCCTATTTTGCATTCATTTTAATTCAATTAGTATTTTTTATTCCCTTTTCATTTTGTTTTCACTTAGTTCGGGTTAAGTGCTGGTTGTTTGATATTTTGTGCAGGTTTCAAGATAAAATGACTCAAAGGAGGTGGAATAAATGCTCTAGGACAGGAAGAGCTCAAGTGGACTGGAAAAGACAAAAGCTAAGTGCAGGGAGCATATGCCAGCGTGAGCCACGACCATGGATCACAGAAGACAAAAAGAACAGGAATTGGTCATCAGAAGCAGAGGGAATCACAACCTAGTCCTGTTACACACCACGGTCGTAGATCAACACCCTTGCAGAACAGAATCCCGATCTCAGTTTAATTCTTTTTTGGGCTTGGACCTAATTGAAACCTAAGTATTTATATATTATTAGAACTCAAATTTAGCACTAGTTACTCTTGACTTTAGTTTGTGAGAGAGAATTGAGAGGCAACAAGGATTGAAGGATTGATAATTCCATTTCTTCTCATTCAATGATTTTGATGTTATTCCTTTATTTTTCTACTATCTCGAAACTCAATATATGTGAGTAGTCGTGTTTGTTCTTAGGATTATGCTATGTCCTTTGACATTATATTGATGAATAATTGATTGTTTTTCCATCTAATAACTAGCTATCTTATCATATTTTATCTTGTCTTTTGATCCTTATTTATCATACTTTTACTTCAAATTTATTCCCTACATGTTCAATAAAATTGAACTATTTTATTAAGTGGTATTTGCAATCATAATCCTTTCAATTAGATCTTTTTATTATTTGACTTTTTACATAAATTGAACCATTTAATTGAGTTTTTTTCCTTTGGAACGATAGAGACAGTGATTAAACAGATTAAAATTAATTGCTTACCTTGATTGGTTCCCCCATATTTAGTTTAATTTTTTTATTGGATAGACTAATAGGTGGGATGCCATTCTTCTTTGCCTTGTTGACCTTCACTGAAGTGCTTTTTCTGGCAGAAAATTTCCCCCCCTGCCACGAAGCATATATAATGAAAGAACATTAAGCCTCATCGGTAGGAAATTCAATTGCTTACATGACTACTTTAGATCGGATCATGATACAAAAACAGTGAAATAAGTGTGATATACGAGAAGATGCACACGACAGGACAATGTGACAAAAGCAAATATGTCTTACCTCCCCGAGATCTGTAATCGTATCCCCTTTCCAATGATTAATGCCATCCACTTGCAAAGTATTTTTTATTTGGTTATATTTTTCTGTGTTGTCAAAGATGAATTTTGATTGCAGCTTTGGTACCAATCTTGCTTCTTCCACCACAACTCTAGCTTTCTTCTTTTTCTTCCTGTCAGCTTCATCATCTGTATAAAATATTGCCCATAAAATAGCCAAATCTGACAAGTAGCATCTTTTAGTTCAGTTTTAAAATAGTGATCCTGTTTAACTACTGACAAGATCAATGCCCCCACTTTCAGTACCAAGGTAAGGAAATAATACTTAAATGACCAATGAAATAACATACCATCCATGAGCAACCTGCATAATTCAGAAGCCTCGGTTGCTTCATCTTCTATTTCCTCTTCTGCCTGGGCTAAAGTTGGGCGTCTTCTCATTTTAAGTCCCTTAACACCATCCCCCATATCACGCTTTGAGTCATTCGTACCCTCTTCACCCTCCTCACACTCCTCAGCATCAAGTAAATTTTCCAGATCTCCAGCAAAAGAATCTAGATCACTATTCCCTTCTGAATCACTCTCATTTTCATCGCCATTTATATCTGACAAACACTGGATTTGTCGGTCCCAAATCTCCTGGCACTTCTCCCTGGTTTGCTGCTGTAACTGAAGAAAGGACATTCGCTGCCCACGAGCATATTTGCTGATAGTTGTTGGATCAACCTTAACCCCAGATGCAGCTTGCTCACTTGAAAGTTTGCGTATCATAGCAATGCGATGCCACCTGGTTTGTTTTGAAATGACCTCCCCGGGAACATTGAATTTAAGAAGAACCTGGAATAAGAGCATACTTGTGAACAAGATTGCAAGCAAGAGTCCGCATGGATTAAATAATGACCAAGAGGAGAATCCAACACAATGGAGACATCATTTTTGTTTTTGGTAGTATATATGTGAAAATTTAATTTGCTGCTTAAGCAGTTACTTAAATATGTGAGAGAACAAAAGAAATTACTGTTTGTATTAAAATCATCTAATAATTAAAGAGAATGAAAATAGAAATATAGGATAATAAAACAAGAAAAACATTCATATTTCACAAAATCAATTTCATTTCTCAAAGGACTGAGTTTAATAAAAAGAATAAGGAAATGAAAGGACACCATAAAGGTGCTTGCAAAAGACTTGCCTATCTATATTCAAGTAAATGAATTACTCCCTCAATCCCTCTTTAATTGTCACTTCAGTACTTTTCACTTTTTTCATATTATTTGTCGCTTTAGGAAATCAAGAAACATAAGCTGCATTTTTTCCTTGTTTGCCCTTATTGGATAAAATAGGGTGTGATAAGGTGTTGAAGTGATCTAGAACTGTGACCTGTTAGTGTAGGTCATTATATGTCAGTATCCTACTAGAGTAGGTTAGTTGACAGCCGTCACCATTCTCTTATACCAGTCATTACTTATAAATAGTGACTCAATAATAACAGATTCAATTATTCTTCTTTCTTTTCCCTCTCTTTTTTATACTTTCATATGTTTTAGGTTTTCAAATATAAGGTGAGCGGAATTATTAGAAATATTTTGATCAAAATACATTATTTTAGAATGGAAATTAACATTTTTAATGGTTGCCTTAATCTGTGCATATCTTATAGTGACATTTAAAGTGAGACAAAGGGAGCACTTACCTGAGCCATCAACGGAAATATCGATACCACTATTATCCAGATATCACTATTGAGGTCTGTTAAAGGTTCTATCTCAAAACTAATTAGCAACGAAAGGGGTAGCCCAACACACATTTAAACCATTCTCGAGAAAGAGAGGTAGGTGATGCAAGACTTATTTCTTATGCCCCCTCCACAGAAGCCTGCCGAACCAGGCGATGGGTCACCTTTTACCCATGACGAAAGGGCATCTCTTAGGTCTTTGATAGCCGAATAGAAATTAGGCCCTGCCTCTGACACTATGTTGGGTTCTATCTGAAAAAGAATTTGCAATGAGAGGAGTAGTCCTACATGTATTTAAATCATTAACGAGACAGAGAAGTGGGTGATGTGAGACTTACTTCTCAGTATGCGCCCACCATAGAAGCTTGTCGGATCAAGCGAAAGGTTACATTTGACCCATGACTAAAGGGCATCTTTTGGCCCATGACAACCAGAGAAAAGTTGAACTCTGACTCTGATATCATGTTAAAGGATCCATCTCAAAACCAATTGGCAATAAAATGAATAACCCAACAGACATTTAAGTCATTCCCGTTACAAAGAGGTGGGCTATTTATGACTTACTTCTTAATAAACCCCCTCCATAGAAGCCTACCGAACCAGCCGATGGATTACCTCTGATTCATGACAGACGGTTCATTCGTTGTATAAATAAGTCGAAAGACTATCCATCCATTTGAGTAAGTAACAGTTTCAGGGTGTGTACATATCACCACACTATTGATATTCATTATGAATTAAAACATATTGCTATACTAAATTTTACTTCACAAATGCAAATCACTTCATTGCAAGACTATCCACTTACATAGCTTTACTCACAACTTAGTTCTTAATGAATATTGAATATACATATTAGAATAATCTAAGGTGTTGTGATTCTGTTTTTCTGTTATTTCTTATGAGAGAAATTGGTTGTGCCTAGCTTGACTGTGCTGAGCTGGCAAACCCCATATAAACTCTCTCTTCCTCCTTTGTTTCTTAAGCTTTTGATAATAACAAAATTCAGTTTGATTAATCTTTCTCATATTCTTCTCTCTCTCTATCTTTCTCTCTGTAACCATTTTCTTATATGGTATCATGCCTTCTTCGGCTCCTGGTGCCTCTCTCTCATCTCCTCCTCCGTCCACTCCTTCTCCGACTCCGCTGCAGACGGTGGCGTCACCGTTAGTTCTTCCTGCTCCGACGATGAAACTAACGGAGCAAAACTATCTCGTGTGGCGACATTTCATGATTGCCACACTTACTTCCAACAGAGCTAATCGATTTGTTCTTGGAACCGAAATACCTCATCGGTTTCTCACTGATGATGATCGTCTTATCAACAAAGTGAACTTTGCTTACTTGCGTTGGGAAGAACAAGATCAGGCGATTTTTTCCTGGATCTTGAATTCACTTTCTGAAAGCTTACAACCTCGTCTTGTTGGTTGTCAACACTCGTGGCAACTCTGGGAAGAACTACACAATTTTTGCAGTTCTCAAACGAAAGCAAGAAGTCGACAACTCCGTTCTCAACTTCGTTCAATTTCTCAAGGATCGTTGTCAATTTCTGAGTACTTTAGGAAGATAAAAAATCTTGTTGATGCTCTGATTTTTATTGGAGCTCCGATTTCCACAACTGAACATGTTGATTATGTGTTGGATGGTTTAAATGAAGAATTCCAACCGGTGATTACTTCGATTGAGACGCAACTTGATCTTCCAACACTTCATTCCTTGGAATCGTTTCTTCTGACCTTTGAATCGCGAATGGAGAAGAACAAGTCGAAAGTCCTCTCTGATGCTCTGTCAGTTAATATTGTTGCAGTTCCTTCTTCTTATGCATCACCGTGCCCTAATTCAGGAAGATTTGTTCCTTCCTTATCAACTTTTTCAGATTCTCCTCAAATTCAGTCTCAATTCCAGTCTGTGCGACCTGACTATGGCTTTGGTATTTCGAATGGTGGTTATCGTGGCTATCGAGGTCGTCGTGGTGGTCGCATGCGCGGTGGAAGGGGACCTCACCGTGGTTCGTCTCTGTACTGTGATTTCTGCAACCGCTTTGGTCATGACGTGGCAACATGCTATTATGCGCCTTATGGCTACAACTCGCTAACCTACACTCCACGAAGTGTTGGAGTTGCTTCACATTCGTCTATTTTTCTTCAACCTGGATTGGGCCATCATTCAGCATATAATTTCGCTCATGGACCTGCTCAGGCCCAATTCCCTTCATATACGGATCACTATTACTCTCCCCCTTCACATTTTCCTCCAACTGCAGCACACTACACTCTTGGGCCTCACACATCCCAGTTTGGGCCTCCTTCCTCTCAATCTCTTCTAGGACCGGGTCCTCACTCATTTGTTCCTTATGGTGCTAATAATACTCGAGGGCTTCCTTATTCTCCACCTTCCTACACACTTCATGCAATGACAACAAACATTGAAGCTCCCAAACACTCTACTTGGTATCCAGATTCGGGAGCCACGAATCATCTCACTTCAGATGCGGGTTTAATTCATACTCCTACGGAACGCTTTGGTCCAGATCACATATTCATGGGTAATGGTCATGGTTTACCAATTCATTCCACAGGGAGTTCTCATTTTACTTCTTCTACCTCTCCTCTTTCATTTTCGTTACATAACCTCTTACATGTTCCTCAAATTACGAAAAATCTTCTTAGTGTCTCCCAATTTACCAAAGATAATCACTATTATTTTGAGTTTCATGCTGACAAATGTTTTGTTAAATCTCAGGTTACTAATGAGCTTCTTCTTCAAGGTTCTATAACCAAAGATGGCTTATATGCATTTCATGGTCTTCTTCCCAGCTATGTTTCTAGTCCTAGTTGCTTCTTTGCTTCTGGTTTAAATAATACTGATAATACAGTGACCAAATCTGTTGATCACTGTAATAGGACTTCTTCTATGTTTAGGTCTTTTCATTTGTTGCATTGTAGACTTGGTCATCCTCATAAGGCCATTGTCTATAATGTCTTAAAACATTGTAAAATTCCCTATGGCAATAAGAACTTCACTGATTTTTGCAATGCCTGTTGTATGGGTAAAGCTCACAAATTACATGCTCCTTTGTCTTCCACTGTTTACAATAAATCTTTTGATCTTGTGTTTGTTGACTTGTGGGGACCTGCACCTCAGTATTCATACTCGGGTTTTAGATGTTACTTTACAATAGTAGATGCTCACTCTAGGTTCACTTGGATGTTTCTTATGAAACAAAAATCTGATACTTTGTCTCTGTTCCAAGTGTTCTTGCAATGGGTCAAAACTCAATTTAATACAACCATTAAGGCTGTTCATAGTGACTTTGGTGGTGAATTTAGACCATTCACCACTTATCTTCAGTCCTTAGGCATACAACATAGGTTATCTTGCCCTCATACACATCATCAGCAAGGTACGGTGGAAAGGAAGCATAGGCATATAGTTGAGACAAGATTAATTCTTTTGTCTCATGCTAAACTTCCCATGAGCTATTGGGAATTTGCCTTCACTGTTGCTGTGTATTTAATTATACTCAATTTAATACAACCATTAAGGTTGTTCAGAGTGACTTTGGTGGTGAATTTAGACCATTCACCACTTATCTTCAGTCCTTAGGCATACAACATAGGTTATCTTGCCCTCATACACATCATCAGCAAGGTACGGTGGAAAGGAAGCATAGGCATATAGTTGAGACAAGATTAATTCTTTTGTCTCATGCTAAACTTCCCATGAGCTATTGGGAATTTGCCTTCACTGTTGCTGTGTATTTAATTAACAGAAACCCTACACCTACTTTACAATATCAATCCCCTTACCAGAAACTGTTTGGCACTATTCCTGATTACAAGTTTCTTAAAGTCTTTGGGTGTTCTTGTTTTCCTCTACTTAGACCCTACAACAAAAATAAACTTGAACCTAGGAGTGTTGAGTAATATTTCTTGGGTTATTCTCCTAATCACAAGGGTTATAAATGTCTGTCTTCGGATGGGAGGCTCTATATTTCGAAGGATGTCATTTTTAATGAACAATCCTTTTCCTTTCATGATAACTCTCTTTTTGTTCATAATGACCTAACAGTTTTGTCTCCTTCCATCATTCCTTCACCTCCTACATCAGTTTTCTTACCTCCTACCCCTGCTTCATCCACTGATATCCCTTCAAACTCTGTCCCCTTGTCCACTTCCATGTCTCCCCCTTTGTCTTCTAGTCCTACAAATACTCTCATACATGAGTTTAACTCTAGGGATACATCCTCTTCTACTGATTTGTTACTTAATCACTTGCCATCTTCATCTACTCACCCCATGCAGACAAGATCTAAATCTGGAATTTTTAAAACTATAGTTCCTAGTGTTTTCCTCACTCAACGTGAACCTGTTAGTGCCAAAACTGCTCTTGTTGATCCTGTTTGGGAGCAAGCTATGCAAGAAGAGTACAATGCTCTTCTTGCTTTAGGAACTTGGTCTCTAGTTCCTTTACCTCCTGGTAAGCATGCCATTGGATGTAAATGGGTTTTTCGCATTAAAGAGAATCTTGATGGGTCTATCCACAAGCACAAAGCAAGGTTGGTTGCTAAAGGGTTTCATCAAACTTTTGGTGTTGACTACACTGATACCTTTTCACCTGTAGTCAAACCCATCACCATCCGTATTCTCTTAACTCTTGTTGTTACCTATCAATGGCATATTGAACAACTGGATATCAATAATGTCTTCCTAAATGGAGTTTTAAATGAAGAGGTATACATGCAACAACCTTCTGGTTTTCAACACGGTGACAAATCCTTAGTCTATTTCAGGAGCATGCATCTATCTTGGCCCAAATTTGGTTACCTGGTGGTCTAAAAAGCAGAACACCATCTCCAGGTCAAGCACAGAGGCTGAATACAGAAGTCTAGCACTGGCAGCTCAAGAACTGATGTGGGTTGAGTCTCTTTTACAAGAGATCCAGTTCTCATACTCAACACCTACCATTCTGTGTGACAATTTAAGTACTGTTGCTATGTCACACAATCCTGTGCTTTACAGTAGAACCAAACATATTGAGCTTGATCTCTACTTTGTTCGTGACAAGATTCAAAATAAGACCTTGATTGTTGCTCATGTGCCTTCTGATCTTCAAACCGCTGATGTCCTTACCAAGCCTCTCTCCACTGATAAATTCACTAACTTTCGCAAGCAACTTCAAGTTAGAGATTATTCTAGTCTAGTCAAAAGTTTTACATACCCTCAAATTCAGGGGGGTATATTAGAATAATCTAAGGTGTCGTGATTCTGTTTTTCTGTTATTTTTTATGAGAGAAATTGGTTGTGCCTAGCTTCACTGTGCTGAGCTGGCAAACCCTATATAAACTCTCTCTTCCTCCTTTGTTTCTTAAGCTTTTGATAATAACAAAATTCAGTTTGATTAATCTTTCTCATATTCTTCTCTCTCTCTTTCTCTCTGTAACCATTTTCTTATAATACAAGAGTGGAAAAATTTTATCCACCAAAAAAAAACATTTTTAACATTAAGCCCTATGGTTAATAACTTAACATATAAACATGCAGTTTGCCACAGATCACAAAAAAAAATGACAGACCTCTCGAGCAGCCTCCATGCTTAGTCTACGTAGATCAGCATCTGTACCAGTGACTGTGGAACCTCCTCGATTAGTAGGTGCTTTCCTCTTCACCATTGCACTAGACACTGGTGCCTTTGGAGGTGCCCGAGCATAGCTAAAACCCATGCCACGGCCAGATGGATCACCAACACCAGTAATTTCCATCCGCTCAATATTTTCCTTACCCTGGGAAAAAATTCAAGGGAAGAATGATTAAATTTCTCATGGATAATGTAGTCAATTTAAAAAAGGGTAGCTCAATGCACAAGGCTCCCACCTAGTGGGGTTTGGGGAGCATAGATGTAAGTAGTCTTAACCCGCAAACGTAGAGCCTAATGTAGTCAATTACTAGAAGAAAAAATAACAAAGCATAATCCTTACATTTTTAGGATCTTTTTTAAATTATACATAATATATTATTCATCATAATAATCCCCATCTTCTGAAAACATAATTCATATTTCAAAATTCAAAAGACAAAACAACCAAATTAGTTCTACCCGTAGAAGTAAATTACCACAAAACAATTATAAATGGATTAATGGATTCTTCTACTTCATAGATCTAAATTCAATTAAAATACCTTTGCATTCAAGATTTATTGTATTCATATGGCACTCAAATGGGAGAAAAGTGGTAACTCGAAGCTACATGTGGGATGCATGGCCAATATCTTTTAGGATAATTAGCTCTTAATTCATGCAAATTTTAGACAAGCAAAATATGATTTATGACAAAACACTATAGGTGAAGCTATTAAAAAGAAGTTGTGAGATTATGATTTATGACAATAAAATGGCACCATTTGTTGTATATAAAAGCACTATTTTCCTAAAAGAAGGACCCATACAAGTCCGCAACTCACTTAACGAATGACAAAGAAAGGCATGCTACATAAGTCCAACTGCTCTAACAAACAGATAACCTACAATGAGATCATTCAATATGATACAGTTCATCCTTGGCAGTCAATTATTCTCTTTTACTATTTTCATTTTTCTTCTCTTTTTTTACCCATTTTAGACTCATTTAAAAATTCAAATATACATATATCCACAAATTTACGACATGTAAGCAGAACAGATGACAAATAATGTCCAAATCAGATTAAGCATGGATCACCTGGCTTGTACAGGCAACAAAATTGCTACTCAAGTTCCAAGGAGTAATTTGTAGTTCCCTCTCGATGTGTGATGCAGCAGCCAGTGCTATTGCTTCATCAGGAAGCCGGCTCATTGCAGACGAAATATGAGTAGGGTGTGTTTCAGTTATTCCTAAATGTTTTAGACGATAAAGGCCAGCCTGCATACTTTCATAGGCACAAACCTAAAACAATTTAAAACAATAAGGTGAAGGAATCATACTAAAAAAGTAAAAGATACATCTTATAACAAAGAAAAATCAGATTTGATTGCAAATTTCTAGACGGTGAAAGTTATAAAGTACACTGCAGTGAGAGCAGACACGAGCATACAAAGTATCTGATAATGACAACAGTATTTTAAAACCTCAATTTTCAACAACCCAAAACACTAGCATCAGGTATGCATGAAGGAGATGCCCATGCAGTTGATGGGAAAACTTTTACAATGCAAGTTTCAAGCCTCTGTAGCTTATTTTAAAGACGATATAGTGTACTGATAATGAATTTCAACCAAAAGAGAGTTCTAATTCATCAATAACGAAACTGAATGCCATATGATATAACTCACAAGCTCCGGTGTCACCATTTTTCTTAATTCATCTTCTGACCACATGCGAAAGTTCCGCTTTTTAACTAAAATTGACTGTCCACTTGTTCCCCTCTGCAGTAATTCACAATGAAAGAAACTTTCAGATATACAGAAAACATAATCAGAAATCAAAATAAGCTGACTCTTGGGGACGCTCCAATATCTAATTATATAGGTAACTGCTTAACCTAATGTCTAACTACCCTGAACACCCTTTGCTGATTGCAGTACATTACAATAGTGTACCTCACTCTAAGTACATAAAGACTAGTGCTACTCCAGTAGTAATCCTTAATCACGAGATTCAAATATACATCTTACAGATTTCTTGTTAATCTTTTTTCTAAAAAGAACTAATATTATTACCATCAATTTGTTATTCAGAACATTATTTTAGTTAGAATTTTGAGCCACTAATACCTGTAAATAGGCATATTCCTTGATTCTCTTGCGGAGAGAGGCTTCTGAAAGGTAAGGAAAATGTGACAGGAACTCATCAGTACGGATGTATGGAGGTAAGTGTCGCTTCTCTGCTACTTGGAATTCACGGCACATGTGTACCAATAGCCTGTTCATCATGTAAGTCTGAAGATTCTTACTTCCAGGTGATAATACCTCCATGAGAGGCTCCTGCAAGGAGTGGTTCGGTAAACCATTAGCTAACATCACAATTATGAATTTTACATCTTTTTTCTCCAACGACAAATTTCTAGTGATGAAGAATTGGCAGCCAAATTGAAAGTATCCAACAAGGAAAAGCTAATCAAGATATAAATAAATCCTTATGACTGCCCAAAACACCCCAGCCATTAAAAATTTACCAAACAACAATGATTTGGAAAGATGTTCCTTCAGTTTACAATTAACTAAAATTTAAAGAAACAAAAGAAGACAATTATCAACCACAGAAAAATCCAACAAGACTATACTGACCTGCTGCCCAACAACATTAAGTTTATCGATGCGCCGTAATGATAGCTTTCCCTTTGATGAACGAACCAGCAGGTAGTCAGTTAATGGAACATTATGAGGAAATATGGGTGCTCTGTACATATTTGTCTCAAGTGATGACTGATTACAACCAGGTTTTAAATCACCAAGGAAAGGAGATTTATCAGCAGGATCCAAAGAAATAGTGTGCCCCAAGCTGCTATTTGTGTTGCGTACTAAGGAGCCAGATTGGTTATCAGGTGAACATTTTTGATTGTATGTACAAAGTCTTGCGCCCATTCCAACATTGCTCAAAAGTAAAGGCCTTTCCTCACAATACCTACCAAGGGAACATATTCAATGAGCTCTCTAATGGAGTATCAACAACCCTCATTGATTTATAAAAGCACACAAAGCACCAAGGAAAAACAAGGCAACAAGAGTAATAGCATTGTAGACAAAAGTTTATTGAACAAAATATTAATTCTATAAAGTACCAAAATCCAACATTGGATAAGAATTTAAGCCAACAACCATTTATAATGACTTATTCAATCCTCCCTCTATTAAATAGCTTTTGGGGTGAAGTCAGGCAGAATTATTCTAACATGGTAATAAATCATACCCTGGTGTTGGGTTGCCCACATATGTTCACTCTTTGAAATTCTACACTCCACGTGTTAAGTTTCAAAATCTCACATCCATACAGGATATGAAAGACTCCCCCATGAACTAGTTTTTGAGATGGAGTTGAGCTCAAATGTTCTGACATAATCAAGGTAGTGCAATGCCAAAAACAACATTGTTCTTTGATATGGTGGAACTGGGAATATACAACAACAACCAAGCTTTAATCTTACTAAGTGGGGTTGGCTACATGGATTGAACAATGTCATAATGCTCTATCATAAATCATGTTCATTGGCAAAGCATTAATCTCTAAAACTTTCCTAATCGTTCCGCCTATGGTTTTTCTTGGCCTCCTTCTTAGTCTCTTCCTCTAGAAATTAGACTAACCTCAATTTCATTAATCTCCTTAATGGTACTTCTAATGGTCTTCTCCGCACATATTCAAACTACCTAAGGCATGATTCTACTATCTTTTCTATAATAGGAGTTACTCCAATTTTCTCCCCGATGAATTCATTTCTAATCCTATCTTTTCTATTGCACTCACAAATCTAACGCAACATTCTCATCTTTGTTCATAGAGTTTATTCTATTGTTGACATTTTATTGATCAATATTCAGTCTCATATAACATTTCAGGTTTTATAGTTGTGTAGTAAAACTCAGCATTAAGCTAGAGTGTCAATTTTCTATCACATGACACATGAAGCACTATGTTATTTCATCCATCCCGGTTGAATCCTATAGTTTACATCTCCGCCCCATTGTGTTGTATGATCGCCTAAGGATACATAAATCTAGTGACTTGTGGCATAATATGATCAACAATCTTTACCTCTATAATAGGGTTTGTCCGCTTCTTGCTAAACTTACAATTCATATATTTGTCATCCTTCTACTTATACAAAAGTCATATGCTTCTAACGCTTGTTTCCATATTTCTAGTTTCCTATTTAATTTCTCTCTTGAATCACCAACTAAGCCAATATCATCGGCAAAATCACGCATTGTGACACTGGTTCTTAAATATGTTTAATAAGCTCATCTAAGACCAATGTAAATAAGTAAGGGCTCAAAAGTCAAAATCATGCTCACTGTAAATTGTAGGCGGGAAAAGACGTGCATTTATGAGCCCAAAATCATTTCTGATTTAAGATGAGGATTAACTTTACTCGATATCTCAGAACCACTTCCAATTACTCTACAACTTTTATAGACCCTTCTATGGCTTTCTTTGTTATTAAGTCTATTTTAAAGAATAACTTATCCTCCCTACTTGTACTTCTCTTCTTTCTCTAACAAATTTTTTTTTTTATGCAAACAAAAATTTATTATAAATAAAAGTCATAAAAAATAGCTTCTTCCTTACAAGATTAGGAACAAAAAGACAGATCAAACATTATACAACTTTAAATCATTCTGGAAGGGAATTGAAAAGATAGACCCCAAAAAATTAATTTGAAGACAACTTTCCTAACTTTCATGCTATGACATGAAGAAATGAACAGCACCAAGCAAAGCACTAATAACTTGCATGCTCGCATAATAAGAAAACTATATTGGTCCAAGGGAAGAGGATACATACAACATATCAGAATTGAAGTTTCAAATCACTTACTCCATCAGAAAAACATGTCCGTCTTTCACCGACAAATCAGACTTTTTCTTGAATGCCCCTGGGGGACACAAAGACTTATTCTCACCAGGAACCCTTTGTGCCCTTGGCCACAAATGTATCTTTGTACGGACAAGATGTAACAAGGAGTTTGGTTGAACATTTTGTGCAGCAAATGATTTGTTACCTTCAAGCTCCCTCCCTAAGTAATATATTTTGAATGTCTCGGATGCTTTGAAATCTATCAAGAAACAAAAATCCCAACTCATTGAGAGATAAGGTGACAGTACACCGAAAGACAAGAAGATCCCACGAAAGCTAAAAGATTAAGGGCAAATGAAAATTGTAACTTAAACTATGATGTTAATATATTTGACAAGAGAGAAAAACGAAGTTGACAACCTATCTTTTTAGAAACTTTTTCTATAACAGAAGACAGAGTTTCTTCAGCATCAACATGCTGTTTACATCCTTGGCCACCCAAGCTCTTCAGAATAATTTTCATTGGTCCTTGTGTTGACAATTTTCCCTGTTCTTTGACGACCACCTCATTGTCATGGGGATACCATAATGCTTTGGGCCGGTGAAAATTAGCAATATCTTTACTGCAAAAGAGTTGGTAAGATTAAGAAGACATACAAAATCTATGAAGAAAATACGGGGAAATTACATTAACCTCCCTTGAAAAATTTGACTTAATTATATCCAATACCCTCTTATTTAAGAAAATACACCAGCTTCCTTCAAGGTTTATGTTATCATTATATTTACTTCCCCTAAAATTAACTAGCCGCGGACATTATACTATATGTCTACTTTCAGGGGTATCAGGTGAAACAACTCAAAACCTCGGAAAAGCATATAATTGCACATGTCATTGTTCAATAGACATATAATTACACATGCCATTCTTAAATAGACATATTACAAAATCACCTCCCAACCACAAAATTAAAGCATATAATTACATATGTCATTCTTCAATGGTTGACTTGTGGCAATCAGCAATAAAAGTTTAGAAAAGGAAGTGTCATTATTTTGATGATGACATTTCATGGTGTATTGGACGTGTGTCATCACTCGTGCATTGGACCACCTTTTTTTATATTTGAAGCATGTTAGACTATAGTCATGAAACAACAATTGGCTGCAATACTTTTTTTCAAAACGTGTATCGGGAAGGCATAGTCAACCTCCTTTTCTACAATGCTTTATTCAAGACATTAGATTCTACAAACAAAAAAGAAAGCGAAAATTAAGAGAAGAACAAAACTATGGAGGGTCATGTTAGCAGGCAATTTGACAGATAAAGATATCCTACAGAACATAAAATTTTGAATACGGAAGGAAAAGGAAAAACCAATGTCAAAGTGCAGATCAAAACGGCAACTCACTTGGACAAACATTCAAGAATACCAAAGAAAATCCATAAACACAATCTAATCCCATAATAACAAGTTTGGGGGACAAAGAGACACTCTTATAGGCAACATATGCACTATTATTTCTAACTATAAACATGCTTAATATTCTTTCCATGAAACTGTAAGAAGAACCTTGTTTTAGTCATTCATAGGTGTGGATTTCAGAATGACTAATTATAAAAACATTGTTGCGGCAACAAAAATTCACCCACATGAAGACAGAACAACGACCACCAAGCCTTTTCATGGTAGGTGGGGTCAGCTACATGAATCAAATGGTGCCATTGTGTTTTATCATAAATCATGTTTATAAAGAACTGATGAAGACGGATGAATAAATTTAAGTTTTTCCATATGCTGGACTGAAAGAATTGTGGGCTATAGTTATGTTCTTCTGGCCAAGAAAAGGAAAGCACAACATTTGGACGGAGTTAAGGCGCTTACCAAGTTGGGTATCTGATAGACCCACAATTAAACATGAGCAAAGAAGGGAAGTAATCGGCACTCGGCAGCAATTACAGCTAGTGGAAGTGGACAGAATAAATAGGCCAGTGAATAGGCAGTTAGTGGAGGGAATAAATAGGCCAGTGAATAGGCAGTTAGTGGAGGGAATAAATAGAGAAGTGCACAGACTAAGGTATTCTGGAACTTGGAAGGATTTTAGGGTGGCTCAGGCCATTAGGCAGAGAAAGCACTTAGCCTCACTAATTTTCATCTTTCTTCTTTAAATTGCTTCTGTCCTCGCAGTTTCTATCTCCTACCACGTAAATTGGAGTTTGACTACTTGGTGTTCTAGCGGATTTTCTTAATGTTTTACCAATACTTATCAGCATCATGTAGCCACACAAACATCAAACAAACTCTAACCACTTAGTTACTTATTAAGAAGATTTTACCAGAAGTTCATTTTAAAAAACATAACATTATAACTATGCAAGAATGTATAAAATATAGGTAAAACAAGCAAGGAATAAAAAAATATTCTACAAAAACCCCTTCCCCCAAATAAATAAATTCTTACTTGCTCAACTTCAATTTCATCGTCTGCAACTTCAGTGCAGGTTGTGAGTGAAAAACTTTGATACCGTGAGCTGAGTGTTTTTTAGAATTAGATTTCAGTTGCTGAGAAGTTTTCCTGTTCGAATAGTGTTTGTCATTTGCAACATTTCGCCATCCATGCTGACCTCCATGTCCTGCTATCTCAGAAGAGTCCCCACTGCTCGATTTTAAGAAACGGGTTAAAATAATAGCCCCAGCTTGAAGGCGAAGATGTTTACAGTCCTTGCTATCCAAAACTTCAAAGTGCATTTGATCATCCTGAAGATCAAAGATAAGCTTTGGTTTAACAGTAGGTTCATGAAGTTCCTCCCATATTACCTTGTCTAACCAGGACCCCTCTATCATTTCTCTGTTTTGAGAAAAAATCTTGGTAAAACGCTTTACTTGACCAATTTGGTTATGCTTTTCAGATATATTCCCCCCTCTACCATCTTCAGGACAAGAGCTATCCTCTTGAGATCTGGATTCTAATCTCAGAAGTTGGGGATGAAATAGACTTTCTGACAATAAATTGGTTTTAGATCCCAAAGGATCCCTTGAACCAAAGGGCTCCAACAAGGGAGAGGAGCCACATGTGAAGACATTATGATCTTTCTCCCACATCATCTTCTGGGGTTCAAACTGAAGATTTTTCTCACTTTCGATTTCTACTTTATTGCCTCCAGAGTCTCCCAATTCAGGTCCAGAAATTTCACAGCTCTCAACAATATTATCACCTGCAGCAGGAGAATTGCCCCAAAGGATTTCATCTTCCCAATCTTGCTGATCAAGAGGGTAAAAGTTCGCCCATATGAAAGAATCATCTTTCTGGGAAAGATCTTCTTCTATATCCTCTTTCATTGGTTCAGCACTAAGACAACAGTCCTTCTGTTGCCGATCATCTTTCACAGCCAACGGGGCATCCCCATGAAGAAACCCAAATTTTGGAATTTCCAAGTCAACATAATTGCTTTCTGATACATCGTTATGAACAACACAAACCTGTTCAGTAAGTGAGAGACTCTGGGAGAAGCCCTTGAGGAATGTCTCTTCATCCTCTTCAACAGTATCATCAGAAAAATTGAAAGACTTGTTGTACCTTTCTGGAAATACAAAAGGAGGAAACAACAACCAATTAGGACAAAAAACCGACGACAGGTATTCCAGAAAGCTAGCAAATCTCATTTTGGCTTTTAAATCTCACCACTGTCAGTTCTAAATTGCAATTGCAATCACATACGTTAGAAAATTGTGTGACAATTATTTACATTGTGATAAAATGCATGATAAATAGTCAAGTTTTCCAACAATGCCTCTCTTTGAAGTACTCAACAAACTGTGACACTTGCAAACAACATCCAGATAAGCATTCCCTATCTCTACGTACATACCTCTAGGAATAGAATGGCGACACTCTCTCTTTTCTCCCTTTCTCAGAGGTTCATGAATACTGAAGATTTCAGAGAAACGTAAAATAGTTACCCCATCTTCGACACACAAAACGGGCAATGGTGTAAACCTTTTCATAACTTCAGATCCTTCCTGTTCGTTTCATCAATTAAGACATTAACAAGAAATAAAAAGTCAACCATGAGAACTTTATAATCCTGTGAACAAAAATTATCATCAATGTTAGAGAAAATTATTGTTAGTGTGTTCAATGCTTATTGGATTAGGCTTGTACCAGTGTACTATACTTGTAATACACCTGTACTAAACCAACAATTACTTGGTTAGATACACGAGGAACCAAATTAATCAAGCTAGACAGCTATGAGTGGCCTAATCCTAAAGGCTATATTTATTTTGGTGACGATTTCATCCTAATAACAGGAGTTGCTCTTCTATTTTCCCTGCCTGTTAAACAGAAGTTCAGATTAGCTGGTCCGCGTAATTTTACACGTTATTAGTTGCAATCATTTATATTATCCTCTACAATGCCACAAGTAATCTAACATTAGGTATTCAGAACTTGGAGGGTCCTATTTGTCACACCTTCAAACCAAAATTCATATTCATGTAGTCATCAGAAAAGTATACAACTTAAAAATCCTTAGATAATAAACAAACATTCATGGGTAGCACAAAAAAAACTGACCTCCTCAAGTTTTTGTATTTCAGTGTCCCATTCTTCGGTCTGCGGTAAGCCAACTTGTAGATCCTGTTCCTGGCCACTCTCTCCTTTAGACGCGTCTATAGAATTCTCTTCCTGTTCCCCTGAATGACAAAAGCTAACATAAGTAAACTGCAAGAGTCCAACATGAATTCACCTACCATTAATTTAGTAAACCAAGCATGTTTAGTTTTCTTCCCCAAGATTCCATCTTCAGAGCTTCAACCCTCACATAACGATTAGGAGTTGAATTTATAGCTATGTTCAGCAAACTACCACGGTATTCAAGCATAACTTCAACACAAAACCATTATATCCAAATTCAGGCCGAGTATTCAAGGTTGAAACTACAGTTCAAACTTCATTCTATTAAATATGAACTATAAAATATTCCATTAAATTGTGTAAATTTAAATTTTTAAATGTAATATAATGACATTTTGTAATTAATCAATACTATGATATTCAGTCAACCAGCTCGCAAGCCTGTGAGACGAATTTAAGTAATTTCAAGATTGAATCAAATTAAGAATAGAAAAATTAAGAATAGAGCATTGCATAAAAATTTAAAGTGAACATTATTTTATTAAGAGAACCGAGCCTCGCATACCAGTTTAAATTAAACATAATTGATCTTCAAATCAAGCTTTTTTATCAAGTCAAACCCACACAGCCCATTGAATAGCTGGATTCAAGTGCAACCACTAATAACAAGCATTTTAGAAAAAATGTAATTTACACACAGAACAAATCAATTTCCAAAAGAACTATTGTTCTTTTCTCAGTCAGTCAAAATATATGAAAACATTTTCCAGACAAACTTGTTCCTAGTAGCACTTGTGCACACTCAATTCCTACATGGAAAGTGCCAAACATAGTATAAACATTTTTTCCATCAACCTCAGGTTCTCTCTGACACACAAATATTGTTAGAAGAGAAGAATAAAGTACAAAGCAAGAGGATAGGTCTTCCTCACAAACGAAATAAAAGAAACTGCTAAAACTTATGTGACAAAGCATGCTAATCCCTCTGCATGTCTAACAAAAGCACTACTAAAAAGCCCATGGATGCCAAAAGATCCAAACCAAAATTCTTGCTATTTTAAATCTGATCTCTCCTTCATTTTCTCACTGCTTCTCAGCATTCATGATTTCAAAAAGGCAAGGATGCAAATAAAATACTACAGCTAGATTACTAAACTCAGAGTTCTGCAAACTAAACCGGTCATTGAACCGCCTGAGGAACTGATTCAAGGCTTGCTGGTACCTTGGTCAGACTGAACTTAATATATGAGTCTTCAAATTATAATATATTTCATATTTAACACTTTTATAATAAATACACAAATACAATGGGAATGGCCCTTTCATATAATTTTTATTTATTAGAGTAATAGTTAGGCTAGTTTATTTTCTTAATACTGTAAACAATATAATGCCAGGATTAAGTGTATACTCACCTCTTCTGAGTGAGCAAAGGTGGTTACTTTTTATTGACAGCTGTCCTAGTTATGAAAGCTCATGCATAAATATTTATTCCTCTTGAACTGACGGTTAACAATTCATTCAATACAACCAGAGTTTCTGAATTCACTTTCCTCTCGCTCTCTCTCATTCTTCTCTCTTATAAAACTTTATGTCCTTCAAATTCAAATATGATTTTCTATTGAAGTCAACTAAATTTAATGCAATTATAGTTAATTAAATTATATCACACAACATAAGGCCGCAAGCGGTTGAATATTGTCAGGCGACACTGCTCACCCATGTTTGAAATTCATCTTCTTATGAATTACACATTTTGTGATCAAATTGTGAACCAGTTCAAGCTCTTACACCGTGTATGGTTTGCTCGTACATTGACTGGTTTTCTGCTTACTGGCTATAGAGGCTTGACCAGTTTTCTGCTCACCAATCCAGTTCAAATTTCAAAACTACAACTAAAACCAACTTTCTTGCACTTTCATGAAAACCATAACCAACATCTAAAAGGTGTAAATCCACACCTTAAGTTAGAATTAAACAAAGTGAAATAGCAATATAAAGTCATGCAAGTCAGGTAAAACATATTACCAGCTAAAGATATACCATCAATTTTAGAATTATCATTCACCAAGTCTTGTTCCTGTTCAGATTCCTCGTCATAATTTTCATCATCAAAGACAGAAGCTCTGGACTCCAAAACTTCAAGAGAGGCTTCAGCAGAGAAAAATTCCTTATTTGGCAATAAATACATCTCCTCATTGGCAGCTTCAGTCTCTGGACCATCATACTGTTCATCAATATCTTCATAATCAACTGCATCTTCAGCTTTTTCACCACAATCTAAGATTAAAAGAATCCCAGTTAGTAAAATAAACAGGCTTCACAAGAATTCAGATGCCAAACCGAAGCAGGATATCCTACAGTAGCATGAGTACATGTCAGAGGTTTCAACAACAGTTTTCATTGTTTTGTAGAAAAAGACTCACGACAATTATTAAGCAACTTAATTTTTTTGAGTTTCATACTAAGATTCATTGCCAACCATGTAAAAAAAAGACAAACATATTGTCCTGTTGTTACACACTACTGTTAACACACAACATACTTTAGATGAAATCTGAATTGTAGCATATTTTACTCATTTTAAAATATGTAAAGTAAGTACAAAATGAGCACATTTTAGTTTGAAAGCAAATATGTAAACAGAAACCAAAATGCACTTGACCTTAGAAATAAAGTTCATTTTAGGAATAAACAGAAACCACCAGAAGCACCTACCACTGATCCCAGATAGCTATGTGACTATCCAGACACGAATGGATGCCTATTATCTGTGCATGTTTATCTTTTGCAAGAAAAGAAATATTATAAGAAAAGGGAGAAAATTACAAAAAAGGGTGGCCTAGTACACAAGGCTCCCACCTAGTGGGGTTTGGGAGGGTAGATGTATGTAGCCTTATCATTGCAAGCAAAAATGTTATTTCCAAGAAGGGAGAAAATTATAAGAAATCCTCACAGGCACAATAAGAAACACAGAGAAACTACACAAAAGGGACATGCAGCAAAGCATGCCAACCTCCCAGCATATCTATCATTTAACCCTACTAAAAATCCCATAGTTTTACACCAAAGCAAAGCCAATCTGTGCATGATTGTTAATACCCATTACAAGCCACAACCATAACTTTATAGCAGCTTGCTTTCTTAGTCTACTTCTGTTGACTTGCAGCACAAGCCCTTACTAACCCCTACCAATACCATCAGGCACAATTACTAACCTCTTTTATTTTCCAAAAATGATATTTTTCACAAACATTTTCCGGAAATAAGCGTACCACCAAAGAGTGTCAGTTCTTGTCCTCCAATATGATGGTAGAAAATCTTAAATATAATAATTTTTCGTCTTCAGCAAGAAAAGAGAAATGGCCACTTCTTCCTATGATACTTTCCACCGGCATGAGAAAATGAATTTGAGTATAAATAAAAGTAGGCAAAGTGCTCTCAGTTAATGAGGGAAAAAATGATACCAACAGAATATCAAAAACTGCATGATATAGTTTTTCCTGGCATACAACTTCACCTTGTTCAACAATATCAGGTGGTGTTTGAGGTGACTTTCCTGACAACTGCAAACAAGAATCATTATCATCAACAAGTGATGAAATATAGAAGGAAAAAATGATAGTTAGACACTTGTTAACCACATAAACAGATAGCATTTTCAATTAAACTATCAAACAGTACAGCCAGATAATGATACTCAGATTTGCTTACATCTATATCTGTCAGTGATGGGCCCAGCTTGTCAGCCAATGCAGAAAGATGCTCCTTTGCATCCTAGAAAGGAAATATGCTAGTTTAGCAACAAAATTAACAGCTTTTCATCGGAACAAATTGCCATAAATAAATGAAGAATAGAACAGTCTTATCTTGAACAAGCAATTGATCACTCCACAATCCAAAAGGGATAGTCCATTGCAACAAGGAGAATCAACACAAGCCACACAAAGCTTTAAAATACACAGAAAAGATTATACAAGATGCAAATTTAGGACACCTTTCTAAAATTGATGATAAGCACTTTTACTTACTATTTTCTCTCTCCTTCACAATATGTATATTACTATATACTAGACAGGGAACATTCCGTGCAGCACTGCAGCCTCAAAATGAACAGAGAAAAGCATCCAGAGCTAAAAGGTCTAATCTGGCTCTAAATAACTGAGAACTAAAAGATAAAGCAAATCCCCACACCATTCCATCAGGCTGCTTTTCTACCATGCACAAGGTTCCAACATTTCTATTTCTTGGGACCTTCTTTTGATCTTTTCTATGTAAGCATAAATGAAAGACAAGCAACTAAACGCAAAATATACGGATCTTAAGGCAAACTTTCACACTGTAATATCATTTACTTTGCTTGGAGTAAAATTAAAATGCACAGATCTTTAAGGGAAACATTGAGACCCTGGATTCACTTAAGCAGCTTGGCATAAAATTGATTCTGTGGTATTTTTATGGTATTCAGCAGATGGTTTCTTCTGATGAATCCTTGTGAAATATATACAAAGGGACTAAAGTGCCCTTTGTTTTGATGTCTTTCTTCATATCTTATTTCTTTTCATTGTAGTTTCAGTTTGCGGGAAAAAGCATGAACAACAGCCAGTTAATCAAATTCAACTGAAGTTTCATGTTTCATTAAATGACCAAATTTATCAAGTGACAACTTTTTCTTCACAGTTGAACTAAATCTTCCAAAGATGAAGCGCACATATTTTTTTTAGTTTAGACATTCATGCTGTCCACTGGCTTCAAAACTACCTCCCTTTTTTTACATTATACTTATGACTTATGATTGAAAAACTCCAGTAAAAACACCGCCCAAAAGAAAAACAACTATTATTAACACAGCAAAAGTGGTTCTAAATCTATTAAGATAGAAGTTTAGGAACCTAAATCTGGATTATTAAACTCGGACCGGTTAGGGTACGGGGTCAATGAGTGACTGGTCGGACCACTTGACTCATTTTACATTAAAGAATCATAATACTAGCTAATATTATTGAATAAATTTATACTCCAAATTTAAAAACATTATCATTACATGAGTAGTGATGGCAATGACTGGGGTCTGCCCGCATAGCCCATAATTTTTTGCAGGCAAGACGTATAGTCAGTTAGCCCGGCTATGCCCACGGGCATTCCTATTGAGCAATGTGGGCAGCTCACAGGCTTAATGTTTAAAAAAGTATTAGGATTTAAATAAATTGTGATTTAATGTCTCAAAAACTTTGTAATATAATGTGATTTGTTCAAGTTCATATAACATATCAAGGTTTTTTTGTCTTCTCTCTTCAACAACTTTGTTTAATTTCCTTTTATTTAGTTTTATAAATTTTTCTTTTTTATTATTAATCAATGCTCGTGGGCAGCCCGTTTTAATGCCAGCATGAAAATTTGGCCAAAAATCAAGAATTGGCATGCATGCGCCACCTTTTGATATACAGGCATTTTGTGGCCGCGTGCTAAACGGGTCTAGCGACCAGTTTGTCAATACTACATATGAGTACCTAATTAAACAACCAACAAGGAAGGCTTTACTACAGCAAAAGGTCACAAATAAGTTGAAAATTTTATCAAACAACAAATGTTTTGTGCTTTCATCACACAAAAAAGCGTACAAATAAGTTTAAAACTTAGTTATGCAACTAGGGTTTTGTTACAACGCAATCTAACAAATAACGAGCATAAGTTGAAAAATAGACAAGCAATCTAAACACTACATTTTTGCATGCATGAGCTCAATCTTAATTCCCTACAGACTTTGACCACCAAGTTCACATGTAACATCAAATGCTGCATAGAATTACCTCGTCAAGGTAATCAGCGTCAAGATCACCAGAGTTATCAACATTTCCAAACATGAACCCAAGAAAACGATTACCCTTGTCATTCTCCTCATATTCTTCTTCATCATCTACCAATTCAAATGTATCAAACATAGAGTGAATAAACTATACAAAAAATAAATACACTACATGCAATAACTGAACTTAAACTCAAGCAGGAACTTCAGTTCACAGATTTGAGCACATAACCATAAACTTAGTTACCCTCCATTAAATGCAGCCATGTACTATAAAGCTTAAACTAAAAAGTAAAACATGAAAGCTTAAGGGCCTTTTTTGTTTAGGATTCTCAACAAAGCGATTCTCCAAAAATGTTTGACAGTATCATTTTTGTAAGCTAAAAGACCCAGCTTCTCCAGAAAGTTGAATTTCACCTTTTTATTCCATATAAACAGTAGACTCGAGTCGGACTCGGACAAGTATATAAATGTCAAAAGTGGTTTTTATACAGAAATAAAACCTTTTGTAAGAAGGAAAACCAAACAAATGGGCCCTAAATTTGGTAGAGATCTACGTGCCCAGCCTATAACAACTAAAACAACCATACTGTATATCCAAACATTTTTTTTAAAAATATTTCAGCTATTTTCATTTTTTTTGTTCTTATCACTTCTCATGCTGCTATTCCACAATTTTCATAGAACATAGTTACCTTCATCCCTCCCATCTTGCGAATTATCCGAATCATACCCCATGTTGTGTGTGCAGACTTGATATCACAATTCAACACAGAAATCAATAACTCATCAAAGCACAGTTGCAGCAATCGATTCCAATTACTATCTTCTTCTTATGCCTTCTATGCCCAATTAAAACCCGAACGTTGTTTCACTCCGAAATTCTCTCTTATTTTCCCGATGAAGAAAATCCGCAATTCAGAAATTAGGTTATCCTCCTCTCACCCCGGCGAAGAACCCTCGCAAATTTCCCTCCAGATTACCTCAGACAGTTATTTATCAACAAATTCGAGCTCGGAGAGTAAAACCTTGAATGATTTCTACCGGAACCCTAAACCATCCGATATCGTGCACGAGACTTAATTTGGAGCAAAATCAAAACGGAGTTATGGTTCCTCTATTCTGAGCGAGACTCGTAATCGGAGGCAGCACCGTGAAAGGGAGGGTTTCCGACGAGGGAGATTGGAAGTGGCGGTTATGTTGATCGGAGATTAGAGAGCGGTTATTGATGGTGCAATAGTGAGATTATTTAAATGTGAGATCATTCGTTGAGAAGAGAGTGGATTATGGTGTTATTGCTACGCGATTTTATTCAACTCTTCTGTGTGGACCAAACTCCTTTTGCTTTTTTCAATCAATACCTATTTCCCTCTTTCAATTTCAAACTAATTTAACAAAGCTAATTAGTTTTTGAAAATGGTAATAAAAATGATAAAAAATATTAATTTGATTCATTTGGAAGTTTTATAATTTCTTTTGATTTTTTTTCATTTTTTGCGTGGTTAAAATAGTTCTTTACTCTACTTATTTTTACCCATTGAACACACAACTTTTTATATAAGAAAAACATAATACTTCACTCAGGCTCGAAGCTAATAGAGAGAACATAACAATTGCTAAAGAAGATTATATCTCAACTACATTTTTGGATTATTTATTAGGGTTTAGTCTATATAGTTGAGTGGAAAAGAAATTAAATGATCTATTAAGGATTTAGTTTTGGATTGTTTAATTAAAAAATATATTTTGTTTAACATAAGGATTACTAAAATGTATACCTTTTTGCAAGACGCTAAATAAAATTATGCAGTAATATAAAATGACTGTTCAACACTTATCTCGAAAATAAAAGATGATTTCTTTATTGAATACTACTAAATTTCAATTCGGTCTTCAAAAGAAAAATCACCACAAAATTAGCCCTTGAAAAATGGCCACATAGGTCCTCAAGTAGAACAGTGGTGGTAAGATTTGAGGGTTCAATTATTTTTTTGGTGTCTTTTTAAATGAAAAAATATAAAAGCATCTGGCTAAGGGAAAAGGGAAAATAAAAGATTCAACCTAATTTTGCTCACTAATTGGTATTAAAAGTTTTCAAACATCCCACAGGCCACGACATTGCAGGGTTTAGAAAGCTTAGCAAAAGCATTTTCTTAAAAATAATCTACCCAACAAACACAGCCTAATGATAATGAATTACTGCCAAAACAACCAAATGATCAAGGCAAACACAAGCACAAATTAAACCATGAAACTGGAATAACAGTTCACAAAAATTTAAAAGATAAAAGGAACAATGTTTATCATTAAGCACGTTCATAATGAGTCTAATTATGAGGAAACATTGTCTTGCAGGAACTATAATATGGATTGACAAAAAAACTGGGAATTCTCAGAGTCATCACTTCTTCTCTTCCTTTTCGGCATCAGCAGCCCTCTTCAATCTGGCACCATGATGGCGCTTGTTTGTGCGTTCAAGGCGGAGCTTGTAATAAGCCTTAAATGCCTTCAACTCATCCGTAACCTTCACAAGCTCCACAGTTGGCTTCTCGGTAGTGATTGGCAGATATGATCCCTGGACTTGGGTAGCATTTGCAAGTTCCTCAGGAGTCGAATCACCAGCCTGCAAAAAACAAAGGGACCAGATGAAGGTCAAACACATTTTCATTTTCACCTTTATATAGCAGGAACCATGATATTAAAATTACGAAAAATCCCCTCGAAGTAAGATGCATGTTGCACATTTTGTATTACCTTGACCTTGCGTGCACGTCTTGGGAACACAACCAATTTGGCCTTGTATGTTTTCAGCCTCTGGGCGTTAGCTTGCAGACTTTCCAAAGATCGGTTCTTGCGTCGGTGATCAACAGCAATTCCAATAGTTGGAGCAAGCCTTTTGGGAATACCAGCAGCCTATGATATCATTCCACAAAAATAAGGTATAAATGAACTAAAAAACAGAAGCAAGTAACAATAAAATTCAAAGAAATAAGACAATAATTCCTCATAAAAAACAATGCAAAATTTCAAATTAATGCATGAGAGGATTTTTAGCATCGTTCAGCATCTTCAAGCTAAATATCTCCACAAACAACATATTCATTCTTATTTGGGTCTCATATTATTTTATAATTTATTACAACTCACCATGAAATAAAAACATCTAATTTTGGGTCTCACAGCATCTAACTTTTCCCACAAAATCTACCCCTCTCTCCTCCCTTTTCCTTGGTTAAGAACAATCAAGAATTGTTCTTGTTTAAGAACAAAAGTAAGAAAACAAGAACGACAAAATGGAGAACAGAGTAAGAATGTTCTTATTCCGTTAAGAACAATGCTAAGAACAACCATTGTGGTTGCTCTAAATGAACAAAAAACATAGACATATAATGCACATGTAAAAACAAAAAATCCAATGAAATAGCTTATTAATTCTGAGTGGAGCATCAGCAAAAAACACAGATCACTGTGTTCTCACGTAGCAAGAACCTAGCCATGAATGATATTTGTGGAGTTTAGAATCCCAAGCACAACAACTAGGACCAATTATTTTTCTCACACTCTATCAAATACAAGGAATTAGTTTACCTTCAGTTCTTCAAGAGAAAATCCTCTTCCGGCTTTGACCTTCATGTTGTATTTCAAAGTTTGGCCATGAACAACAGGTCTAAGAGGTCCAGCTGTAGGCCTGGGGAAAATCTTGACAGCCTTCTTCTGGCGAGCTGACCATCAATACAAATATATGCGTCAATCGAAAACCTTCAACATAATAAATACTACAATCAACATTACAGCAAAAAAAAGTGAATTAAATTACCTAACCGTCTTCTGGTTTTCCTTGCTGGTTGATTGAACCATGTCTTAACATAGTTTTGCCAATGCTTACGGAAGTGTCCGTTGGGGATAACATTATTATGCTTAACCATTGCTTAACTAAAAGTGAAAACCACATTTAAAATTAAAATTAAAGAGTACAGAACGAACAAAAGATAATATATCCCTAACAGATAACCACAAAACCAATCCATGTACTGATCTAGCTCTAAAAAATTCTCACTGAAATGAAACAGCATACAACATTATAATGTTCCAAACGGGACAAGGATCCAGTTTAAAACGAAAATTATTGTTTGAAAATATATTAATCTTACAAAAACATAAAATGAACACCATATAAAATTCAAAAATATATATAATGGTTATCTCCATTGAAACAAAATTAAGCACAAGATCTAAAGGCACATATATGGCAGAGTAACATGTATATATTTCAATGTGATAAAAAGCAAACATGAAAAATCATGGAAAACTAACAGCGTAAACATGGCATGAAATGAAGATGCGAATCGAAGATAGAAGAGAAAATGTTAAAGGTACCTGCAATTGTTGACACGCGATAGCACCTCGTTGCAGAGAAGGAGCATAAGCTACTACGGCTAGGGTTAGTGACAGTTTTAAAGGAAACCATGAAACATATACTCATATATGAACGGCTCAGATTTCATCTTATTTCTAGGTTTTATTCTTATTGGGCTTCACATTTTGGGCTTTACATACTGGGCTATTTGAAGAAGATACAGTAGTTTATTTGTTTATTAGAGATTTCTCACATCACATTGTATTGATGTTCCGATAATACCCTTGCTACATTTATCTTAAAACTTTTAATATCCCACACCCTATTCACTTTATCCAAAACCCCACCATGTTTGAAGGGTCTCACTCTTTCTTTCATAAAAGCTTATGTTTGGAGATAACAGTAGTATATAACTTAGTGATTTATACATTTAGTTAAAGGACAATAATTGAATGGTGACAAAGGTAAAGGTTGTGTTTTAATGATTTTTTTTAAAGTATGTGTTCTATTAGTAGATCTTCAATATGTTAGTTAAACTGTGAAAGAAACTAATCTTAAAGGCTTCTTCAAAAAAAATTATTTAGAGGCGAAGCTGAACTTAAATATTTTTCAATTCAATTTACTTCGATTCCACTAATTTTAATGTTTAAATCGAATCACTCACTTCATATATATAGTATAAAATTAAGACTTGAATATATATGTACTGTGAGAATAAATTTATTACATAATTTATTATTCATTTACATTATTTAAAAAATCAGATCATAATTAAATATAAAGAATCTATTATATATTGGCAATACATATATTTTTGTTTATAATTAACTAGTGTGTACAGGCACGAACTGCTGATCAATATTATATGGAACTACGTATTCAATTTTTATATATTTTATTTTTAGAATTAGAATGTATTTGTTATAATTTTTATGTATTTATGATAATGTTCAATTTAATGTGAAAGATATAATTAATTAATGTGTTGATGATATTTATTTATGATTATATGGTCTTTTTGTAAAAATTAAATAATGTGAATGGCAAAATAGGAAATAGAAATTACACCATGGTGGAAGTTACACCATGTTTTGCATTTATATATAGTATAGATATAGATATAGATATAGAAGTATAGATAGAGTTTAATATATGTGGATTGTTAGTGTAATTTTTTTACACTTATAATATATTATTCATTGTTGATTTAGATTACATATGAATGATGAATTGATAGCTTAAAGACACATTGTCAATGTATATATATTAAATTCAAATTAATATACGAAAATTATAGTTATGTATACCAAAGAAAACATAAATCAGATTTATTGTAAGCAATACTTACTAAAAGAGACAATCATTCAATCACATATCTCAAAACAGTATAATTAGTTATGGAAAAAGGTGAGGAATAAAAAAACATTCATCATATTTATTTGTTGATCCAAAGTGCATAGTAGGTGAAATCAACATATTTATTTATTTATTTTACGATTATAGAATTATCTTTTGAATATAGATTGGTGCGAATAGAGGCTGGGCCTTCATCCTCTTCTCCACAACCATGAATTCTCTCTCAATCTCTTCTCATTCTCACACTTCAACTTCTCTTCCTTCCAACTCTCTAATCCGAACCCTTTTCTCAAAATCACATCTTTCCTCCTTCAACCCCAACCCCAAAACCCCATCTCCTAAACCCAGATGCTACATCGCCACATCCTCCAAAAATTCAACCTTTTTGCCCCAATCTCCAAGACCCACTATCACTTTTCACCCTTCTTCGTCTCAGGCACCGGGCACTGCCGTGAGAGGCGGTGACACCGATGCCATGGGGCTATTGCTGAGGGAGAGGATTGTGTTTTTGGGTAGCAGCATCGATGACTTTGTGGCTGATTCTATTATTAGTCAGTTGCTGCTTTTGGATGCACAAGACCCCACTAAGGATATCAGGCTTTTTATTAATTCCACTGGTGGCTCTCTCAGGTTACTGAATTTTCCTTTTCTATGATTTCTTATGTGTTTTTTTGATAGGGTTTATGGTGATGGTGATGATGAGTGTGTTTGATTTGATTAGATGGATTAGGAAGAGAGGTTTAAAGGGTAGGGAAAGAAACAGGACAAAAGGACCTTTATAGGTTTTAACATTGTTGTTGTTAGATTTTTCAGGGAAATAAGTGTAGGTGTGAACTCGATTGATTGGTTTATAAATTCCTTGGTTTGAGCTATTTTGTTCTATAAGATATGTTTCTGGTGATTACTTACATGATTGGTAGCAAATGTATCTGGTAAGGTGGGTCAGGAAAGAAGATTAATGTGTAGGAAAGGGAAGAGATGGAAAAAAGGACCTTTGTAGCTGTTTACATTATGCTCATTGCCTCATTGGAATTTCCTGAAAGATTAGAACAAATGTGGACTTTGGTGGGTGGTTTATGACTTCCTTAAGTTATTTTGGTGTTTAAATTTTGCTTCTATTGAGTACATGGTGTTACCAGGATACTTGATTGGTGGAAAATGTATATGATAAGATGGATTAGGAAGAGAAGATAAATCAGATGGAAAAGAAACAGAAATAGGGACCTTTTGTAATTTTTTTACATTCTTGGGATTAAGATTTTCAGAAAAGCAAGAATGTAAGGAGATTTTGGTTTTACTTTCTGTTTCTAGTGATTACACGGTTAGATACATGATTAGTGGTACTATATGGAAGTTGGGAGTCTGAATGAAGTAACATGAAACATTTTGGGGCTGTTTGAGAGATTGTTTTTGGAGGGGAAGGGAGGGAAGGTAAGTCTATGGGACCCTCTAACAAGTGTATTTCATGAATCCAAAGCTAGGATACGTGGTTGGTGATACAATTTGGGACATGGTTTTTGGAGGGGAAAGGTAAGACTTTGGGCTCCTTGGTTGTGTGATATGTTCTATTATTTGGTGCCTATAGTTGGAGAGGAATGCTAAAATTTTCAAGGATAACTATTTGCATTGGCATATTGTGTATGATAGTGTGATTTTCTTAGCTTCATTTTGGTCCTAAGCCAATGATTACTTCAAAGGAGTAATGGAAAGAGTTTGAAGACCACCACCTAGATGAAGACTTTACTACTCAGTTTTCTTTTCTTTTTGTTTACTTTATGTTTTTTTACTCTTTCTCCAAGTTAGTATAGAGCTGAGGCCATATCTTATTTATGTCATTGATTTTAACAAGAGCTCATTGCTGATTTGCTGTTATTATTTTGCTTACTCTTTTGGACTGGTTTATTTATGCTGATTACACCAAGACGTATGTATATGTCCTCTTTCACGTTTTTAAGGTAGTGTGAGCACATTGGTGCTTCATGTTGTTAGACAGCTAGGAAACTTAAATGAAAGTTAGGATTTGCTTGGAGTCATGTGCCTCTGATGTCTTATTTTTGTTAAATCATTATTGGTTAGTAATATTTTCTGCATGGTGTGTTTTTCCTTACATGTTTTTGTCCTGTTTGATGCTTTACATCCTTTTTTGCAACTGATTCGCCTTCCTTGTTACTATCTATTTAGTGGTACACTGGCTATCTATGACGCAGTACAGCTTGTGAGGGCTGATGTTTCCACAATTGCACTCGGCATCGCAGCATCAACAGCTTCCATTATCCTTGGTGGTGGCACCAAAGGCAAGCGCCTTGCTATGCCCAATACTCGTATCATGATTCATCAACCTCTCGGAGGGGCTAGTGGACAAGCTATAGATGTAGAAATTCAGGCCAAGGAAGTTATGCACAACAAGAATAACATCACCAGTATTATATCAGGTTTCACTGGTCGCTCATTTGAACAAGTCCAGAAAGATATCGATAGGGATAAATATATGTCTCCAATTGAAGCAGTTGAGTATGGAATTATCGATGGCGTAATTGATAGAGATAGCATTATTCCTCTTATGCCAGTACCAGAAAAGGTGAAGTCAACACTGAATTATGAAGAAATAAGTAAAGACCCCTTGAAATTCTTAACCCCGGAAATCCCTGATGATGAGATATACTAGCTTTAAATTATTGACAGTCGTGTGCTCATGTTTAAGCTTACCTTAGAGTGCTTGCTGAGTACAACATTTTGGCTACTGTCACAAACAGTGAAATGTAGGATTGTTTTGTATCTGTCGTAACAAATTATTTTATTTTGTTGTTAAGAATTGTGATACTGTGATGGAAAATTTGTTGGTTATGTTGATTGTTTCTAAATTATGTTTATAAAGCTTTTAATGTTGTGCTTTCATCTTAACTATAACACTGACTCCTTGTACTTTGCACATAATGGTCCATGCTTTTTCAAGTGCAAAATGTCATTAAAAGAAACTGATGCGTCACATCGGTAACATAATAACAAAAATAAAGAGAAAAGATTCACTTACTCCTCCCCATCTTAGCCATCAATTCTACGGAAATCTAATTGTTTGAATTAGTGAGTAGATTTAAATCATTAGATATCCATATAATTGATGACTAAGATGAAGAATAAGTTTAAATGAAATACGTGGATCCTACTCAAAAATAAAAACCATTCCCTTTCTTCAGCACCAAGCATTCCCTCTTTCTTTCTTTCTTTTTTTTTTTTTCTAATGTAGCGATACTGAGCTCTTTTTGGAATAAAGGAAAAAACGGAAATTATTAAATATAGGAAATCTACTTAAAAGTAAATTTAAAAAAACTTATTTCACATGTTAATCATCAATCATAGGGAAACTTAATGGTTCGAATTTGTGAGTATATCCCATTAAATTTTCCTAAAATTGATGGTTAAGATGTGAAGTAAAATATTTCCTCTCACTATTAAAAGACAGAGATATATAACAGAGAGAGAAAGAGATGATACATATGTAAATATAACATGGCATAGAACATGAAGAACGTGTATAGTCTGAATTTTTTTGTTAGACATGGATGGATGTATAGCAACTGCTTGGTTCACTTCATTTTGAGTTCACACTCAATGCTTGCCTATTACATTTATTTTGATTTTTTTCTTTATAAGATGAGCATTTGCATGTGAAAGAATTATGCACCCATGTGAAAATGAGAGAATGAGTCCAAGTACTTGGTAAGAAGTTTTGTGGACTATAGTCATCTCTTTCGAATTCATTGTATTAACTCTTATTGGTAGATCATATATTTAGTGTTGACAAACAAATATTAGTGTTCACACCTCTATGTATTTTAAGGAAAAACATTTTATTTCACCTATGTGGTCAATTGGTAACAATCAAAACTCAAAAGTTCAAATTTTAAATTGATTTTTATTAAAAAGTTTTGTATAAGCCAAATAAAAAAAGGGTTGAGATCTATGAGTAATATTAATATCTCTTCAACCCAAAATGTTGGCATCCCTTGTTAAAGACACGTATGAGTGGACCACCAATACTATGTATACTTTACAAGAAGCAACCCTCGACATATTGTCACATACAACATTACGATAATGATTTAGATCCATAACAATTACTCTTACATAAGTAATGTTGTTGTAAAGAAGTAGGGTATTGTGGGGGCATAATGATGATGGTTTATTAATTAAACATGTACTTGAATGTGAAAACCACGTTCACCTATATTTGCAACTTCAAATTTATTCCATATCTACTCACTCATTGTGAATATTATTATTTTGGATGGCTTTGTGATGGATTTGAAATGTGACTTTTAGTAAGATTGAATTGCATTTATACCTATATATGGACTAAAGAAGTAAGAATAATTAAAATGGACATTAAAAAGATAAAAAAATGGATGTGACTTTTTTAAATGATTACCTGACATTAAGTAATTTTTAATCTTAACCAGTTCATATATGATTGTATAAATCCATATTTTTGTTCTCAAATATATGAAAACTAGAGTCATATTTATACATATATGAAGTGAATCAAGAACAACGAGAAATGAAAATAATTAATATAAATTGTTTGTTTTTATTAGAATCATTTTTATTTAAAGATAAATGTATATTAACTAACTTTTAATTTTTATCATTTATGTATACTTGAATAGTCCAAATTCATTGTACTCAAAATTATTATTATTATTATTATATATATGATATGATATGATGAATGTTTTTGCTTGAGTTAATCTCACATGTATATATGTTATTTATATATTTGTTCAGAATTAAAATCTAGAACGTTTTATATATATATTGTTTAATAAGATACTATCGTAGGCATGATAAACGAAAAAGAAAAGGACTTATAAGATAATAATGTGAGGAAAGGACTATCAATAATAAAGATATGAAAGTAACGTTTAAAAAAGATATTAATTCTCCACATGATTTGCCCTCAAACTAGTTGAGAAGAAATAAGAGTCCAATAGCATATGCAAATCTTGACACATGACATGAGAAGAAAAAATCAACAATCCTCACTTTATTTATTTTTAATAAAATAATATCAAAAGGTTTCAAACACTATTTCCTCCTAATTCAATAATGAAGGGTCCACTATGTAGAAAATCCAAACCCACTTCTAGAAAACTATCCACCTTACCATAAACCATGACTCTCTCTGTCTCTAAATATTTATATTTTTATGTTTCAAACTAATCAAATTCTACTAAATAATATAAAAATTTATTTTTTGATTTTTTTTTTAAGTATATGTCAATTTTCAATTAATTTAGAATACAATAAAACATAAAAAGTGAGACAAATAATTTTCATTCAGTTATAACTTATGATTCAGAATTAGCATATATCATGAGCACCAAGAGTAGTCTCATAAAACTAAAGTCACTCCAAGTCACTTTAGTTTTTGAGAGTGTGACCTACTTCTTCCTCTTTTTTAAAGTTTCTTTTAGTTTTTTTTTATTAAAACAGCAAAAATATTTAGTTTTGTTATATTCTTGATATTTCAATATCTGAAGTACATGACCCACCTCATTTGGCGTTTTAGTACACTATCCCATCACATCTCCACTCCTTACTCGGTTCTACTTATATTATTGCTTTTGATATTGTTAAAATATATATGTTTTATGTTTTAATCGATTAATAATATGGTTAATCGTTTATTTAGTTAGTTGTTTCAGTTAGTCAAGCTGAATTTTGTTTGTGATTTTTTCTCTTTTAGTATAAAAGGTTATTCTTATACCTTTGTAATAACTATGATAATAATAATGAGAAATGTTATATTTCAATAGAATTTCGATTCTCCATTCCTTTCTCATTCATTCTTTAAAAAAAGTTTGTTAATTTCTTTCTCATTCATACATAGCTCTACTATTTTAACGGATGTTCATTGCTTGAGTTTGTGTTCATTACTTTCCAAAGACATAAGCCAAACTACTATATGGAAAATTAACAAAACATTAGGCAATTATCCGGTAGCGTGGTGGAATTGGGGTAGTTCAACTTCAACTACGGATCAAGTATTGTGCCAAATTATATGTTATAGTCAAACCAAGGAAGTAAAAGCACAAATCCTAGTTTACATTGAGTAGAAATTAAAAAGCTATCAAAAACAAAGGAACAAGAGATTAATTCTTGTTGAGAAGTATCGCCTACCTCATTATCTCAGGAATGATTTAAATACATGTTGGACTACACATCTCATTGTCAATTGGTTTTGAGACGAAACTTTAACATGGTATCAGAGCTAAAACCCAACTTCTTTCCGGGAAGTAAGTCCCACATCGCCTCATTATCTCAGAAATGGTTTAAATACGTGTTGGACTACTCATCTCATTGTCAATTGGTTTTAAGATGTAACCTTAATAATTCTTTACCTATAAAGTTATGAAAATATTTGTTAAGAGAAAATAATACTGCACCCATCCAGTAATAAATTGAGCAATTAGAAAAATATAAATGCCAAAAGTGAATGTCAAACAGCACAGAATTTATTGCCCTAGTCAGTTTTAGTATCTGGCATTTACTCTATTCACAATCCACGCTCTTTTCAGCAGATTCTTCTTTAAATGTAACATACAAGAAAGTACATGTATTTACAGCAAATAAATAAAAGAGAATAATGTATCTCTTTATATAAGGAGATAACTTATCTCCTATAGTCAGTAAAAATATGACATGTGTGCTATTTTGTTTATTTTTTAAAATATTTTTATTGAAAATGATGAACATGACAGATGTTTTCACTGACAGGAGGAGATACTCCATTCCCTACATAAAAAGCCAATTACCGAATGAAGGAATAAAGTAATCATTAAAAACATATGTAGATGTCGGTGATGGAATCTTATGCTTGTTTTTTACGATTCCCTTTTGTAATATTAAAATAGGAACCTCTTTCCTAATATAGTAGAACACTGTATTAGTAATACAAAAAACTATATCCGTTAGTGTATTTATTAAAGATAGATTAGATGATATTTCTGAAAGATGACAGTCAGTTAGGAAGTTAGAAATTAGTTAGGTAAGTTTTTGTTAGTTATTTAATTTACAAGCTTTTTTTTTCTTTTCTCTTGTATAAATAAGTCATATTGGCTCACTTCTTATCTATTCAATTTAATGATAGTAATGATAAATGTTACATTTCAATTGAGGTTTTGATTATATATTCTTTATCTTTTTCTTCTTTATTCCTTATTCATATTTTCTTTCTCATTCATGTATGGCTCCTACTATTTTAACATGATAGCGTAATTATTCGATCGCTTCTTCTTTCTCATTCATGTATGGCTCCTACTATTTTAACATGATAGCGTAATTATTTGATCGCTTCTGCTTTGAACGCATCAAAGTTGTGGAATCTTGCTCTACGAAGTCTCCTCAATTTACCTTATCTACAAACATAATGAATTTTTTTTTCTTGGTTCATGTAAGAACCAAAGAATCATTCAAACTCCATCAATTCACTCATCACCACTACCAAACTTCACAAAACCATCAAGAAAACCACCAAGAATGCTAATTATTCTCTCTCAATTTTGTATGCAGTAAAGAGATGCAGCTATCGGTACTCAAGCTTCTGAATTTCAGTGACCAAGACATATGGCCCTGAATTCTTCATTATCACATTCTTCATCGAACTTCAAATTCAGATCAAAGGAGCTTGTTTTTGGTCAATAATTCTTTTCAAGTACATAAGGTAGTTTCTTGATATCCTCAAGCTCTTCAAGAATGAGGTATCATGATCAATTTATCCTATACGAGATTACATTATTTTCTTATTCTTCATCATTTATCCATATTTCTTATTCATCATTGAAGTAACTCATTAGGATCAAAATTCTGATATATTCTCTCTCCTTTATCATCAATGGTTGGTTCGCTTCTGTCCATGATGGTTAAGCTCATATATAATTTTTGTTATGTATGGTTAAGCATTAGAGGGGCAACTTCTGTCCACAGTAGTTAAACAAATATATAATTTCTGCTATGAATGGTTAAGCGTTTGACAATATAGCTTCTGCCATGGGTGGTTAAACATTGTTATTACTTCAAATCAAGTTTCAAATCAATTTCAAGCTGGAGAGTGAAAATTTTCAAATCACCAACTTGAGGGAATATTAAAGATACATTAGAGAATATTTTTGGAAGATGATAGTTGGTTAGGAAGTTATGAATTAGCTAATTAGGTTTGTGTTAGTTATTTGACTTACAAACTTTTTTTTTTCTCTTGTATAAATAAGTCATAATGACCACTTCTTATCCATTTAATTTAATGATAATAATGAAAAATGTTACACTTTAATGGAGGCTTTAATTCTCTATTCTTTATCTTTTTCTTCCTTCTTTCTCATTCATTTTTTATTTCTCATTCATGCATACTATTTTAAAAATATTTAAACAAATTATACTAAAAGTGCAAACTATATTAGTAACATACGAGAATGTAAAGACAGTGTACTATTTATCATTCATCTCTATTATTTTTATCTAAGAGTCAATACTAATTGAAAATGAATGGTGAATGATAAAACGACAATGCAAAAAAATCTTACCCTAACAATACATACTTAATTTTCTCGAGATCAGGAAAATATTTAATCAGCTTAGGAAATTTGAAGTTACTATGGACAAATTGATTAGGGCCGAAAACTGTTGACTTATAATTGTGTATAGTGATCTAACAAGGACTTTAGACTTTTGCTCAAGATTAAGTAGTGCTTTTCAAGTAACATTTCAATTGGGATGCCACCACTTGGCCACTAAGTATAGTTCTATATTCTACGCGGTATTGGGTTTTCTAGAGAAGGGTACATTATTCTCTCATTGTTTAATAACAATAGATATTTAAGTTATGGCCATAAATATACACTGAACATAGCAATATAAAACATAAAGCCAATAAATTATGTAAGCTTTTTGATAATTTACTCTTACGCAATTGAAGTTCTCTTTCTTTTTTGAAAAATGTTATTACTCTTTCAGTTAAGTTTTATCTGTGTGTTAAGGTTATTGTATAGGAATTAAGAAAATGCTTAAAAGGTTTTTCTTTTAAGTAAAGTAATCTCTAGTGCTCAAATTTTTTCTATTAAACTATTGCTTAAATTAAGTTTGTAAAAATTATTATTTTTGGATTTTTATGTTTAAACATGTTAATCTAAAATTGCTTTTTAGGACTAAAACTATTAGTGGATAAAGCCCTAAACATATATCAATTAGAAACCATTATTCTTGAAAATTAGAAACCTTCAAGCACACAAAAAAATGCAAAATTTTCTTTATTCAAAATTTTAATCATTGTCATATATAGAATAGTTAGATTGATGTAATAGTTCAGAAAAATAGGTAATAGTAGGTACCGATAAGTGATTTTGAGGAGTTCGGGGTTCACTGATGACAAAGAAGAAAAATTGCGGTTCATACAAAAAATGGCAATAATTCAACAAAGTGAATAAAAATTCTGTTTTATTTTCTTTCCTAATTTTTAAGCTTTGTTATTCCACTTGTTCCCCCGGTTTGTTATTAGTTAATAAAAAATACAATGAAAGCATCATGTTTTGATGAACATGAACATAAAGTACATATAAAGAAAGACTATGATAGAATTGTTAAAGGAATAGGTTGTTTATGGATGTCAGTGAAATTATTACTCAAATGGAGGAAGGGTCATGGACAGCCAATAAGCAGCACCGTCAAGGACAAGGTTTAATTAATAACCAGACATGTAACAATTCACTCTACTATGTATGAACAGAGAAACAAATGCCACACAATAATAAATAAAATAAAATATTTATTTTGGTTTTTCACCTGTATTTTCGTATTGGAGGCAATCTTGTTTGAGCTGAAAACATCCACAGGTATATGAGGCTAATTCTCGCTGATATTTTTTCCATCCACAAGACTCGAACCTGAAACTTTGCTTAAAGGGATCAAACATATACCACTTTAACAGTAAATAAAATACAATATGTCATAACATTTTAATCATAAAATTTAATTTTTACCATTCAAAACATCAAAACAAATAAATATTTATCACTTCTCCATTTCTCTCGGTTGAATCTATCCATCATCTTTGCCCCAATTTTTGTTAGTTATTTTTCTACTAAGTATTTTTTACCGGACGAGGAACTAATCTCTTTCAGGACTCACTCCCTCAATAAATATCGCTCACACAAATCGAACAATCAACCTTAAGTATCTTAGACCAACGTCTATTTGATCTATTTTTTTAGTTTAATTACCGGCTAGTTTAATATTATTACATTTTACATGCACCACTTATATATTATTTTTGGTATAGATATACACACCTGGTAAGATAATCCGACTTGAATCCTAAATTAGCAGTAAATCCACACGCGTTCGGTGGTCACTAATGCTGCATTAATTCTTAATATCATTTCCTTTTCACATGTCACTCAAAAACAAATAATACCAGTTAATTATACGGATCATTAATAGTTTGAGTAACTATGGTTAATTCTGAATATTTAATCATATCGAAAGATATTATTCAATCTGATATAATTTACACGAACAATACAAAAAAAGCTGTAAGAAAAAAATCTCTAAACCAATTTACATTAACAAACTTTTATTAACTTTCAAATTTGTGTCGGCAGAAAACTGGTTTGAGTCTTTGAGATTTGAGTTCTGTCAACTTTTGTAGCACGCCATTTCTTAGATCCAATCTAAACTTATTTTGGCATCTAATGAAACATTATTATATTTTTATTTTCCAAACACTAATAAGTGCTTTTTTCTTCGTATGTTACTATTATTATTTATTACTACCAATTTACTATCATTGAAAAACATGCATAATTGAAGAGAGAAGAAAAAAAGATAGAAGACCCAAAAACATGGGACAGTTTAGCGATGTAGATGGCGAGGAAATAGTTATATAAATGGTTGAGCTATCTTTAGTTTAACCTCACAAACACAACCATTCCTCACATTGCATGGTTCTCTTCATTTTCTCACTTCCATCACACCCTTATTACCCTCTTCTTATTCTTTCAACTTTCAACCACATTCATACAGGTTAAGGGTACGTACCCTCTCTTTGTTCCTATCTTACTTTTTTATATCATTATTTTTTGCTTTCTTGCTTCTATCTGATCTTTTTGGATTTGTTTTGCTTCAAAGATCTTATTATTGCTTCTGTGTTTTCTCTGTTTGTTTTTTGGGTTCTATTTGTTATGTTTTGGATTCCCTCAAAAGCTTGTTATGGTGACTGTGGAGTGCTCATTCGCTGTGTTATCTTCCAACATTTCCACTTTTTACCATTTTCCATTCAAACTCAACATGGGGTTTCAAGTTTATTAAAAAAAATCTTCCATTTTCTGTTGAAAAAAATGGTTCGTTGACTTTGTTCTATGATTTATTCATGCTTTGAATCACATTCTATGGTATTGTCTTGCATTTGCTCCTTTAGATGCGAATGTAAAACATAGACACATGCAGCTTCATAGCCATTGGTCGGTGAAGAAAGTTAAGAACAAAAGACAGCTAAGTTGATTTGAAATCACTGTCAAAAGAATGATGGGTACTTTTCTTACATGTCAAGGAACCAGATCACAGTACTAAGTGATGCAAATTTCCCTTCTTCATCAATGGCAAATATATCATGGCTGTGAGATCTAGCGGTCCCTTTTGCCTTTTTGAGTCAATAATGGGTTGGAATGGTCCTCACTAGCATGGCTAGGAGGACCAGTTTTTGTTGGGCCCCAGTATCATGTGAAGATCATAAATGCTGTCTCTCAAAAAATGTAAAGTAGAGTGTAATGGTAGTATTAGATTCCATTCTATTTATGCTTCATACACACACTCACATACATATACTACCTCATATCTATTTACTTTTCACTTTGTGATATATAAAAATCATTAATCTTTATACATGTATATGTGTGTGTCCATTTTTACCAGCTAGAATAAACAATCAACTTATTTTCTCTTTACCATTTTTTAACTTCTCATAATTAGATCCGTCATTGGAATTTGTGTCTTGTCAGGTAGATCTGCTTGGGTAACTGTGCTGGTAGTTTTCACTATTGATGTGTGATGTGTTGCAATTAATAATCAACATTTTTTATTGTCTTTTCTTGGTCATTGATTGCTAATAATGCTAATATTCACATTCTAACACACAACTCATCTTAACACATACTTCATATATGATGTGATCTGAATCTTGGTGGTGAGCATCAGACATTTTCCTTGATTTTTGCTTGTTCTTGTTTTTGTCGGCAATACGAATTATGTGATCTAAAAATGTGGTGATCCTAATCCTAAGTTTGCTTCTTTAGTTAGCTGGTGGAACTGGAACTAGGAGGGTATGATAATTCAGATTAAGTAATATAATTTTCTTAAGTTGAATGAGGCCACTAATCTAGATTCTAGACCTTAGTTCTTTGGTCAAATTCTTATTGTATAGGGTGGTTAGAGACTTAGAGTGGCTCTTTTAAGTACAAGGTGTCATTTTTCTTGAGGATTTCCTATGACTGAAGAGTAATGATGATATGTAACACTTAATGTTATTATTATCATATTAGAAACTGCTAAGTTTTTTGGTGAAGATTGATAGGCTTATTCTCAAAACTTAAAAAGATTGTGTATAGTGAAGGAAGTGGCGTAGTTGCATTCACTGAAGTTGAGTATGCTGCATTATTGCAGATAGATAGTTAAATATTTCTTGGATCATGAAGCATAAAGATGGAAAACCGATCAACCTGCCAAACAAGCACAGGAATGTCACTGTGGCAATCACAGTTATTGTTCTATGTGGTATAGCCTTCTATCTGGGTGGAATGCAATGTAGTTCTCAGAATGGTGGGCTTGTGACAAATATCGTTGAGAAGGCCCTTGATCTTCCTAAGCAATCAGGTTCTCTGCAAGTTAGACCCATCAATTTCCCTGAATGCAGCACTGACTTACAAGACTACACCCCGTGCACGGATCCGAAGGTAATAATAGTAGTACTACATTACTGATAGGGTAGGATTTGTAGGAAGAAAGTTCCTTTATTGATTGAGAATGCATGGTTTTACAGAGATGGAGAAAGTACGGAACTTATCGGCTTACTTTGTTGGAAAGGCATTGCCCTCCACTTTCTGAGAGGAAAGAATGCTTAGTTCCTCCACCAGATGGATATAAGCCTCCAATCAGATGGCCAAAGAGTAGAGATGAATGTTGGTACAGGTATAATAACATTTCATGAATCAACTCTCGTTAAGCTATTAGGCGAAGAAAGACACATGAATGATAAACGAAATTTATTATATCTCAAACATAATATATGCTTTGAGTTGAACAATAAAAAGTTTGATTATGATCTAACATGATGTATGCTTTATGATCAGGAATGTGCCATATGATTGGATCAACAATGAGAAGTCTAATCAGCATTGGTTGAGAAAGGAAGGGGAGAAGTTCCTCTTTCCCGGTGGAGGTACCATGTTTCCCAATGGTGTTGGTGAATATGTTGATCTAATGGTAGATTTGATCCCGGAAATGAAAGATGGGACTGTGAGAACTGCCATTGATACTGGTTGTGGGGTGAGTTTTTCAAATAGCAATGCAAATTGTTGCAGTTCTTAGCATTCCTTCTTAAACATCATTTACTAGTTCACCTAAACCTGTTCTTTTCTGAATGCAATGTGAACATATTTTACTGCTTGGTGAATTCTGTTGCAAATTTCAATCATATAGTAGTCAAGAGAATTAATCCACATGACTGATTTTATTTTAGGTTGCTAGTTGGGGCGGCGACTTGTTGGATCGTGGGATTCTAACAATTTCTCTTGCTCCAAGAGACAACCATGAAGCTCAGGTTCAATTTGCTCTGGAGCGTGGTATCCCGGCAATGCTTGGAGTTATTTCTACACAGAGACTTCCATACCCATCAAACTCCTTCGATATGGCTCATTGCTCTAGATGCCTTATCCCATGGACAGAATTCGGTAATTACTCTTTAGATTATGAATTTTAGCAATTAAACATAATTTGTTCCACCTTGAAGCTGCTTAAGCTTGGTGTTTTAGACATTTGTTGTAAATGGCATAGGACTCTTTCTAGCCTGGATTATAACTAGTTCCATTGAGTATCTAGTTTTGTCAAATCTTGCTTTGCAATTTTTCACTACTTTGCCTTAAATTCATATAAAGCTAGCAGTGTTTGAGTTTTCTTCCCTCGGCCTGTTATTGTGAGAAAATCTTGTAACTAAGGTTCCACATTTAGTTCATGCTGTCAATTTCAATCTAGTTAGTTGATGAATATTTGAGTAGGTTAGTAGTTAGACATATATGTAATCAGTTAATAGTTAGTTAGTCACTATCACTAGTCTATATAAGCCATGTATTATATACTTAACACCTGTCAGTAAAATTTCGGTTTGCAAGTTCTCTCATTTCAATTTTCTCTACTATGTTTTCCAAAATTTTGTTAATAGTTTTGCTAATCTCATTTTGATTTTAGGTGGAATTTATCTTCATGAAATACACCGTATTCTTCGTCCTGGAGGATTTTGGATTTTGTCTGGTCCACCAGTCAACTACGAGCGCAGGTGGCGTGGATGGAACACAACTATTGAAGAGCAAAGATCAGATTATGAGAAGTTACAGGATGTGCTCACTTCAATGTGCTTCAAATTGTACAATAAAAAGGATGACATTGCAGTATGGCAAAAGTCTAAAGATAATAACTGCTATGATAAGCTTCCAAGTGAAACCTACCCACCAAAATGTGATGACAGCTTTGAACCAGATGCAGGATGGTACGTTCCACTTCGTACTTGTGTCGTGGTTCCAGAAGCGAAGTACAAGAAATCTGCTCTCACATACATGCCTAAGTGGCCTGAACGGTTGCTCGCCACCCCGGAACGGATTTCAGCAATTCATGGTGCTAGTTCTAGTACCTTCAATCATGATAACAGCAAGTGGAAAAAGCGTGTTCAGCACTACAAGAAGTTGCTTCCTGAACTTGGAACTGAAAAGGTTAGAAATGTAATGGACATGAATACACTGTATGGAGGCTTTGCTGCAGCATTGATCAATGATCCATTATGGGTCATGAATGTGGTATCCGCCTATGGAACTAATTCACTCCCCGTGGTTTATGATCGAGGACTTATCGGAACCTACCATGACTGGTAACTTTCAAATGATAAATATGAAATATAATCTTCTCTTTAATGTATTTGTCTTATATCATAAGGTCTAGTGTTGATTTGATTTTCATTATTTGATAGGTGTGAGGCTTTTTCAACATATCCTAGAACATATGACCTCTTTCATCTTGATGGACTCTTCACTGATGAAAGCCACAGGTAGTTACTAATCATAAATATGCTTTCACTTTGTTATATAGTCACACTAATTGATTCACTATAAACTTTGTTTCTTGAACCACTTTTGTTATTCATACTATTTCTTTAAATTTTAAAATTTTCATTATACAACATCTAGTTAACACAGTATATTGGTGCTAACCAAATATTTGAACATCATGAACTAGGTGTAAAAATGGTATGAGAAAATGATATACAAACACCATTTTGATTTTTTATTATATTATCAGATTTCTCTAACAATGGTTGTAACTTGGCAGGTGTGAAATGAAGTATGTGTTGCTTGAAATGGACAGAATACTAAGACCTGGTGGGCATGCTATCATTCGAGAGTCGACTTATTTCGTCGATGCCATTGCAACCATAGCCAAGGGTATGAGATGGGGATGCCGTAAAGAAAACACAGAGTATGGTGTTGAGAAAGAGAAGATATTGATATGCCAAAAGAAGCTAGGGAACTCATCCAAAAAAGGTTCAAGGTGACCAATTCTAGTAGCAAAAGGAAAAAAGATTTCATAGCCACTCTAAAAAAAGATTGCTTCTTTTTATAATATAGACACCAAGAATCAGTGAAGTTCATATTTATCAAATGAAGAATTGGTACCTCAATAATCTGATTTAGTTTAACTTATATAGAAAATTTTCTTATAGATATATTCTTTATATGGCATCAACTGTATCAGGTACCCCTTTTATCTAATTTTTGTTGTGTAATATCCAAGTGAATTCATGTGAAGAAATGAAGTTCAAAATCCACAGAAAGCTTCTGATATTCTATTTATATATGAACTGGAATTCTTTACAAGAGAATAACAACTTTTTTGTCTTCATATTCAACTGCATAACTTTGTAAAGTAAGTTTAGAACAATTTTAAGGATCTAACTTATTAATAAAATTAGAAAAGTAGTGAAGACAAACTAAATTCAATTGATCATGAAGGTTACTAAACTACATATTCTCTAAAATTACAACTACTTTGCCTTCTTAATACATAGTTTACATCAAATTTCATGCAACCTTATTCAGAAGGATCATAAAGAAGATCTATTTGATTGATGAAGAAGCAATTTGTTATCCACTGCATATTGTTTATAAATGAAACAAGGCATCCATGAATTCCTTAATGTTTTTATGAGAACTTCCACCTTCACCAACAGCTCCAACAGCCAAAGTCTTCCATTGAAACACATTACTCTTCACTTCTTTGCCTCTATCACTATCCATTATTTCCCATATACAATGCTTCAATACTTCTCTTGTCACAATTTTTCTCTCATCAACTTTAGCCCTTATTCCTATTTTCCAAACATCTGCAATAAACTTTGCATTAGTGTATTGGTCTGACCATTGTGGCATTGCAATCATTGGAACTCCTAAGCTCAAAGATTCCAAACTAGAGTTCCAACCACAATGTGTTACAAAGCAACTTATAGCCTCATGAGCTAGAATTTTCAGTTGGGAGCACCATGCAACTACTAAGCCCTTCTCTGATTTCAATTCAAAGTCTTTGGGTAGTTTAGTTTGTTCAGAGTCTCTAATTGCCCATAAGAAGTAACTTCCACTATCCTTTAAACCATAGGCTAGTTCCTCTAATTGTTCATCACTGATTGCAACCATAGTACCAAAAGAAATGTATACAACTGATACTTTAGGCTTATCATCTAGCCATTTCAAGCATTCTTCATTTGTGAATTGTGCATCACCATAATCTTCATCATTTTCAATTTTCTTGTTTATAAACATAGATGGTATGGATGGTCCTATGGTCCTAAGTTTAGGCCAAATCTTCATTGTCCAATTAATCATCTGCAAGGATCAACCATTACATATCAACAAGATTTATTGAGGGAAAACAATTTTATGGGGCAATGGATTTTTTATTATTTATAGTGAACACCAATGAAATAATAGCCAATGACAGAAAATTATTAATACAATTATTATTATAAAATAAAGAGTAAATACATATTTCATTCTCTCATGTTTTTCGATCTTACCAGTTCGGTTTCTCAGAAATTGAAAAACTAAAAATGGTCTTAAAAAATTTCAAATATGGGTCAAATTAGTCCTTATTATATGTTATAAAACATGCTAAAAAGGACTAATTTGACTTACATTTAAAATTAGTCCTTATCGTTTTGGCTTTTTAAATTCTTGAGGGACCAAACTGATGAGGTCAAAAATCATGAGAAACTGAAATTAATATTTACTCTAAAATAAATATGGAATGGCAATAATTAGTTGAAAAATGTATGAAAATGAAAGAACCAAGCTCTGGCCATGTGTGAGAGATAATTAACATGCAAGACTTTGAGAGGCCTACCTCTTTTTCCAGCTCATAAAGTGTATTGCAGAGAACCCAATCAGCTTTGTAAATATCAGAAAACTGAGCTGACAGAAAATCAAGAATTATTGAATCTTCAGCATAGTTACAGAAAAAAGAAGGCAAGTCCTCAAGTTGAAGTTGTGGTAGTTGAGGAAGGGAAACACCATGTTTTGTGATTGGAACTTGCAACTTTCCTATGTTGAAATGGTAGTATATGCTACTCACAGCTAGAGTTTGAGTCAGAAAAACAGCACCAACTATTCCACACTTCTTTGCAATATCTATACCCCAAGGAAAAAATGAATCATATATAAGACAATCAACATGGTTACCTTTTCTACCAAGTTTTTCAATAAGTTCTTCAAGAGTTTGTTGCCCTACTTGCCAAAATGTATCCATATATTCCTTAAGACTCTTTGCTACACCAACTCTACCATTATCAAACCCATCTGAAATGGTCTCAAATGTAATTGAAGCTGGCAACTTTTGCATGTTCTTGGAGTAAAAAGTTGTAGTAGCTAGTGTTATTTTCACACCTTCATGTTGTAATAACTTTGAGAATTGAAGCATTGGATTAATGTGACCTTGGCCTGGAAAAGCTAGGACTAAACAGTGCACTTTTTTGGCTATGCTTTTTCTCTCCATTGCTTTGATTGTTACACTCTCTTCCTTCTTGTGTGGGTTGGTGAAGAAGAGTCTAACATATAAAGTCACAAATGATGAAATTATGTGATGATAATGTTTGGTGTAACAACCAACCAAATTCTACAAATGGGGTAGTTTTATTTATTTATTATTATTTACCATCAAAGAACTTCAATTCAGATTTGAATATCTTCAATCATTTGTACTTTTATCATATGTTTGTTTGTATCATGTAAGAAGATAAGAATATGCTGGTGGATCAAACATCATCATGTGGATTTTTTACTGTAGAGGCGGCTATACTTTGTCTTCTAGTGAAAAAGCTTATCAGAGAAAAACTACCTATAGTATTTGTAATATCTATTAAATGCGCAAATATTTATACACAATCTGTATATCATTAATCATTTGTATTATTTTTTTGAAGAATTAATAGTAATTACTTTTTACATTATGATTGCATACATCTTTTTCCTTTAAATAAATAGATATGCATGCATCTGCAACCATTCCATCAAAGTATCTAGGGCCTCCAATGCAAATTGTCTAATGATTCAATCTTTAATTAATATTATATCAAGTATATGGCTCCCAGTTATTATTATATCAAATTAACAATAACATTAATTTAATATATTGCTCCTAGTAGTCTCAATTATTTTGATGAGAGCAACACTTATTAGAATGATAGTTACACATCTTGAGAGAGATTAATTTTTTACTCATAGAATAATGATACATTTGGTAGTACAAATAAAATTATGAGTAAATAGGACAGACCCAACCCGTTTAACCAATTTGACTGGATCATGATCAGACCCAAATATGGTTGGGTTAAACCTACACCCAACTTTCCATAATAGAAGATAAAAGAGAGATTAAAGAAGAGGGATTTCAGTAATTGCCAAAACTAGATATGTTTACCAATGATTAGAAGGTTACAATTGCGTATAGGCAATACAGATTAGGCTAGTTACTAATTTTATAAGTGGTACACTCAGTAATACAAGGCCTTATAGTTGTAACTCTTCACATGACAATACCTTTGTAAGGATGTCAGAAATTTGTTCTCATGCTAGAAAATGTTGAACTATCAAACTCTTAAGAAATAATTCCAATTGAATATGTTCCACATGTGAATGTTGGATGGAAGATTTGGTGACTCTTCAATGGTCCTCAAGGGAACTAAAATATCTCAATAAATTATGTCATGAGTCAAATATGGTGGAACACAAATAAAGCCAATGTTCATAATGCTATATAGCTTATGAGATGGCTAAAATGCAAAGACAATAATGGAGACAAAAATAAACTCACTTGGTAAGCAAATGTTTTTACACACACATAAAGGTGTAAATCTAGATTGTACAGATAGTTTTCGTGCAAAAAAAATATGAAATGTGAAATTGAAAGATATAAAAAAGACATGTTGCTCAATGGTCAATGGTTTCACAAAATCCATTGAGAGTAATATTTATGAATAATCAATATATCATCTATCATTCCTTTGAACTACTATTTTTTTTTTAAGAGTCAATTACGATTAAATATAAATAGTTAATAATACACTAATAATATACAAAACTCATACACTTTGATATATTTTTTGTTAACTATCAATGGATATGAATATATATATATATAGTTACTCAGGTTGGAATAATGTGCTATTGTGAGAAATGAGAACACTTAACATATACCATCAGTGGCGGATCTTGACCATAATTTTAGAGGGGGCGGCATTATAATTTATACATAAATAACATATAAAATTATTAAAATATATATAATTTTTTAATGTAAAAATGAGTTATTCTTTCATGTTTAAATTCCTAAGTAACATGATAAAAATATAACATAATAAATCTATGAAGAAATTCCAAATATTCCTAAGCACAAATAAGTTCATTATCTCTTATAAACATTATATGTATTTTAAACTCAGAAGAATCGAGCATAAAGTTAGTTTTTCAATCCTTTCAAATAGAGAATCAAAATAATGTATGCTTGAGATTGATATAAATAATTTTTAAGAGAAAAATATATAAAGATAGAAATAACGAAATTAAGAATATCATACATAGCAATGGAATAACCCAACTAAAATATAAGAAACAAACAAATCATAAGTAATCATGTCATGACTTCATAGCCATATGATAATGTGTCATGAAAAAAGCAATTGAAGAAAACTGATTTATAAAGAGCAAATATGACATTTTTAAGGTGAAAAAAATAAATGGGTTTGAGTTGGAGAGTTATCTAAAACGATATGAGGGGAGGGAAATATGTCATGTGATACTAAAAAGAGTGAAACTTTATAAAGGATGAGAGTTTTGAAGAGAATATTGAATTTTTTTCTTGTCCAATAAGTCGTGTAGAAGTATTATTCTTTGAGAGAATAATATATGCACTAACAATGTATGAATTTTATACTTTTTCACTTCATCACCTAGCATTCATACCCAATCTTTATTAACTCTTTAAAAAAATTAATCTAAATGAATGATGAATGATATAGTGAATGTGTATAAATTTTTACACTAATAATACATAAATATTACACTCTTATCCTGAAGTTTTGTTGTTAAATTTTAAAATATACCAAAAACAATATCTCTATAATATTTTTTTGAAATATTTGAGGGGGGCAACTGCCCCCACCTGTCCTAGAGAAGATCCGCCCCTGTATACCATTGGATATTGATTGAATGGTTAAGATTAAAAAATACACACACATAATTATCATGTGACCAATAACTAATTTTTAATTATAATCATCTCTGATTTGTTATAAGGCCCGAATTTATTGTTTTCACAGTATTCTGGTTGCTCTTGTGTGATGTGATTATTTATTTGCACTTAATTTGTATGATAATAGGTGAAGAGCTTAAGTTAGGGCTAATGAATGCTATTGTAGGCTATATATGAGTGTCCCTCAAGGATTGAAGATGTATGAAATATGTCCCTAGCGTATGATGGAGATATTGGTCCTAGAATACCACATCTTAGTGCAATTGATACACTAATGTATGATGTCGATAACATTTGGTGAAATAATATATCATTTGATGTTGATTTATTAGCAATATATAATTCAAGAAGATAATATAATGGAATTGAAGGGGAAATTTTAAGCATTGCATTAGGCAACTCTAAAATACATTTGGTTTAGAATTTTAGATATGTTATTCAACACATGGGAGGGGATTATAAAGTGCAGAAGATTTTATTTGAAGATAATACATGTATTGTGTAATTGAAAGAAGGGTACATTAAGGAAGAAAAAATAAAACATGTTTTACCAAAGCTTCAAAGCATTGAGGATTTTAACAAGTTCTTGTCTCTCAAGTGATTCTTATAGTTCAAAAGTTTATTATTATATGTTAATAATATGGACACGAATAAAAGTTATGTGCACTAAACTATTTTTAAAAAAATAGAACGATAGAACTTTTTATTAGTACTAATGACAAATTTCATTTTAGAGAAACAATAAAAATAAAACATGAGAAAAAATGTGTGCTCTAATAATGTAAGAGTTTTATATACTATCATTAGTCAATTATCAATTTTCAATCATCATTGACTCTTCAAAAAGTAATACAAATAAATAGTAAATAATATATCCATTATGTATAAATTTTACACCAATAATATATATATTACATTCATAAAATATAGGATAAAAATATAAGTTCCGGAAAAAATAGAATTTTAGATAAAATTATACTATCTTAACTACTAATTTCTCGTATAGTAGTAATAATAGATTTAATAAAAAATTGTTTTTATAAACAAAATAAAGTATTTTCTCATGAGATAATTTATCTTCATATATTCTATTTAGTTAACGTTTGTTTGATATGTCTCTTATTTCTTTTCCTTCAATATATCTTTATTTTAAATTATATTATAAAAAGATAAGACACATGTTAAATATTGAGTGAATATAGGGAGAGTCACATTACTTTATTGAGTTTATTCTCTTTTATAAAATATAAATAATGAGTATGAAATGACATGAGTTTAATGTGCAGTTAAATAGATGTAATAAACCCAAAAGTGATTCTTAAAAATAGAAATTTTGTTTAAAGATTCGTAAATAAATTTTTTGAAAACAAAGCACTGGATATATACAAAAAATATTAAAATTCATTAAATGTTTTCAAGTTTTTATTAAAAAACTATTAAACTTACCTTTTGGTATAAATAATACGAAAAAGTATGTATTAAAGGTGAAATTAAATAGAATATTATAGTGGAAGATGAAACCAATGTTGTAAACTTGAGCCGGACATCAAACTGAAAGAGGTATTGTATTATGTTTAACTGGTTTAACGGTTAAACCGTTTGGTCTGACCGAATGATTTTATACATAATTAATATTTTTTATCTATAGATATATAAGTATACATAAATCTAGTTTTTTATATAATTAATAATCATGTATAATTATATTGAAGTGAAATAACGTCTCTTTATCTACTTTTGGACTAAAGTGAAATAAAAGATTAAAGTAGTATTCCATTTTTTAAATTTTAAGTGAACCGTCTGATTTACTTGCCGGGTTAATCCAGTTTAACCGATTTAACATGGCCGAACCGAAATTTCTCCGGTTCAAAGTGGTCTAATCCTCACTAGGTTAAGATGATAAACTAGAGTCATTTTCAAGTTCGGCCAGCCGTCAAACCGGTTGGACCGTCTAGTACGGTCCGGTTCTCATCATAACACTATATGAAACACACAATTATTATATTTGTTTATACTTATAAAACATAATTTATTGCCAAACCATACATTACATTTTAATAAATGATATAAATAAAAGTATTTATTACATTATTTATTAGTTTTTCAATATTAATGTAATATAATATATATGCTATATATAATCTATTTTTATATCTTCTATATATCTATATATAAAGGTAAAATACGGTGTAACATTCACTATTGATTAATTCCAATTTTTTATTTTACCTTTAACATTATTTTTATTTTTACAAAAAAAATCATATAATCGTAGGTAAGTTGTAACGCCCCGAAAAAAATACTTCTCAAAAACATTGCGGAAAAATGGGTAAATTTTTTTTTGAAATGAGGATGTATAAAATTGTTTCCTTTTACAACCTTCCTTTTTCCGGGAAATCACTTTAAGTAACTCAAATGCGGAAAATCAACTTATCGTTATCGAATGATAACTTAACCTGATTCACAATTTCCTGAATAACACAATACATATAAATGGTTAAGTCATCTTTAGTTCATACAAACTAAATCAACAAAGGCGGAAACTACATCGCCACTAA
>NC_032025.1:3839361-3902517 GCF_001865875.1 Lupinus angustifolius
ACTAAAACTCAACTAGAGTTTCGTCTAATTCTTTACCGAAAATTCCCAGAAATTCATTTTCGAATATATAATTAATAAAAATATTAATAAAATCTTATAATTCCAAATCGTAAAATTCGCGGTGTTACATAAGTACTATTAGCACAATAATCATTTATTTCACTTTGAATTGAATATTATTATAAATGCAAAAAAGAATATAATATAAATTACACTCATTATAAAAAGCATTCAAATTCTATAAAATGAAATATATAAAAATAGAATACAAATGTTAATAGATATAAAATGCATATCTACACACTAGTAATATATAATTTCATCAATACTCTCACAAGTTTGATGAGGAAAATATGATATTAAAAAATCTTAAAAAAATATTTTGATCATCTAACTTCAAATTCTTTATTTTTCATAAAATTAAGTTTTTGTACTATCAATAATATTTATTTACTCTTTTAGATATGAAATTAATCTCTTCATAATACACAATTACTCATCTTAATAAATATTACTTTTAGGAATCAAATCTTACAACTAAACCAATATCTTATTAATAAGCCGAATTAACTTTTGCAAATAGCCAACACCCAAAAATACAAAAGAATGAGAGAAAGCAAAATAAAAAGCATGAAATGACGCGCACAACACAAGGCATATATAAATTGTATTTGTTAGGTTGGCACGACCAAACGAACAAACATCAACAGAGAGAGAATTAAAAAAAGGGTATCGTAGAAGAAGAAACTCTGGAGATTCCACCTCTTCCCGTCGTTAGCGACGGTCTTTATATTCGTCACCATTCAGGTTCTCATTCCCTCTCTCTACACATACGTTTTCTTCGTTTCTCTCCGCGTTTCAATTTCAATTTCGATCCGATCGTTCCGATTTTTTATTGCTATTGTATCCCTTTCAATTCCATCATTGTTTCTCTGTGTATTCGCTGAAATTGTTAATTAGGATTTCTCCGGAAAAATTATAATTCGTGCAATGGCTTTCGTTTGATTGATGCGATGCGAATTGATTTTATTTTTGTTGTTTCGACGTTAAATATGATGCTTCCTTGGTTGAATTTGGTCTCGTGATATATTTCTAGGGTTTGTTTTGAGGTTTGTGATCGTGTTTTTTATTATTTGGCGCTAGTTAGTGTTTTGAGATACGATTCTGTTGTGCTCGTCATAGTGGAGCAATTAACGTGCATTTATGTGTTACGCTGTGGCATAAATCCGTTTGTTTGTGGAAATTAGGGATTTTATCTGATTACCGTGTCAATTTAATATCTTGTAACTTCTAGATCTTGTTGGAATTTAGGTGGAGGAAGTTTAGTTTTGGCATAATTTAAGTTGATACAATAGGTTTTAACTTCAAGGTGTAAATGCTATCAATTTTATTTGATCACATGCTTACACTAGTAATTGGTGTTTATTGACCATCTATTATAGATTTTGTGTCATTCCATTTTGTGATTATTATTCTAATCCAACATTGTTCAATTTCATTTATTGCAGGTTGGTCTGGGCTTGAGTTTAAGGGTCTGTGAGTTGTATTTTGAGACATGGAGGGAGCTAGTTTCGTGACAAATTGCTACCAGTATCAGTTTTTTGCATTCCAAGAAGTGCTTGATTGGCGGTTTTTTGTCCTCCGAGATTTTCTTCCCGTTTCCTTTGTTAACAGCACTTAGTGTTCTCTTCCCCTTTAATGACCAGCACAGGGTGTGTGATGCTAAATTCTTCTGATACTAGTGCTGCATCTTTAGTGCGCTCGTAAAAGTAAGCAGCTTGTTCGTTTTCTTCTTTTGGATAATACCCATCCAAAAGTAGTTTCTTGATAGGTGTTCATTTGACCGTGCATTGCTTGCTGACCATACATTCAGTTAAAACTTCTGGTAAATCCTCTACTGGGGTAATAGATAATATTGGTGACTGGCTACTTGATGCTGCTTGCATCTTTTACTGAAGCATTTGCATTTGCATTGAATCAGTGCACGTCATAGTTATTTGTCATTGTTGTCTTGTTGCTCTTGATGGGTATTGCTGGTGACACTACATCTTTCATCTCAAAGTTCTGAAACAAATTCTACATAACTTAGATGAAGTAGCTAGTATTACAGTCGTGAAGTCTCTTGTTATATTGATCTTAGGTGGAGATTAATGCTAATGCTTAGATCAATCAATTCTGCTCGGACCTGAGAAGTTTCAGTATGATCTCTGGTATTTGTTCACTTCTACCACCTTTGTCCCTCAACCATTACAAAGCCGGGGATCTATTAATGAGTAAGGCTGTGCAGTTCTTCCATCAGAATATTTCTGCTTCTGTACCATCTTTGCCATGACAGAAAATTGATGGTGGATTTTACGGGACTAGCAGGCATCTATTAATATTTTATACACCTACAAGCATAGTCTGCAAGAGATAAATGCCATCTATCTTTTGTGTTTTTGTTTAGTTTTGTTGAATAACAAAAAAGCTGCTGTGTTGTTCGGCATCAATAAAGAAGGAGGTCCTTTGTGTTTTGTTATATAAGGAAAGCTGATTTGTGTTCCTCAGGATCAATGGAGAGGTGCATATTTGTTTGCAGAAGATGTTCCTTTCTCCCTTCATTCTTATTGTTGAATACTGGGTAATTATTTTCTTGCAAATACAGGTACAACTTAATTAAGGAAGTTGGTGATGGAACATTTGGGAGTGTCTGGAGAGCTATTAATAAGCAAACTGGTGAAGTTGTAAGTGTGCTTTAATTACTTGGCAGATGAAGGTATGCTCTATTTTAAGTTAGACCTCCCCCTAATAAGTTGTAAACTTGCAGGTTGCAATCAAAAAAATGAAGAAGAAGTATTACTCTTGGGACGAGTGTGTAAACCTGAGAGAAGTCAAGGTCTCTTGCAGATCTGTACAAACCCTTATTTGTCCTGAATTGATTGTCCGGTTTATAACTATTCTATATTATCCCATTTTTGCAGTCATTACGAAAAATGAACCACCCAAATATCGTGAAGCTGAAGGAAGTTATTCGAGAAAGTGATATTCTGTACTTCGTTTTTGAGTATTTGGTGGGTGGCTCTCCTTTTTGGTATATGTGGGCTGCATTAACTGATACCAAATCTATTATAATAATTGCTATTTCAATTTTTGGGTAATGTAGGAACGCAACCTATATCAACTTATGAAAGACAGGCAAAAACTCTTTTCCGAAGCTGAAGTAAGAAATTGGTGTTTTCAAGTTTTCCAAGGTCTTGCTTACATGCACCAGCGTGGATACTTTCATCGTGACATGAAGCCTGGTACTTACTCATTATTTTATCTATAGTCTTGCTAGAAATTTTCTCTCATTTTTTTGTTGATAAAATGGGAAAATTGTTCATTTACATTAACATCATATGCAATGAATGTATATATTTAGCCTTTTGGTCTATCTCATTACTATTTTATAAAAAAATTATGCCAAATTGATAACATGAACTTCGCACTTTTGTCTTTATAATTCATTGAATTCCATATTGCGAGAAAAATAAGGCTGTGGGGCTGGCATATTGTTTTATGCCATTTTGACATTAAGTGTTACTTTGTTTTTTTTTTTGTGCAGAAAACTTGCTGGTTACCAAGGATATAATCAAAATTGCTGATTTTGGCCTAGTCCGAGAGATCAGTTCACAACCACCCTACACGGAGTATGTCTCTACACGATGGTATGTACCTTCAACTTATAATAGATGTATCATGTTCTGTGTATTAGGAATTTTGAAAACATGTATTATTGCATTTGATTAGGTATCGTGCTCCTGAAGTGCTGCTCCAGTCTTATCTCTATAGCTCCAAAGTTGGTAAGTATCTGATGCGGAGTAGTGATGTCATTTATGGTCTTCCACTAATATCATCTTAGTTTCCAATGATGATAATAAGCATTTGTACTATCATGTTATTTATTAATTTCATTTTTCCTTCTAGACATGTGGGCAATGGGTGCGATAATGGCTGAGCTGTTCTCTCTCCGTCCTCTTTTTCCGGGTGTCAGGTATTAGCCTCCCTTCCCTTTCCATAAGTTCCCAGATGAAAGAGTCAATAGATCATTATTAGGGAATTCCAAAATTTGAGTTCCTTCCTTCTATATACCTGGAATGCTTTCTCTAAAGCAATTCTGGTGTGACTGGATGATGAAAATTAACATGTTCCTTAATTGCCGTATTTGCAGTGAAGCAGATGAGATCTACAAAATATGCAGTGTTATAGGCAGTCCAACAACTGAATCATGGGCTGATGGACTCAAACTTGCAAGAGATATTAACTATCAATTTCCACAGGTTAGTTTATCTTAATTTGGGCCATGCTATTTTTAGTAGCTAGCTCCTGTGTTGGCAATATAGGCATTTAAGCTGAGTTATTGAATATGCTTTTATGTCCAAACTCAAGTTGGATAATTTTTTTAATTGTCTCACATTTTGACTACCCCATTTTTCTGCTTTAGGTTCTATCTAACAGTTTGTCTTGTACTTGAATTCTACAGCTTGCTGGTGTACAGCTTTCTGTATTGGTTCCATCTGCAGGTGCTGATGCAATCAGCCTTATCACAGTAAGTAGCTTTGCATTTATCACATGTTGAGCTAGTCCTTTCAACCATTTCTCAACTAACAGAGTCTAATGTTTTTCTTCTTCCTGTTTTCTCTATTCCTACTAATGTAGTCACTTTGTTCATGGGATCCTTGCAAGAGGCCAACAGCTTCGGAGGCTCTCCAACATCCTTTCTTCCAGGTGTTTTTTTAACTAGAAGTCATGTTTTGTTGTCTATCTTCTGTGCAAGAAAGATATCACAATTTTCCCTTTATCAGCTGTTTTTTTACCTATTTTTTCTTGTTTATCTGTTTTGTTGTAGAGTTGCTTTTACATTCCTCCATCCCTCCGCACCAGAGCGGTAGCGAGAGCTCCTCCATCTGGTTTGTATTTTTATTTATGTAGTTAACTACGGACATGTTTATTGTACAGCTGTGTGGGGTTCATAATTGTAGTTATCCTTTTTTGTCCTTTTTCTTCTTTAAGCTGGAACCAGGGGAGCATTGGATCCGCAAGGGGTCAGGAGATATTCCGGTGCTTTACCTAATTCAAAGCTCACCAATAATTTTACTTCCCCGAAATTACATCCTCCTTTAGCTTCAGGTGATCTGAATTGGTTTAGCATAATAGATTGAGTTCCATGTTTCCTTTTCTCTGACTTGAAGAGCTAGAGCTAAATTATATTATTTAATCTGGTTAGAAATATCTATGTTATTCATTATATATCTGAATGAAGGAAAGTGAGGCATGTAACTAAGCCTTTTCCCATTGGGCTATGTGTACAATAAATGTATTTTTATCATTTAGTGGCATACCATGGCTCATATTTTGAATGGCGCAGGTGTCCAACGGAAGCTGGATATGGTAAATCAGGTCAGTTGTTCTCTACTTTCTCTTTTTCTTGCCATATGCATGCTTTCTCTTTACCCCATGATACGCAGAATATCAAAAGCTACTTATAATTTGAGATCCTTTTTTTACATAATAGTAGATTATCTCTTAAATGGTAAATGCTTTTCTGGACTGTTATAGTGTTCATCTAAAATCTATGCTGGTTCATTTCTTAAATCCCTCTTTGTTATGCCAACAATTTCTTATTGATTCTTCTGAAGGATGGAATTAAGAATGATAAGTCGATGAAAACTACAAGGCAACCAAAATATCGTCCACCAGGAAAGGACAGCCCAAGTAAGCCTTTCAGCCTTGCGTTCTCTATTAGTTATTGTATTAGATACTTGCTGTGATGCTTGAGTTGAAATGGTTTACTTATCCATACCCAGTATGTATCCATACCGTGCTTCTTCGGTAGACATGAGATCGATTCATGTACATAAGTACCCTGTACCAGTACCCTTATCAGAATGTGTATTGGCCTATTGGGTACTCGTACCTGAATCCATGCAACTTAAGATATTTCTTTTATGGTTGGCATTTGATGGAAAGGATTCCAAAAAATAAGCTATACATATAACCGCTTCAATTGATTGGTATTCTTTAACAGTATTTTAACCGGAAAGTTAAATGATAAATAATTCTCTCTGTTTCCTTCAATGAACAAAGTGATTGTACTTTTGTTAATTTAGTTATATTTGGTTGTTGGCAGCTTCAATGAACAAAGGGAGGAGTGCACGTGGTGTTCCGGAAACTGCTGAGAAGTTAGGGAATATGTCTGTTGGTACTCGAAGACAATCGATGGGACAACGTCCTCCTCCAATGAAGACTGGGGTCAATTGGATTCCTGAATCTAGAAACTTCATGCTGAGGCCCACTCAACAGATTCCAACTGGAAGAACTTTCACAAGAAAAGTTGCAGGATGACAAGTATGACTTGATGCGCTAGATTCTATAATTGTGAATGTGGGGGTTTTGGGTCTGTTCTGAATAATGATCATAACTTTTGCGAGAGTCTAAACTACAGCGAGTCTTGCTTGTGTTATTTTTAATTGTCGTTTGGCATTGTGTGTAATACACAGTAGTGTTTATGCCTTTTTAATAATATGCAATATTATACAAGTTTTTCTATTTTTGTATGGTGTGGAATTTTCATCTGGTTGTGGCATGATCCACTACATGCATTAACTTGGTAGAGGTGCTTATGCATGATGTATCTGCTCATAAAATAACATTTTTTTTAAATAAAATAATCATTTTATGTGATCACTAACTTTAAGAGATAGTAAAATTTACTTTTGACGGGCTAACTAGAACTAAATGAGGTTTTTACTCTTCTGTGTTATATAAGATTGTGTTTTAATCTCAAACTTTTAGTAATTGTATTCAGTAGTTTATCAATTTGCCGTATTGAGAAGAATAATGTTCAAGACCTGAACTAAGATGGCAAAAAAATCCGTACTCGCGGATAAAACTTGTATGGGCATGGGTATGAGTTATAAATGGATACCTGCATGTATTATAAACGGGTTTTTAAAAGTATCAGTAGTACATACGGGCGAGTATGTGTATTATAATACCCGTACTTGTGGATTCCCGTTATTTATATGATTAATATATTATATTTAATTAAAATAAAAAGTACATTATTCTAACATTCATACACTATGTATATTTTTTTCATTTTACTTTGTTTACATATTTTATTGAGTTTGGTGGTGAAACACCTACAAATATTATTACATGTATAGAAATATACATGTTTTACAAAGAAAATATATACTTTTTGTTAAGAAAATGAAAACAAAAAATCACACAAATAGAAAACACCAATAAATTTAGCACTTTTATCTATTATTCAATCAAAAGGTAAAAAATAATTAAGTTTTATTTCATTTGAAACATAATAGAAGTAAAAAATTAAAATTCATTTATAATATAGGAAACTCGCGGGTACCCGTTGTACCTGCGCTACCCAAAAATACTCGGAAATACCTGTACACGGGTACCCATTGTACTTGCGAGTACCCAGAAATACCCACAAACCCCTGCATACTAGTACCCGTACTGTTTGACTTTCTTAATTCAGTAATTTGCACAAGGAATAGATAAAGAAGCATTTGGCCTCAAATGACAAAAAATTGCAGCAACAACACATTTCCGTTTGCGGGGAAATTTTTTAAAACATTATAAATTTATAGCAATTATGATAGAAAGTATTCAGGGTACATGAAGGAGTCTAGCTACTCTTCATTACTAATGATGGTAAAAAAATCCAACTCATCGGTACTCGTAATAATAACTTACAGGTGGGAGCGAGTTTTGTAATACCCGCAAATTTATATATTTAGCTTTTAGTTAATTTTTTATATATATTTATTATTATTTTAAGATTATATATCATATACTTTATTATTATTTCATAATAAATTACATATATGACTACGATCATAAATTTATCATATAAATATCATATTATTCATATAACAATTATTTTTACATAATAATTATTATAAATATTAAAATTAAAAATCCGTTAGATACCAACAAATACCCACTATCCGTAGGGTACCCACAAATATTATAGGTTTGGACATGGGAAAGTAATACCCACCTCCGCCGGTGCCTGTTGTCATCCATGTCCATTAGTGGAGAATGACAAAAATAGATTTTCAATGACACAGATTTTTTTTTTTTTTTAAATTAGATATTTTAAGAAAATTTATTTATGCCACCTATTACTTTGGTGTGACATATCAAAAAGTTTATTTTCTCTTAATATTGAGGTCGTTTGAGGAGCCTGCTTCCCCAACAGAGGAGCTTCCATCCTTTTCTGATGCCAGGGATAGCATAGCTTTGTGAGTTTCTTCGTCTCCCTCTATGCACTTATTTTCTCTTTAAGTTTTACATTTACTTTTTCTCTACTCTGGTCCTTTATCATTGACAAGAGTCCAATTTATATACCAGATTATCTCGTTGTTGATGAAACATGACTTATGAGATTGTACAAAAACTAGGCTGTTAGTAATATTAATTTAAAAAGCCATCATCATTTGGTTGACTTGATAGGTTCTCATTGTGCTCTAGATGTTGGGATAGGTAACTAAACCTCTGTTAATTTAGCAGATGTTTTAGCTTGAAACTTGTGATTTTAGGTTATGTTGGAATAACAGAGTCTAAGGTTGAAGGGCAAGATCCTGACTAAGTTGAAGAAACATTTTGATGGAATTTCTGGTTGTGAGTGTTTTTGGTGTTTGGCATTGTTTAAAGAGTAAATTAATTGACACCCTGAGTTTTAGTGAAATTATACAAACTACTCCTCATTTTTTTACATTACACAAACCTCCCATAATTCTACTTTCATTACACTGACCAGCCCTGCATAAGAAAATAAGTGTAATATTTTAAACAAAAAAATATGATAAACACAATTAAGTTAGTTAAACAAAACATGATATATTGTGGTGGAGACAAATCCAAATAATATATGAGTCAATATTTCTTTATTATTTTTGGTTCGTTACACTATATTATAAGAGCGATTTAAACAATATTTCAATAGAATTGTTGATTCCACAGGTTAGTTTATCTTAATTTGGGCCATGCTATTTTTAGTAGCTAGCTCCTGTGTTGGCAATATAGGCATTTAAGCTGAGTTATTGAATATGCTTTTATGTCCAAACTCAAGTTGGATAATTTTTTTAATTGTCTCACATTTTGACTACCCCATTTTTCTGCTTTAGGTTCTATCTAACAGTTTGTCTTGTACTTGAATTCTACAGCTTGCTGGTGTACAGCTTTCTGTATTGGTTCCATCTGCAGGTGCTGATGCAATCAGCCTTATCACAGTAAGTAGCTTTGCATTTATCACATGTTGAGCTAGTCCTTTCAACCATTTCTCAACTAACAGAGTCTAATGTTTTTCTTCTTCCTGTTTTCTCTATTCCTACTAATGTAGTCACTTTGTTCATGGGATCCTTGCAAGAGGCCAACAGCTTCGGAGGCTCTCCAACATCCTTTCTTCCAGGTGTTTTTTTAACTAGAAGTCATGTTTTGTTGTCTATCTTCTGTGCAAGAAAGATATCACAATTTTCCCTTTATCAGCTGTTTTTTTACCTATTTTTTCTTGTTTATCTGTTTTGTTGTAGAGTTGCTTTTACATTCCTCCATCCCTCCGCACCAGAGCGGTAGCGAGAGCTCCTCCATCTGGTTTGTATTTTTATTTATGTAGTTAACTACGGACATGTTTATTGTACAGCTGTGTGGGGTTCATAATTGTAGTTATCCTTTTTTGTCCTTTTTCTTCTTTAAGCTGGAACCAGGGGAGCATTGGATCCGCAAGGGGTCAGGAGATATTCCGGTGCTTTACCTAATTCAAAGCTCACCAATAATTTTACTTCCCCGAAATTACATCCTCCTTTAGCTTCAGGTGATCTGAATTGGTTTAGCATAATAGATTGAGTTCCATGTTTCCTTTTCTCTGACTTGAAGAGCTAGAGCTAAATTATATTATTTAATCTGGTTAGAAATATCTATGTTATTCATTATATATCTGAATGAAGGAAAGTGAGGCATGTAACTAAGCCTTTTCCCATTGGGCTATGTGTACAATAAATGTATTTTTATCATTTAGTGGCATACCATGGCTCATATTTTGAATGGCGCAGGTGTCCAACGGAAGCTGGATATGGTAAATCAGGTCAGTTGTTCTCTACTTTCTCTTTTTCTTGCCATATGCATGCTTTCTCTTTACCCCATGATACGCAGAATATCAAAAGCTACTTATAATTTGAGATCCTTTTTTTACATAATAGTAGATTATCTCTTAAATGGTAAATGCTTTTCTGGACTGTTATAGTGTTCATCTAAAATCTATGCTGGTTCATTTCTTAAATCCCTCTTTGTTATGCCAACAATTTCTTATTGATTCTTCTGAAGGATGGAATTAAGAATGATAAGTCGATGAAAACTACAAGGCAACCAAAATATCGTCCACCAGGAAAGGACAGCCCAAGTAAGCCTTTCAGCCTTGCGTTCTCTATTAGTTATTGTATTAGATACTTGCTGTGATGCTTGAGTTGAAATGGTTTACTTATCCATACCCAGTATGTATCCATACCGTGCTTCTTCGGTAGACATGAGATCGATTCATGTACATAAGTACCCTGTACCAGTACCCTTATCAGAATGTGTATTGGCCTATTGGGTACTCGTACCTGAATCCATGCAACTTAAGATATTTCTTTTATGGTTGGCATTTGATGGAAAGGATTCCAAAAAATAAGCTATACATATAACCGCTTCAATTGATTGGTATTCTTTAACAGTATTTTAACCGGAAAGTTAAATGATAAATAATTCTCTCTGTTTCCTTCAATGAACAAAGTGATTGTACTTTTGTTAATTTAGTTATATTTGGTTGTTGGCAGCTTCAATGAACAAAGGGAGGAGTGCACGTGGTGTTCCGGAAACTGCTGAGAAGTTAGGGAATATGTCTGTTGGTACTCGAAGACAATCGATGGGACAACGTCCTCCTCCAATGAAGACTGGGGTCAATTGGATTCCTGAATCTAGAAACTTCATGCTGAGGCCCACTCAACAGATTCCAACTGGAAGAACTTTCACAAGAAAAGTTGCAGGATGACAAGTATGACTTGATGCGCTAGATTCTATAATTGTGAATGTGGGGGTTTTGGGTCTGTTCTGAATAATGATCATAACTTTTGCGAGAGTCTAAACTACAGCGAGTCTTGCTTGTGTTATTTTTAATTGTCGTTTGGCATTGTGTGTAATACACAGTAGTGTTTATGCCTTTTTAATAATATGCAATATTATACAAGTTTTTCTATTTTTGTATGGTGTGGAATTTTCATCTGGTTGTGGCATGATCCACTACATGCATTAACTTGGTAGAGGTGCTTATGCATGATGTATCTGCTCATAAAATAACATTTTTTTTAAATAAAATAATCATTTTATGTGATCACTAACTTTAAGAGATAGTAAAATTTACTTTTGACGGGCTAACTAGAACTAAATGAGGTTTTTACTCTTCTGTGTTATATAAGATTGTGTTTTAATCTCAAACTTTTAGTAATTGTATTCAGTAGTTTATCAATTTGCCGTATTGAGAAGAATAATGTTCAAGACCTGAACTAAGATGGCAAAAAAATCCGTACTCGCGGATAAAACTTGTATGGGCATGGGTATGAGTTATAAATGGATACCTGCATGTATTATAAACGGGTTTTTAAAAGTATCAGTAGTACATACGGGCGAGTATGTGTATTATAATACCCGTACTTGTGGATTCCCGTTATTTATATGATTAATATATTATATTTAATTAAAATAAAAAGTACATTATTCTAACATTCATACACTATGTATATTTTTTTCATTTTACTTTGTTTACATATTTTATTGAGTTTGGTGGTGAAACACCTACAAATATTATTACATGTATAGAAATATACATGTTTTACAAAGAAAATATATACTTTTTGTTAAGAAAATGAAAACAAAAAATCACACAAATAGAAAACACCAATAAATTTAGCACTTTTATCTATTATTCAATCAAAAGGTAAAAAATAATTAAGTTTTATTTCATTTGAAACATAATAGAAGTAAAAAATTAAAATTCATTTATAATATAGGAAACTCGCGGGTACCCGTTGTACCTGCGCTACCCAAAAATACTCGGAAATACCTGTACACGGGTACCCATTGTACTTGCGAGTACCCAGAAATACCCACAAACCCCTGCATACTAGTACCCGTACTGTTTGACTTTCTTAATTCAGTAATTTGCACAAGGAATAGATAAAGAAGCATTTGGCCTCAAATGACAAAAAATTGCAGCAACAACACATTTCCGTTTGCGGGGAAATTTTTTAAAACATTATAAATTTATAGCAATTATGATAGAAAGTATTCAGGGTACATGAAGGAGTCTAGCTACTCTTCATTACTAATGATGGTAAAAAAATCCAACTCATCGGTACTCGTAATAATAACTTACAGGTGGGAGCGAGTTTTGTAATACCCGCAAATTTATATATTTAGCTTTTAGTTAATTTTTTATATATATTTATTATTATTTTAAGATTATATATCATATACTTTATTATTATTTCATAATAAATTACATATATGACTACGATCATAAATTTATCATATAAATATCATATTATTCATATAACAATTATTTTTACATAATAATTATTATAAATATTAAAATTAAAAATCCGTTAGATACCAACAAATACCCACTATCCGTAGGGTACCCACAAATATTATAGGTTTGGACATGGGAAAGTAATACCCACCTCCGCCGGTGCCTGTTGTCATCCATGTCCATTAGTGGAGAATGACAAAAATAGATTTTCAATGACACAGATTTTTTTTTTTTTTTAAATTAGATATTTTAAGAAAATTTATTTATGCCACCTATTACTTTGGTGTGACATATCAAAAAGTTTATTTTCTCTTAATATTGAGGTCGTTTGAGGAGCCTGCTTCCCCAACAGAGGAGCTTCCATCCTTTTCTGATGCCAGGGATAGCATAGCTTTGTGAGTTTCTTCGTCTCCCTCTATGCACTTATTTTCTCTTTAAGTTTTACATTTACTTTTTCTCTACTCTGGTCCTTTATCATTGACAAGAGTCCAATTTATATACCAGATTATCTCGTTGTTGATGAAACATGACTTATGAGATTGTACAAAAACTAGGCTGTTAGTAATATTAATTTAAAAAGCCATCATCATTTGGTTGACTTGATAGGTTCTCATTGTGCTCTAGATGTTGGGATAGGTAACTAAACCTCTGTTAATTTAGCAGATGTTTTAGCTTGAAACTTGTGATTTTAGGTTATGTTGGAATAACAGAGTCTAAGGTTGAAGGGCAAGATCCTGACTAAGTTGAAGAAACATTTTGATGGAATTTCTGGTTGTGAGTGTTTTTGGTGTTTGGCATTGTTTAAAGAGTAAATTAATTGACACCCTGAGTTTTAGTGAAATTATACAAACTACTCCTCATTTTTTTACATTACACAAACCTCCCATAATTCTACTTTCATTACACTGACCAGCCCTGCATAAGAAAATAAGTGTAATATTTTAAACAAAAAAATATGATAAACACAATTAAGTTAGTTAAACAAAACATGATATATTGTGGTGGAGACAAATCCAAATAATATATGAGTCAATATTTCTTTATTATTTTTGGTTCGTTACACTATATTATAAGAGCGATTTAAACAATATTTCAATAGAATTGTTGATGCATTTTGTAACTAATAATAAAGATACATTGATTTGTATATTATTTAGACTTGTCTACACAATATATCATGTTTTGTTTAACTTAATTGCATTTATCACATTTTTTTGTTTAAAAGATTACTCTCTCATGCAGTGATGATCAGTGTAATTAAAAAAGTGAGGGGAGATTTATGTAATTTCACTAAAACCCAGGGGGTGTCAATGTAATTTACTCTTGTTTAAAATGTTTGTATAGATGTTTGAAATAGGAAAAGTAGTTTTAACATGAACCGGAAGGAGATTGCTTGAAAGAGTAAGTGGAAAGAGGGTAATGGGCTGGGAAATGTCGGATACAAGCGAGGTCAAAATTAATGAGATCAGGGTATACTGTAATAATTATTTTACTTGTTTTATTCTTATCAGGCCCTTTCTTACAACAAACAATCAATATATTATAAAGTCGCAATAGGGAAAAATAGAAAGTAATTAATATGAGCATATATCTGTTACTCATCTGTGCAGATTTATGAAGGGGTTGTGTTGACGGTCTAGTCTTTTTTGGAGTGTGTTTTTGCCACTGATCAATTCATTTTGTTGGCTTTGAATAAACTGAATGTGCGGAAGATTGAGCATCTGTTGCATCTGGAGTGCAACAAGGTATATTGCGTTTATAGTCATGACCACTTGTAATAAGAAAAACCTAATCCCACTTCAGTTCACTTCCAATTATGCTGACAATAGGTAATGGTGGTAATTTCATGCCATGTATTTTTCTTCTTCTTTCTATCTGAACAAGTTTCTACTGACGCATTAACTCTGCCATGTGACTGTATTTGCTGCTTGTAAAATCTAAATGGCTTATGGCATTAAGATCTTTGTGGAGAGTTAACAGGGATAATATTGTGCTTCTATTATTTCTGTACTTTTCATATTTTATCCCCTAAAAGGGGGACAAAATGATAAAAAAATTGTGGATGGGCCCTTTTGGTGTGGGATGTGAAGGGCATTATAAATCAAGCATTCAAGTAAACATTGCATGGCATCATGGCAGTAACATTTTTTGTGTTGTAGTTGCTTTTTAAGGTTGGTTGTTTATATTTTTGTAAACGTCAGGAGAAGGTGATGTGTTTTTTTTATATGGGTAATTTTGTGTTTGTATATTTTTTCATACCATCCTCTTCAATATTCTGCCCTGCCTTTTCTATTTGTCCTTTCTATTCACCATCTTTTTCTCAGGTGCAAGTTCTGCACAACAATCATGTCACCTTTCAAGACCGCAAGGCTCACAACAATATTAACTGCATTCTTTAGATTCTCTTCCAAGTGCCTCAAATCTATAGCTTGGCAAAGAGCGCCGTGGTAGGTTGCAGACATAAGCTTCAAGAGTAGTCCTAATGGGTTCACATGTTGTGTTGTTCTGCAATGTTCGCATGAGTAGTAACAGGGTTTGCTAGACATTTGAAGCTCAGAACAATATGAAGCCATTGCTATCTCACTGCTCTTGAATCCATAATTCAAACTCGGACAGCCACCCACCCGAAATATTTGAAGGCGGCCTGCTATTGTAGAGAGCATTAACCAGGTCAGAAATCTGAGCAAAAATGAGTTTTTCCATTGTAGCGAAATGAGCCTATGCTAATCTTGTATTGTCCGCTGAAAATCCATCAGGAGTGAGTACCTTGAAATTTGCCACCAGGTTGTCATTCACAGAGTTTATCTCCCTTTCGTTGGATTTTGTTGAGACTCCAATACCCTACTAGATGGTAGTATTGTGCAACGCAGGTGGCATCACCTTTTTTTATCTCTAAGGAATAGTTTGGAATTTTGAATTCTTCAATAAAAACCCAAATAGATTGACAAGAATACCACTTTTAATTGTTTATCCTATACCCTCATGGCTAGGTTAGGAGAACCTTAAAAAATTCACAGTTAAAAAGAAATGTTGAAAGACATGAGTAAAGACGGAGAAATTAATGGGAGTTGATAACATTATTTAAATAGTTATGTGAGAAAGAGAAATTAATAGCAAAGTTTATTAAAATTAATACATTGCATTAAATTTTGATTCTTTTGTACCTGGCTCACAGAAACAAATGGGAAAGCATACAATGAACCTCAGAGAAGAATGTGTTCATTGTTTGTGGGTCATGGCTGTTGGAACCATTTTATGTGCTTCTTATTGGTCTGCCTGGACTACCAGAGAAGCAGCTATTGAGCAAGAGAAGCTTTTAAAATATTACTTTGCACTTGATACTGTTATTGTAGAGGCTGAGTAGAATTACTGACCAATGAGGTGGATTAGCTTTATAGGTTTTGGAACCATATCTTAAGATTTGAGTTTTCAACACAAACTTTATCTGAGGTAACCTTAAGTAGGTACATGGCTCCCAAATATGCAACTAGTGGAGAATTAACAGATAGATCAGATGTTTTCTCTTTTGGAGTTGTCCTCCTTGAGCTTATAACTGGAAGGAAACCTGTCGATCCAACGCAACCTGTGGGAGAAGAGAGTTTGGTTGAGTAGATACAACTGAACCTGGTTCTTCCTTTTATATAGTGAAATATATCATTAAAAAGATAACACCCAAAACACCTTAGCCAAAATCTTTTATAGACTGACTTGATGGGCTTTTTAACTCTTGAAAGGGTGCATGACCACCTTCAAAATTAGTTTTCTTTTGACTCAGTTTAACATATCATAGAGTATAGCTCATGGTAAACGGTATGGATATGGGTACATGGTTCACTTGGATACGCGATTCGTTATTTTTCACATTAATTTATGAAACCTTCTTTATGATGAATCCGATACGTGGTACACAATATAGTGAATTCAGTATGCCTTATGTATGGCAAATGAGAGAATTATGTAACTATGGTATAACTTGCAATAAACATATTAAAGATCTGCTTTCTGCTCCATGATTTGGTAGTGGTACTTCTATGCTATTATATGTGTTGTGAGATTGGTATAACTAGCATGTAGCTATATGATATTGTGGATAGTGAAATGGAAATTTTTTAAGGACAAGGGGGAGTTATGCCCTTGTTTATGGGAAGTTGGGAACTATAAAAGTTATGATTGTCCAATCCGACTTCCAGCCAAAAACGAAAGTAAAACAAGTGTTGCCAATCAATGGTGCTTGTCTTTGTCTGCCAAGTGTTATGTGTAACTAATTTTGGAACTTGGATAGAAAATGTATCAATGATAAGTTGGTGGTGCTGTTTTATTGGATATACAGATACTATAGGCTATGCTGTCTTCATATAAGTGTTTGTTTCTAGACTGCTGCAATTGTTCTTTATATAGCTTATTTTTTTTGTTATTGTTTTACACATACGTTCTTTGCAAATGTAAATGATTTTATTTTTTTAAGAAATGTTAGGGCATGCATTATGTTTGCTTCTGCTTATGTATACATTTTTTAGATTTTTCTTTTACTCCTGTTTGATTTTTTTAATCATGGTCTGTGAATTTTGATTCACTAGTATTATTATCAACATCATTTACTGCTACTGATATTTTTTGGCTGCCAATGAGAATAAGTGGTTACAAAACTTTTGGTCCTTAAATGGCTAGGATGAGTGATTTGGTAGTATTGGTGGCACAAGATGCTAAAAGTGTCTCCTCCACCACAGAGATATGGTGCCACTTAAAGCCTCTATTTTTCTTAAGTACTACCCCACAGAGAAGTTGTTATGTTAATTTTTGTACAAAACTGAGAACCTAAAATAAAATAAATTTTCAGGGCGAAATAAAATCATGTATCCCTTGAAGTTTGACTCTATGGGCTACAATGTGTGCTTCAGTTCTTGTTTTTTCGCCAATGGTTGAAACTTGAATAGATATAGAATTTGATGAACTTGAGGCATACTCCGACCATTTGTAAGTGCTTTTTCAATCTTCTGTCATAGCTAACACATTCTGATGGAATGACATTCTCAATTATTCACGAATGTTCATTCTTGGTGGATTGAAATTATGGGTAATCGATCTTGGTAGAATAGAGTGAGAGAAAGAGAAAATGATTTCCTTGTGCCGCTTTCCGACCGTATATTAGTGCCACAACTCACTCTGCATCTTCTTGGACCAATCTAGTAGTTTTGCCTGTTATGTTTCTTTGTTCAGCCTTGTTGATGCTTTTGCTTACCACATGGGGTATTTTTTATGTTTTGCGTATGTAGAATCATTTCTGATTTTAGTTCATTCAAACACAAGCTTATAAAAATGCTGATAATTGGAAATTTGGATGTAAGGTGTTCTAATAATTATCTGTATACTCTCAGTGTTGAGTTTGATAAGGGTGAAAAACCTATACCTTCTAAGAGAAAAGAAACAATGGTGGACATGCATTCAGAAGTTTCTGCTACATTGGTTAATGATTACAATGGTAACATGATTGTTGATGCTGGCCCTTCAAAAAGGATAAGGTAACTGTCCAAGAAACATGATCAGGGTTTGTACTAATCTGGAACAAGTACTTTAAAAGGAAGTGGCATGAAATTTCATTCCACCACTAGGGCCCATTCCCTGAATGAAGTGGACAAGTGACTAGAAATTGATGACCATATTCTCTTGAATGCTCCTCCTCAATCTTCAATGATATTAATGTATATTAATCAATAAACCTGTAATGCAAGCACCGACACAATAACTTGTATGAGATGTATTTGGATCGCTGGTGGAAAAAATATGTTAATAATTATTTATATCATAATATTTTATGTATAATTACTTATGGTGAAACCAACTTTATTTGAATTACATAAAAAATCAACATATTTAAGTTGCTAAAATAATAGTAAATCAACAAGGTTAAAAATGGTTGGTAAATATGACTAGATCCTTATGCATGATGTTAGCAGTTTGATTTATACCACATAGTAAGTCACAATGTTTATATATCTTGGGTAAGTCATACAAAATAATAGGAAATAAAGAAGATATAAATCATAAGATTGATTTAGGTAGATGAAATTGAAAAGTATTGGAGAGTTATATATATAATAGAAATGCATGATTCAAGAGTAAGAAAATTTTAACTTTAGTGGAAATCTTAAGTTAGATTAGAGCTTATATTTTCTCAGGCTTTTCTGAAAAAATTCTGACTAAACAGGATTATAGGTTATAATTTTTGGCCAAATAAACTTATTAGCTAGCATAGAATGTCCCCCAAAGCTTTGTTAAAGACACTCATTGTTCCATTTTATATTGTTTTGTTCACAACTTCTATAATGTTTCAAGCAAGGAAAAGGAAAGGGAAAAACTATTTGTGCTCCTAAGTAACCAAATTTTAGTTGCTATAACAATAGCAATAACAACAATGATGACAAAAGTATCCAATGAGTAGAAAAGAGAAAGTGGTGAATAATTTTATATGATGAAGAAAACTTCCAATCCTAATGGCAGCTAACCCTGTGAAACAATAGAGTTACCACAAAAATAAATTCAAGATATGCACTGTTTAAGGTAGTAGTATCATCAATGATTTTGGGAAGACTAGTTCCCTATGTAGGACTCTACTACAAAATCTAGAATCATACAACAACATTATAATCTCTAAGAACCAAAATTGGGGATTCCTCCTGATTTGGACATCCACTTTTTTGTAGGGCAATGATAATTCAAAGGTACTGAACTTGTATTCTCTTTGTTTTCTTTCTACCAATTTCTTGCATGTTCTTGAAGACAATAACACTCCCTTCAATTCATTGAATGTTATTTAGGGAAATAATAATTCAAAGGTACTGAGCTTGTATTCTCTCCCTATTTTCTTCCCACCAATTCTTTGCATGTACCTCTCCAAATTTTTCTCGGCTGCAGAAGAGTTGAGAAATTGTCAAATCAAAAGTTTAAGTCTTTGTTACTCTTAGTTGATATTTGTAATGAAGTATATCATCATGGAATATATATATTTTGTGTGTGCACTTGTGTCGAGGATAAACCTCGACAGAATGGTAAGGTTGTTTGTCTTGTGACACACGTGTCTGTGTATGTTCGTAGGATAATCATGTGCAGGAAAAACAATAAGGAGCATGTTCTGACTTGCATTGTTACATTACCTGAACCTCACACGCCGAAGCTCCCTTGTGCCATCAGCTAACTGCCTGATTGTAATGTAGACTCCAGGTTCATCTTCTTCGATCCATTCGGCCTCTATCTCGCTGGCATTGCTAATTGAAGGTTCGTCTCTAGAGGAGGTGGTTGTCCTTGATGCTTCCATGGATGGTCCTGCCTGAAATTCTACCCCGCGACTTTGATTACAAGGCTCAGTGGGGTTATACCCTCTGTTTGCTGAGGGTTTATAGTGACTCCGCGGTGTCCAATCCTTGTTCAAGGACGAGGTCATGGGACTCTCTCTTGCAGATGTCAATCTGGAGTAAGAAGAATCTCTTGGCTGTTCAAGAACAAAAATGCACATAGGTAAATCTTGGATCCAATATTGTTTGTTGGAAAAAAATGAGCCTTGTTTATGGCATTCCCTTCTTACAATAGTTATAGAAGTGTAGTTAGGTGTTATTACTGTTTTTTCATGCTAAATTAAATATCTTTGGAAATGGGGTGTTGATACATTATATGGGGGATTGTAGATTACCTCATCCTCAGATCTTGAAGGAGTGTTGAGAGCTTGTCGATTGAATCTCTGCACATTGTAAAGTTCCATGATGCGGTCGAAATTTTCACCCCACCATTTTTGAGCTTCCCATTTATTGAACATCTCCCGGCTTCAAATTCAAATGCTAAGTATTGTCAGTCTCTGATCCTACAGGATAATTAAGTTTTAAGTCTTTAACAACTAAGTTCTTAGATATTTAATAAAGTATTAAGGCCTCAAAGGTACGTGTTTTATCACAACTTAGGACATATAGCCATTAAATCTTTAGGCTCCCACTATGAAACTTCTCATTTCATGCAGAGTAGTTAGGCTAGCAATTTAAGACCAATTTAGTTTTTGTAGGTGTAATATTTCATGGTCACTATAAAGAATCAAACATCTACTATCAAGAAAACTTAGGCCTTGTTTTGAAAGATTAGATTTTTTAGTGGCACACTAAACTAGTAATAGAAAACATTAAGCCAAGGCTTGTCTCTCTTAAAATACCTGAATCGAATTCTCTTAAGGTCATTTCCACCATTGGGTAGAGAAACAAAGGTTATGTGCACCCCTGGCTCCACTTGTGCCATCCACTCCTTAGCTTCAGCCTCATCTTCCAACACGACATCACAGACCGACAACGATGCTGTTGAGTCACGACCTCTGTCACCACCGAATCCCCCAATATATCTACCACCAGGATGATTGGAGCTTGTAAAGTCCCAAGCAGGAGTTGAACTTGAGCTTGCACCTCCAATATAGGGGTATGGAACCCCTTCTGAAATGGTGTCAAAGTCAGGATATGGTCTTTGTCCTTTCTTGTAGGTACTGCTGGACCCTGTGCATGGTTGGCACTGCTTATAAGCGCCTGAAAACTTCAGTGCCATATCCTTGATCTATATATGCAGGATAAATTTTGATTAGTGGTCTGTGTATAGAATAAATTCCATTTAGTCATAAAAATGTAACAAACCATTTCACCAATGTGTATATATGGAGGGGTGATTATGAAATAGTTGAATCCCTTTTGCTTAGCATGGTAAATTAAAGTAGAACATTCCTTGTTTTAGCAAGCAATCGAATAAATGTCATATATAAATGTACTAAACTTTTTCAAGCAAAGTTCTGTCATATATTAATTTTCAGAATAAAAAAATACAATATAAGCTAAATAATCCAGGGATATACATCTGGATTTCAACAAAGCATAACAGAAGAACTGTTTTTCAAATCTCACAGAGGGAAGGAGTGGTGAAACTGAGTCTAAGTTCTGAAATATAAATTTGAAAGAATGTTTGAATGAAAGTGGATGCAGTCTAAGGTTTCAGGCTGAGATCATTTTCAAAGTTCAAAACACTTTGCAATACCTTCACAACTAGGCTGTTGGAGAATCTACTAGGGTAATACAGAATGCAAGTGAATGACAATAACATCCCTGGACATGAAAGTTCATTTTAGGAACCATATATATAACTATATACCCTCATTGGAAAGCATTTCCTATTTGTAGAAATCTCCAACAGTATATATCCAAATAGTACAGCTCAAAATTTCCACAAATCTATAATCATTTGGTTCAAAGTAATCAGGATATGTATCACAAAACACCTCACATACAAGTCTCTATTCTGATGCTTCAACCAAGATTCCCACATCTTGTTAAAAAGTTGAACCTAGCCTAATATTGCAAGTAACATTGACTGACACAAGAAGTCATAATAACATGCAGATGAAGGTGACTAATAAGCAAATAATGGGAGTTCAAAAGAGAGGCCTATGCCATAATTATTATTAGTATTACCAATATAATAAAGGGAGTTAAAACTCAAATAGTTACTAATGCTAAATATCAAATATACTATTCTACCATAATAACAATCTAAGCCTGGCCACACCAACCATTCACTTTTCTGCTATTATAAATGTCAATATATTTTGTTTTGCAAGATAATAGAAACTTTTGAAAATACAATGGGTCGACACAAATTCAAGGATGGGCCACACCAACGATACGAATATAGCATACCCTTTTGTGCTAATCATCTTTTTTCCAACATTGTTAGCAGCTGAATGTCCAACATATTCTTACTTGTCATTACAAGTCAAATTATTTTGATGGGACACAAATCAAATATTTGACCAAGGTATATATTGTTTTTACTTTCCAAATACAAATACAGTAAATTAAGTTAAAGTATACACTGTTTTAAAGATTTATATACAGTTACTATATTTTCATCATCTATTTGGATTATTTTTTTAAATAGTCAACAATAATTAAATATGAATGGTAGATAATACATTGACAACGTATAAAAATCATACACTTGATGGATATATTTTTCTCTCATTAAGTTAAGGTCATGATAATTGAGAAGTTAATAATGCTGAAGTATATTAGAATGTATTAGCCTATTAGTCCTGTTTGTTAAAATTAGGCATTTCAGCATGTGAGATGGTAAAAAAAATTGTAACTTTTTTTTTTTGCTTTTGAGTGAGGTCGATGTTAGTAATTTGGTTGATGGCATAAATTTTGATTCAAACCAGCTTGCCCCACTAGTATCATAATTGCCTAAAGTGTAACATGAACCTACTTGACAAGTTGGTTTCATAGTTTAAATAAACAAATAAATGGACCATTACATGTGAGGAAGTGGACCATCAGTCAACAGCTAAAGTGGCAAAAAACACGACATAGCTACGTCATCCTAAACAAAAAGGAATCATGTTCAGATAAGTTATCATGAGCTGATCTATTCAACTCAACAAAGTGTATGTTGACCCGAAATTTTAAAAAATGCATATATTACATTTTTAGGTATATTTATTTGTGTTAAGAATAAGATAAAAACTTTGGACTACACTTTAGATCTTTTATGTTTGTGTGCATTTCCAAAGAATAAGAGGATGGTGAGGATACATAAATGGTGCAATGTTATAAATACATAATTTGGTGATTTTTAAAAACAGAATAAAAAAGTAGTGGCTTAAGGACCGGTCCGTTTAGCAATATCCATTTGTGTACTTGGCTGAGCTAATGAGTCACTTAGCTCAATCTAAGTCCAAAAAATTGATGACCCGCAACTACCCAGTCTAGCCCCTGTTTACAACTATAATTGTTATACATCATTTAGAACAGTTTGTTGGTCCAGTTTTTATCATTTTTTTTCATATTTTCTATGTATTAGAGCACATAATAACAGTGTGTTGGTTTTGTTAAATAATCACGGCTTGGTTTGGGTTTCTATTTTGGTTTAGGCTTGTAATTCTTTGTTTTATTATTCCTGTCACATGTGCACACTATAAATAGTGGCACTCATTCTTGTAACTGAATCAATTTTTCATAATAACAAAATTCAGTAACTACAAAGTTGAAGCAGTTACATATTCTTTCAAATTCTCTCTCTTTACTTACGTATTCTCTCTCTTCTCTCTTCTCACCTAAGTTTACATGGTATCAAAGATAGGCTTAGTACGATTTCTCTCTAGACGAGCTTCAAAAGTAAGCAAATAGGATTGTAGAGCATTGATTGAAGGAACATCCTCTTGACTCTCAAGAGTAGTGATGAGAGTTTGATATTCTTCAGGTAAACCATCAAGAATACAATCAATGTGTTCTGCTAGGGTTAGGGGAGAGCCTATGGAGATCAAAGAATCAACAATTACCTTTATCTTCATGAAATAGTGTTTGAACCTTTAACGATAGACCTTAGTTGAGCCCTAAGTTGTCTACCTTTGGCTTTTGTTTGAGCATGACAATACTCACTAATTCTCGCCACAACTGAAAGGAGTGTCTACAACCAACAGCTCTGGGTTGTAGATCTGCAGAAAGTGAATTGAAAAGCCATGAAAGGATCATTTGATCATGTTCTTCCCAACTTAGATAGACTAGATTGACGCGACATAGAATACGATATCTGTTAGATGTTTTTCTGGAATATTTTCACCATAAACAAACCTAATTGAATGATTTGAAGTAAGAACAGCCACAGTGAATTGCTTCCATACGAGAAAATTGTGTTCAGTAAGTTTCGTAGCCGGAAGCAATTCATCGTGGTTGTTCTTACTTCAAATCGTTCAATTAGATTTGTTTCTGGTGAAAATATTCCAAAAAATATCTCACAAATGAAGATCGCATTCTATGTCGCATCAATCCAGTCTAAGGTAGGAAGAACAAGATCAAATGATCATTTCATGGTATCTCAATTCACTTTCTCTTTTCTCTTTACTTATGTATTCTCTCTTCTTCTCTCTTCTCACTATAACATTTATTATTTTTATTAGAAAATTTAATATATCTATTTTTGTTATTGTCATTAAAACTATCAATTAAAATTGTAATTTTGAAATATATATTAAAATTCAAGGAAAGTATATGCACAACTTAGTTAAAAGTATTTTATATTAAGTATAGATGGGATCTATTTACTCTAAGAGTAAGTTAAAAAGTTACTCTACATTTTAATTATCTATTTTTGTAAAATTATTTGATTTAGCTAGTAAATTTAAACCATTAAATTTTCATAAAATAAATGGCTAAGATGTGAAGTGAATTTTTTTAACTTACTCTTAGAATAAGTAAATCTCTCCCTAATGGCCATAGGCAGTAAACAAATTATAACTACATAATTTATATTATTATTCACCATTTGTATATTATTTATGATTTTATATGATATGGAAATAAAAAATAAGTAAGTACGTATCATTATGGAAATCAACAACATCACGGAAACAAAAAACAAATAGATTGTGTGTTTTTAGATTCTAATTATAACTGTAACATCCTAATTTGTGAGACTATAACTAAAAAATAAATTAACCCATCAAACATAATTTTGTTGTTTTTTCTTAGTTTTAACCCGTGTTGTTAAAACCGTATCGGTTATCAAACCGGTCAGGGTACTGGTATAGTGGTTCAGTAATTAAACCGCATGCCGGTTAAACCAGACATACCTACTTATATTTATATATATATAAACTTATAACAAAAAAAATTTAAATAGGTAGATACTCAAATTTATAATTCATATTTATAATCTACTCAAAATTCACGTAAATAAACAACTTTAAGTCTTTAACAAATTCAAAGTCTAAATTAAAAAACATATATCAATCCAAAAGTATCACTTAACAACCACAAAATATAAATAAATGACATAACTTCACAACTCACTCTATAAAACAAATAAATTTAGAGTTTTAACATTTAACAGTCAAAATTGTCTTATATGAATATTATACTTTTCTACCAAATCCTATATTCAGACAGTACTCCAAGATTACACAAATGTCACTGAGATTACACACGAATGTTAGGAACCAAAATGTGTAATCTAAGTATGTCTTGGAAGCATGTGTCTTGAAGTGTTGAAGAAAGGTTGGAAATATGGGTCATCCTTGTAATGGTTTTTTAAGTTTTAAAAAAAAAATATATATATATATATGTGTATAAACTGACCGGTTTAGTAAAATACAAGCCGGTTCACCGGTTTTGATACTTGGCCGGTTCAACATCTGTACTGTACCGGTTAGGGGACCGGTTCACCGGTTTTCTGGTTGAACTGGCCGGTACGATACGGTTTTAATAACTATGGTTTTAAGTTTTTTATAAACTAAGCTTATTATCTTAAAAGCTTTATAAATGAAATATGTCCAAAAACAAGCCAACAAAGATGTACTTATAATCATTCAAATCCAATAGTACGATAATATTTTAAGAAATAGACATCTTTAAGAAGCTATGTTATGAAGGCCGTATTATAGATATACGTGGATGTAAATGTAAAAGATTCCTAGAGTGGTCCCAAAAACATATAATGAGAGAATGGGAATGATTTTGTTTGTTTTCACTAAGATGGAAAAAGAAGGTTCAAAAGCCAAGTTTGTAGGTATAGTAAGAGCATTACAGTGACAGAAAAAGAGAGAGAGAGAGAGAGTTACCTGTGTTGTGAGGCTTTTGACGGCTGTTCTTGGCGTGCCACCTTCACGCCCTTCTTCTTCTTCCTTTTCTTCTGCTGTTTGCTTTGTACAAGATATGCATGTAAACATCTTTTCTCCTTACCCTTTTTCCTTTTACCTGCAATAGGATATAAGGGTGTATTTGAGAATTGATTTTTGGACGGAAATGAAAAACTTTAGAATTATAAAATATACCTCTAAGATGAATTTAAAATCTTTTATTTACTTTTCTTCCCTCCAAAATTTAACTTGCAAACCAACTTGAAACATCACCGACTAGTAGTTACACACGTCCAAATCATAACTTTAATATATGATCAATAAATAAATTATGGGTTTAGAATTATTGGTATGAGACTATTAGTTGAAGGACCATGCAACACGTTTTAATTGGATAATAAATAGGAAGAATGAAAAAGGGCATTGAAAGGTAAAGTGGTGGGGGGGTAGGTTGGAAGGGGGAACACTAGAATAAAGAAGACATGTATCCTAGAAGCATTATCTAAAAAATATAAATTAATAGAATCAGTTATAGTACATATTTTCTATACAAAGTTCTAAAAAAATTTCCTTAAAAGAATGTCTTGGGACAATAGTTAACATTCATTGAGTAGGAATGGAACTAATGAATAATTACATAGTAAATTATATCCTTCTAATAAATTTTCTTGCTTAGAGGAAATTGATACATATAATTTATAAATTAATCATTAATAAATAAAGTATCATATTTTAACATACATTATTTACTTATAGATAAATAAATTAGGGATGAAGATCTATGTCTCCATCGGTATCTCCAATAGTATCACAAGTCAATCAAAATGCATCATTTAATTAGAAAAAAAGTTATAAAAAATATATCAATATTTTATATTATTTTGTAGAATACTATTGGATAGAAATACGAATACAACAATATTTTGGGGCAAAGGATCCCAATTCGTACATTAGTATGAGTATGTATGATTTTACATAATTAAAAGTACTAAGATAACATAATAATGATAAGAATATCTTCTTTCACGGAAAACAAAAAGAAAAAGCAATATCTTGAATGTGGCTCGGGATCAGAGCAGGAGCTAAAGCAAGCAATCTCAAAACCCAATAAGAAGAGAAAGAGAAAAGAGGTGAACAATTTAAAAAGCAGAGAAAGAACACAAAATGTGGGCAAAGGCTCCTTCATCTTACTCAGATTGAAAATAAAAAATAATCAAAGTATACCCAAGCCGAATTTTCTGACACATCCCTTCTCTCATAAATCATACTACACGCATTATTCAACCATAGAATAAAAAAACACACTGATTCTCCTCTCTTTATCTTTTGGGTATATCACAATCAATCCCCTTCTCCAAAACCAAAAAGCTATTCCCTCACCCTTGTACCAAGATAGAAAAACTTTAATATCATAAATAACCAAACAAATAAATAAAACATGTACAATAATTAATTAATTTATATTATGTTGTTCAATCAGGTTTTTGGAATGTATTTAGCAAATACATAAAGTATCGGTTTTATCATACTATTCATGGTAAAAATTAAGAGAGAGAAAATGTACACAATAGGAGACATATAAGTTTATTATTTATTTTTATCATTATTAACTTTTTCAAAAAAGTAATACAAATAGAAGATGTATTTATTTTGTATAAATCTTTAACTTATACTATATATATATATTATAGTAGAAAAATGAATATAAAAAGTGAAGGCAAATAAATTAAGCATGTTCCGTATGGTACCATGTATCTATGATATTAATATATGAGAGAGAAGAAAGAGAATGGTGGGGATGAAGAAGAATTTCAATCCAGAATGCTTTAATTCATTTTACTGAAAAAGTACTGTCATTACTATTACTATTCGAAAATGACTTACCAAGCAAAAAACCCTCAACTGTTTCTTCTTCTTCTTCTTCTTTGTCCTTCTCTAATCTCCCACACGTCTCTTAGCTTTAAAATCTTCCACTTTTCAAAATTAAACAAGCTGAACAAGAAGTTTAATCTCTTCAAAAAATTAACAAAAAACTATAAACCTTAATAGCATTAATAATTTATTGGCGACATTCATTTGAAACCAATGTGGGCAACTGAAAAAGGCTTCAATATAGTGAGAAAACACAAAATGAAAACAATGTGGTTATGATACATAGCGAGAATTGAAAACAAAGAAAGAGATAGAAACAAATGGAACTTACTTGGTGGAATGTGTTTACAACACTGATGAGTAAAATGTTGTGTGAATTTGAAGAGCAGAGAAAGAGAGAGTTTTTGAGAGAAGAAGGAATAAGCTTTTTGAGATTGTGGTATTTATATTCAAATAAGGGGTTGACGGCGTTTGATTATGGCGTTAAGATTAACGGAAAATGTTTCCCAACAAAGACCAGAGGAGACTTTTGGGCCTACATGTCTGGTCTAGGTTAATGCAAAGGTTGGATGTTTAATGTATGTTTGATGAAGCTACGTGGCTTGTTATGATTGGTTTGATGAAGCTACGTGGCTTGTTATGATTGGTTTGATGAACTGAATGGTTGGATTTGCTAAGGAGTTTTTTTTCCACAGATTTGGAAGCTTCTCATCCCGGTTGTTTGTGCTTTCAATTTGGATTTGGATTTGTTGATGTAATTTCTCTCCTTCTCTCTAATTATATGAAAAAGAAATTTCACATTATCACATGAAAGAAAGGAAAAAATAATAATTCAAGATGATGAAGAAAACATTGTCAATAGTGGCTAAAACATTATGACTAATTTTTTTCTATTTAGGTTAGTTTTTTTACTTAATTTAAATTTGTATTTAGAAATGAAGAAAACATTTTATACATTTCCCCACTAATGTGCATTTATAAGTGTAGTTGCCCGATCATGAATGGCATCCTTACAAAATTAATATTTCAAATGATAACATTGTTGTTCTAAATATAATCTCAAAATACATCATCAAATATAGAGTTTAGCTGAAATAAAAATAGTTGCTCGCAACACACATAATTATTCAAATACCATTTTGGTTGTCTAAAAATTACAAACGCACAAACAAACGATATTTAGTATTTCAGCCAAAGAACTAGTGTAAGTTGTGCAACACAAAATAAAATAGTTACAATTTTTATGTACTAATAGGCCAATAATATTGAGACTACTAATTACCGTCAGAGTTAATTCAACGAGTGATTTTATTTTTTTGCATTGTAAACTGCTTCAGAAACTTAATTGGTATTTCTCGTTTCCTTATATAAACGATTGAATAATCAATAATCTGAACATATATTTAGCTTAAAGGAGAATCAAGAGTGAAAGAACAGCATTGCCTTCAATGTTAAGCATTTAAATTTATAATAAGGCTTCCATGTGCAACAAATTAGCCTCTCTATAATAGCTTACTTTAAAACCTACCTAGATGATTAGGATGATCAAATTATTCTAAACTTGATGAGTAATGTGCTTTTTGTGATCCTTTTGATAAAAAGTTCACCACTGTATTCATCAATATCACAAGTTTTTTGACATAAAACCACATGCATGAAGTTATTCGATTAAAGGATATACATGTACAGTAGTAGTAACAGTGCTTTTATAATATTCATACTTGTCAACTTTAAAACAATGATTCTACCTAAGATAATCTATATTTTTAGACTCTAGCATGGCCAACTTTGTTTTATACAAATACGTCACAAAATCCGCAGCCATTTGGTTTTTCTAGAGATGAACTTACGATGCGCATTTAATTTGTGTTTTCAACCTCCTTACAGTTTAGATATGACTAATCAGACCATAAGTAATCATATAATCATATAATATGCAGGACACCTTCAATTTTTTTTTGGGAAAAAATCTATATTATTTATAGAGAAAAATAAATATATTGAGATTGCATTATTTATTATCCATATTTAATTATTATTTATTTTTATTAAAGTAATTTAAATAAATGATAGATTATCTAGTGATTATAAATATTTAAACATTGCATATATATTACACTCTTATTTAAAATTCTATAGGCCCAAAATTTATTCTTTTGTAAATGACATGACATGCTTCGTGAAAAATAAATAATCATTATTATATTGAATTATTTTATAATATTATAGATATGCAACTCGATGAACTTCATAATTGAATATCTAAGACGAATATTCAGCTACTTCTCTAGTTTTGATATGACAAAACTAATTGAATTCGTAAAGTTTTATCCACATGATTTTTTGTTCAACTGATTTTATGATGTTTGATAATCAACTTGAGACGTATATCATTGATATGCATAATACTGTGGAATTTGCTTCTTTGAAATGAATAAATAATCTTAATATAAGTTGATTGGAGGTGGAAGACACATTGTTTCTCATTAATTTATTTTCTTTTGAAGTTAACAATACAATTTTAAAAAGAGTTTTTTCAACTATGAAAATTATAAAAGATAGATTGTGTAATCAAATGAAAGATGCATGAATGAATAACTATCTATTGACTTATAATTGATTAGAAGTATTCATCAACATTGACAATGAAATAAATATATTTCAACAATTTCAAAATGTGAAATCACATATAGATTAGTTATGAAATATATATTTTATTTGATTAAATATATTTAAATTTTGTAATTTTGAATTGACGATATTGATTATTTTTATTTTAATCTATGTTGCACACTCTGCCTCTAGATCCTAGAATCGGTCACTGAGAAGGATAATAAATTATTCCTTTTAGGTTCATGCACTACTAGAGAGTCCAATATTAAGATTTAAGATAAATAAAAAGTTTAATATTTTTAGAACTACTTTATTTAAAATATGGATAGTTAATAATGAGAGTTCAACTCCTCTCTAGTACTGGAGAAACCAGTACTGAAATATGAGGTTGAGAATTTTTTAAAGAGTTTTTATTTAATTTTAATAGAAAATAACATGTAATCGTAGTATTTAAAAAAAATTTGCTACGTGTCATCATCCTATTCCGCACTGGCCTCTCCAGTACCGGAGGATCCATTTCCTAATAATGAAGAGGGTTTGAGGAAGAAAATGAGAAAGTGTGATTAGGGACAAAAACTTGAGTTGGTGGATAGCGGACCCACAATTTAATAATTTATTATTGTATAATTAGGTGTTTCTAAAGATGATGTGTTGGAGTTTTCTTCAACCAAGTTTCTCTCGGTAAGCACTTCAGTTATTAATATATTATTATCTTGTACATGGTTTCCTCTTTTTCTTTCCTTTTGCACATGATTAATTTTTTATTTTAAGATCAATTTATTTATGAACAATAACAATTCATCTAGAAAATATTAAAGAGAGAAGCTAATATTTCAATATAATTTTATAAAATTATTACATTATAGCTATTACATCATTGATCTATATCATTAACACAACATACACCTTACTAATTTGATATTACTTATTCACTTTGGCCAAAAAATTGTCTCCATATATAAAATTTTATGGAGCAAATTGGTATTGTTTTTCTAAATATATATATATTTTATGACAGGCGGAGTCCAATGCTTAAATATATCGGCTTTATCGACTCACTTAATTTATTTCCAGTTTTTACTTGTTAGTTGTTTCAGAATTGAAAATACTTCAAAAGGATGGGCAAAATATTACTATACCTATATTACACTCATCATCATCTATTAGCTAATCTTATATTTCAACATCAAATTTTTGACATCAAATTATACATATATTACCTTTACCTCTCACCTACGTTTATCCGATTTTTATATACACTTTTTTTAATAAAACATAGAAAAAACATTAGGCATATATCATATGCCCAATATTCAACCGTTATTGTTGCATGCAATCGGCAACTTTATTCCCTATTGTTTCCCCTGCCAAATAGAAAAAAGAAAACATATTATAATCTAAACGAGAAAAGAAAAAAATAAATAAGAAGAAAAGATGGAATTAATGAGTGGGTACATTACCGAACAGTTTAGTCCTATCAAGTTGCACGATTTGGAAAGTCATAAGATAGTCTGATGGTGAAGTAGGAGGTTGTAAGAAATGGAGTGTATGAGGTTATAAGTTCGATGGTTTATAAAGTAGTTTGATGATTAAGATAAAAGAGGTTAAAAACAAAGTCTCACCTACAACAAAATACTAACATACTAATATTTACAGATAAAAAATTTTCACTATCTGGAATCCATGTGTTCATTTAAGTTGGATGAGAGAATCAAAATCAAAATTGGAATTGAAGAAAGATTTTCAATCTTGTCAAAGGAATAATAAGTAGTTATTCTAAGTTCCGTAACATAGGAAGCAAAAGTCCATTGGTCCCTATGGTGTATGTATCCACATAGGATTATTGTCTTATATCTTATCAATATTTGGTTTAACGAAAATATGACATTTCAAATTAAAAATTTAAACATTTGTTATCATTAATATTTTTGTTTTATTATTATTGGTTCGGGATAATATATGAGACATGATTTTTTTATACTATTAAGGATATCCTATCATTTTTTGGATAATAATTAATCTCTTTTAGGTTCGTAATTGTCCTTCTAACAAGTGTTACTCATATGAATCGAACATTCGACCTTAAATATTAGAGACTAATATCTATAGTGAAATTTCTATGTTGCCTTAATGTCTGATTAATAAGTAGAGAGTGTATAATCCCACACCAACCAAATCCACCAGTCCTTTCAAAGAATATAAACAGATGTTAGTGTAAAATTTGGGTACAGGTGATTAAATGTGCTTTACCTTTAACCCACTACTAGTTTTTTATGTTCTTTTGCTTTATTCCTGGGGCTAACTCTCTCTTTAAGCAAAGAATGCTTGGAATAGAGGGACAGCAAAAACCACACAATATAAAAACTACATAACATTCTCTTTCTATATTTCTCACATTGTACATTGCCAGCAAGAAAAATATTTGCTTTGTTTCTTAATACAGGGTTTCTCTCTGTTCTCTTTAACAACTAAAAACTATTATTCTATGTAGCATGATCTGATGGGTCATGCTTTAGCTAAAGAAGTTTTTACCAGATTTTGTTAAGAGAATTCAAAAATAACCGACACTTTCATTAAATCCTTGTTATTTTGTTCACCTCTTTTTATCTTTCGTTCTTTATAAAGAGAAAACTCAATTTATAACACATAATAAAATCCCCTAGTCATATATAGCAAGTAATGAAGAAAAAAGTCTAACCAAATGTTAACGAAAATATGCTGTTGAAATTCTGGTTAATTAAAGCCCTTTTGAGGTTGTTTTTATACCACAATTGTTGTATTTGTGCTATGCTACTTGCTATTTCAATTACTTATTCCAATTGCCTCATGAACATGGATGAAGTTCCAATTATTTTTATAAAAAAATAAAATAATATTTTATATTATTTGGATATAGAGATAGGGTATTTTGGGACTGAAAGATATCTGTTCAATGAATACATGCATAAACAATGATCTATTATTCTAAAATCTATCACATATATAGACTAGTGTAATATTTTTCGATGATAATTAATATTGTAAATATGTAATATTAAAAGTGTGTAATCCATAGGTTTCCTCAAACTTGTAAGTATCAAATGAAAAAAATTCTATGGTAGGTTGAGAGGACATGAAAACACGATGTAGTTTATACAACTTTTAACGTTAGGAATGTTCTATTTTTTTCTAATGAACAAGAATTTTTTTTATCAACAAGGTAATTCAATTAAAAATAAAAAACAATTAGGAGAACGCGAAATAATAGATGAAATAATAGTAACTCAATATCTGTTTCCTAGTTTTAAATACTCTTTCGTGAAGTGGCCGGATGACAAACATATTTTATTATCTTTTTGAATATAATATCTAAATAAACATATCGATAGGAGTATCACTTGTTTCCATAATATCTTTTTATCTTTATAGTAAATTTTATTGTGTGAGATGATTTGATTTGTTATAAAAAAAATTGTAATATTCTAATAGTAACACTGCTCAATATACAACATAATACTTTGAAAAGTGATTATAAAGCTCCTCCTCATTCAGCAATCCTGGCCCTGAAGTAAATTTGCATACAATCTCGATCCCCAACTCTTTCTTTCCCTACTTCCAATGTTTAGGTCTGAGACTTTGGTTATTATTTGAGCTCTTTTGATTTATTGTTTCAGATAAAAACATTAGCATGTGTTAAAAGAAAAGACACGAGTGGGCTGAATCATGTACATAATGTCTATTAATTAGAGCTTTTAAACCTATCCGTACGTCCTACTTATATGTATGCTTAAGCATTTTTGGAGTATGTAAACTGCTTTCTAACTCAGTTTCATGCATGCAGGAAATTCAAACCTAGGAATCTTGGCGTTTTGCCTATGTCGATTTCATAGCTTTTATGGTATGTTCTTACCTATGTGGCTTTTATGGTATGAAATCTGATATTTCTATTATTTCTCTTACAAGATTCAACTCATAAAAGATTCTAAGAAAACAATGTAATGATATATTAAGGATTAAATATTCTAATTAATACATGTTAGATTTTAACCTCATTAGAATGGGGTTGACTGATTTATAAATGGAGGATGAAATGCTCCTATTGCATTATAGGAGTTTATATAATTTTGAGCGAAAAATAAAGAAAAAAGTTTTGATTAGATGGAAACAAACTTTCAATCAAAATATCATATATTAGTTGTTAAATTATATTTCACCCTCACCATTGTCTTTCTCAGTTATTGTATTTTCCTTTTGTTTATATCGTAATCATCATTTAATATTAATAAAATTCTTTTTTGCCTATAAAAAAAAAGTTGTTAAATTAAATAAGGATGTTATGAATATTCAGCTTGTTTTGATTCTTCATGATTCGGAGATAGAATGTTAGTAAAGGGTGAAAATTAGAAAAGAAAGGAGATCTTAGAAAAAGAGAAAATATTTGCCAGAACTGTTTCTTCTCCTTTGAACAAAGAGGAAACGTTCAATAAACCACTTTCTTTCTTTTTTATATATTGGTTCTCTTTCCAGGGACAAGATTTAAACTCTCCATGAATCAAACCCTTTAAAGAAAAGAAACTGATACTACGAATTTGTATGCTAAAACAATTTGATTAATTTGCAAATGAGTGTGTGGAATATGATGTAAGGCATAAGAAAACATTAGATATCATATGTCCATGTTTTGTGGCATAACGTTAGGACTTAGGGGTACTATTTAGTACTCTGTTTCAAACTTATCCAGATTCCGGATCCAAATTGTTTAAAAAGTATCCCTTAAATCAACGTGGTCCCGTTCTAAATAATAAGCAATTGTGAACTTTATCTGGGGTGTCACAGATTTGAGAAGATTCATTTTATTCTAGTGATATATCATAAACTAAAACTTTACAGTTTCTATTATAATATATCATTTTTATTTTTATTTGTTTATCTTCTTCTATCTTTGCATGCATCCTAAATAACATTTTTATTCAGTTTAGAAGGATTAATTAATGGTTAACCTGATGTCTTTATATAAAGACGTGCTCAAATTGTGAATATTTTTTTATATTTACTTGTTGTGTGCCCACATAATATTGCACATGCCTTTGTAAAATGAGAAGAAAAAAAATATTAATAGTGTAAACGTTTTGTAAAGTGTTACTGTATCGGCATTTAGAAATGGGTCAATTTAAGTTCAGACATGTAATTGCACGTGTTCACCTCTCCACCATTCATTGATTGGTCATTACACTCTTCGGGAACAATCCTCTTCATTAACTGAGAGACAAGTACTATAAAAATTAAAAGAAAATATAATATGATAATTGATAAGACATTTTTATCATTTTATATGCAATGAAACACTTCTATTATCTATATAACAAAAAAAGGTTCATCATTACACATGTTAATCTCTAAATCAAAACTTTCCCTCCAAAACATGTTTATGTTAATGTTAATCATATGTACCTTTCAACATTGTATATTTCCTTTTTGTACATTGTACATTTTAATACTAATGATTAATGGATTGAATCCATTTTCACATGTGAATTATTTCTCTATTCATTATCATTGCATATCTTCATATACTTCTCTCCCTCTTTCGATTCATATTTCTTTCTTATTCTCTCACATGTCTACGATCCAATGCTTTATTCGTCAATATTCATTTCGTTTAAACCTAATATGATGGTTTTTGTATCCTATTACTCAATCTTTATCATTGTAGATTTGTTCTTATTTTGTAAATATGTTGTTTAAAGTGTATTTTTATTGATTTTTTCATTCATTTCTTTATTTCTAGATATGTTCTTATTTTCTAGATCTTTTAATTGATTTTTTGTTTATTATGTATATATATTCTTATTTTTCTTTGATTTTGTTGTTTAGTATTTCATTGATTTGTTTATTTTGTACCTGTGGTGTAATTGTTTTCATTATTTTTTAGATTTGTTCTTTCAATATCATATTCCTTAGTGTCTAATTTACAAGGATTGCATCCTTAATAATGACCAAATCCTCAAAAAGTATGTTATGTACTCGATCTCCATTTATATATACACACACATTTAGTTACAAGTTACAATATTATATTTATTTATTTCTTTGTTGTTATGAATTTATTTATCTTCTCATCTTATCCTACCTTTATCATCTTATATCTTCATTTGCAGTTTGTCTCTCCCATAGAGTGTCTATATAGGTTAGTTTTACGTCTTTGTGTCATTATCTTACTAAAATCTTCAATTTTATTCTCCATTGCCCAACAAATGAATTTGATTATCTTTTCCTCACATGATATTTGTTAAAATATTTTTCATATGTAGTTATTTTTCTAAAACAGGAAATATGAATTGGTCATATTTTTTGTTTCAACATTTGCAGAAGAGAAACGTCACACCCTAGAACACAACGTTTAGATGTTACATTCATTATCTGAATGTAGAAGAATAGTTCTTTAATTTTATTATGTGTTTGCCATTTTTTATTTGAATTTATTTTTTTCACTATCTGAATGTATCTATCTTATATTAGTAAAGAATAATCTTTATTTTTTTATTCTCATCATAAATAATTTGGCATGTTTAAATGTTGAACATGTATCTTTTATCTAGTCAATCATAGTAAATGTGATCATCATATCAGTCATAACGAGTAAGACAATTTAATTTAATTTATTTTTTATTCTATAACTAATAAATTTGTGGAATATTAATATTTAATTCCATTTTAGTATTTTGTTTGAATTTATGTATTCGTTACAAAAATGTAATATAAATTTGCCTAATTATAACAAATAAATTTGCGGAATATTAATTGAGTAATATTTACTCATTAATGTTTTACATTATTCCCCATAATTTATTTATAGTTGGAATCATTAACCTATAATTTATCTTGATTAATTGAATTTTATAACGTGTGTGATTAATTAAGCATACTATACAGTTACATAAACAATATAAACTTAATGCATAGTTATAATTATATTGATAAAGAAATAATTAAATAATTCAATTTTTATCTCAAAAACAAAGAGAAAAGTATAAATATTTTCGATCTAGTTAAAAAAAATGACATTACACATAACTAATCAATTGGTAGTTACACTTTAGAAACCGAAATTATTAGACATGATTGTCTTTGATTGCATTTTGCTCCGTTATTTAAAAACTAAATAATTGTCCTCCACAATTAATTTTTGTTACTTGATTTTTTATTGTGTTTTTGGATTTAATTTCTCTCATTGAATATGTATGATTAATTGAGCATATTTTATTGTTACTTTAAAATTGAAAATTTAATGCACATTTATAATTATATTGATAAATAAATAATTAAATAATAATGTCATAAAGAAATATCAAAGTTCAAATTTTTTCAATCAATTATAAAAATGACATTATACATAATTAATCAATTGTTAATTACACTTTAGAAGCCAAAATTATTAGGCATGATTGCCTTTGAATATCTTTATTTTGTTATCTAAAAACTAAATAATTTTTCTCGCAATTAGTTTTGTGATTTGATTTTTGATGGAGTTTTTTTTTATTTTTAATTGGATGTGACAATCAAAACATTAAAGCAATTTGATTTAATTGTGATAATCAATTGATTTGATTTATATTTTTATTAAATTGTTTAAAGTTCCCAAATTTTAGGCAATGCTCATTGTGGATATAAATTTGCATAATCATAAATAATAAATTTCTAGAATATTGATATTTAATTCAATTTATATTCTGTTTTTTGTTTGAATTTATGGATCAATTACAAAAATATAATATAAATTTGCAGTATTATAATTAATATTTTTGTAGAATATTTATTGATTAATATCTACTCATTAATGTTTTACATTATTTCCGATAATTTGTTTATATTTTCATCCATTAAGCTATAATTTGTTCTGATTCATTGAATTTCATAACGTGCGTGATTAATTAAGCATATTGCACGATTACTTTAACATTAGAAACTTAATGCACAATTATGATTATATTGATAAAGAAATAATTTAATAATTATATTTTTAATGCCATAAAGAAATGTAAGAACTCAAATTTTGTGGATCAACTACAAAAACGACATTATACACTATTAATCAATTAAGTTAAATGATAAAATATAATAACATGATATAACACATTATATAACTCTATAATGCAAGTGATATATTGTGCACATTAAACAATTACTTTAACATTGCAAAATTAATATACATTTATAATTATATTGATAAAGAAACAGTTAACTAAATTTATTTTTAATATCTTAGAGAAATAGAATAGTTCAAATTTTCTGGATCAGTTAAAAACTATTATTATATACAGATAATTAATTAAATTAAATAGTCAAATATATTAATTAATTTGATATTCATCAAATAAATAAATGTATATTATAATTCATATATTGTGGATAAATCACAATATATCATTGACCATTATAGGACAATAATAATACAAAATTATAAATTTGTTTTTCCTGAATCAATATCTTTATCTTTATTTTATACATTGTTGGATTTTTCGAATTTTCATCGTAATATTTAGTTGAATTGATTTTGACTATTTTATTTTTACAAACTGTTGAAAAATCTATTCATACGGGTTTACTTTAATGCATAAGGATAAAATTATAAAATTACAAAAAGATGAGGATAACTATTTAAAAATAAAAGAGATATGGTGACCTATGCAATAATAAAATATGATGTTGCAATAGCAATATTAAAATAGTACTAATATGAATCATAACATATTATTTGTAGTTATTTTAGAGTCAAATAATAATAATATGTATTTTTATACCAATCTTATTTTAGAATCAAATAATAATGAAATTATAATTTTATTTTTTAATTAATAGGATACTACTAACTATATCATCTTATGTATGCATAAAAAGCAATGTTGGAAAAGCCGAGCCAGATGTTAAACTAGAAGATGTTCCGTATTCAGTTTAACCAGTTTAAATAGTTAAACTGTATGGTATGACCAAATGACTTTATACATAATTAATAGTTTTTATCTAGAAAAATATAATTATGTGTAAATGTAAAGTCTTATATAATTAATAATTATGTATAATTATATTGAAATAACATATCTTCATCTTTTTTAATTGAACCTCTAGTTTACTTCCTAAGTTAATGCGGTTGAACCAGGTTTAACACAATCAGACCAGAATTTCACAGGTTCGAAGTGGTTCAAACCTCATTTAGTTAAGATTGCAAATCAAAGTCATTTTTAAGTCCAGTCAGTGGTCAGACCGGTGGAACTGTAAAGTAGATATGGCAAAACGTGCATCGCCCGCATTTTTTTGCGGACAGGGCATACAAAATTTGTCTATTTGCCTGTTTCACCCGACCAGTTTTTCCTGCCAAGTTTGCAGGCATTTCTGTTGGGAATGCGGGCAGTCGACGGGCGGCCCATAAACATAATTTAAGGAAAAAATAAAAAAAAATTAAATAAGTTATGATGTAAGTGTTGTTAGAACCGAACCGGACGGTCCGACCGGTCTGATCGCTGACCAGACTTGAAAATGGCTCTGGTTTGCCGTCTTAACCGAATGAGAGTTGGACCACTTTGAACCGGAAAAAATCCGGTCCGACCATGTTAAACCCGGTTAAACCGGATTAACCCGGGAAGTAAACCGGACGGCTCACTTAAAAATAAAAAAAATGGGACAATGTTCTAATATTTTGTTTTGCTACGGTCCAAAAAAAAGATAAAGAGTTATTATTTCAATATAATTATAATTATATAAATTTTTACATTTATATATAATTGTATATTTATAAATAAAAATTATTAATTATGTACGAAATCACCCGGTCAGACCGGACGGTTCAACCATTTAAACCTAATACGGGACCTCTGCCGGTTTGACGTCCGGCTCGGGTTTCACAACACTCGATGTAATGTGATTTTTAATTCCTAAAAAATTGTAATCTAATGTAATTTGTTAAACTTCATATAAAATATCAAAAAAATTGTTAATTTTTTATCTTCAACTACTTTATTTAATTTTATTTTATTTAATATATACTTTTTTTTTTATTTTTTTTTAATTATTCAACAATGCCTACGGGCAGGGCATTGAATTTTGTCTTTAACCAATGCGGGCATGCCCGCGCCCGCTTAAAGTTTTGCGGGCGCAAGCTAGACTGGTCGGACGGCCCGTTTTGTCATCTCTACTGTCAAGTCCAGTCTGATTCTCATAATACTGATAAAAGGAGAAGTGAACTGACTTTCTTGAAGTTTACTCTCAACCATCAATGTCTAAAAACTCATCAATCACTTTGATGTTGGACTATTGTAGCCACCGTGAACAACTAAATTAAACCATTATCATATTAAGAAGAATAAGTCATCTTTCAAGCTTCCACTAACTAGGTAACAACAAAGTCATTTTATCTTAGTCTATTAAATAACTACGTCAAGTTATTCAACAATATATGCAACTAAAATAGAATCTGTGAAGAAAGAAAACAAGTAGAAGACGTAGACTCACGATATTGGTTTTTGAAAGAACTATTGTAATAGTTTTAAGATCATATAATTTTTTTAAGCATAATAGCTTCCTTTTAATTATTGTTAAAAAGATCTTAATGCATAATGATGTATTACAAATAACTTTGTTCACACAAAATAACTTCACTCAAGTACTTTCTCAAATTCTCAACTCTTCCCCCGACAAAGTTAATTGGTTCATATAAACCTACCCATCCATATGAAAAATCATATACAAGTACATCTTGAAATGTAATGATGATGTACTTTATAATGGAGTTTGATATCCAAAATACAACAACTAATTTGTCATCATGATTTACAAATCTATAGTAGATTTTGTTGTTATGTATATTGTAAACTTTGTTGTGTATTCATCGATGTTCCTTAAATTTTGTTGTTTTTCATATTGTTAGTTGCTAGGAACTTTCGTACTAATCTCTTTATTATCCAAAGTCCTCACATGTACTAAATTACAAACAATTATGTAGAAACAAAGATTTTGAACTGAAGTTTAATTTATTGATATTCAACATAAAAAACGTTAGTTATGTCGTTAAGATTTATTACTTTAAATTGCTCATTCACATTTATTTATTTTCTTTTATATTATAATTATTTTGACTTACATGAGAATTTGTTATTTCAACTTATATAAGTGCTACAACTTTAATATTTATATTGTATTATTAAACTAATATATGTTTATGTTTAACTAATAACTTAGGTCTTTTACTTAATTATAATTTTAAATATATTTTTCAAAACCAACACGAAATGGTCTATACTGTTAGTTTAACATTGAAAACATATGTAAAATCATGTACTTGTCTTTCCATTTCCATTAATTGAGAGAATCCTTCTCCAGAACTTATACACTAAAGCCAACTTTTAATTGCGATTAGATTAAAATATTTTACTTCCTGCTTCACTTGAAATCCACGAAGTTTTAGTAAGCAATTAACTATAATAAATGGTCTTGATCAACTATTATTTGCTTGTTAATGTATCAATCTTGTAATAGGGTTTGCATAATCGACAAGAAAATAATGCAACCTTTCGTTTGGTATATAATAATGCAACATTATTACACTAGCATATAACTGTCCAATAAAAAAAAGGCACAAGTTTAATTGTAAGGAGTGGCAAAAATGTAACCACATTGAGAATTGGACCCTTTCTGGGAATTCAGTCCACATATTCATGGTCATTCATTTATGCACTGACTTTTACCATAGGACATTATATATAAAAAAAACAAAAATGTCCTGATAGTGTAGAAATTTTAAATACTATTATTCTGTATCTTTTATCATTTATATTTGATTATTATTAATTTTTTAAATAAAATAATACTAATAAATTATGTATTGACTGGTATAAATCTTTATAATGATATAACACAAAACTTGAATATTAGACTCTATAAAAATCTGATGTTATTTCACCCCAAGGCCTGGAAATCGTGCTCGAACGTAGAATAGCAATATCATTATTTTTACGCAAAGAAAATCTAAGTTTTTTTTGCTTCCCATAGAACAATTTCATACCATTTGATCTGATCTACATACTTGTGATATCTCTGGTTAACTCTAATTTCGATTTTTTATACTTTTTCTATATATGTACTTTGACTATGTTATCTCACATAGTGTGATTGAGATTTGATTGTTGTACTCTACTTAATGTCAATGACCAAAAACTTTTGTTATGGATAGTTTTTTGGTAGTATAAAAAATATCCCCTCACCAAATAACTAATCTCTCTTGGGTTGCATGATTGTCACTCCCAAAAATCAAACCTTTAACTTTCTGTTATTTCTGAGATCTATTGCGGTTTTATACTACTAGACTAACACCTTGTTAATGACTATATATATCAATTAAGATGAAATATGAGTGAACTTTGGATCAACCTATTGTTGATCCACACTCAAGCCCAGCCCATTATATAATGGGCATTAATCCTTACCCTGCAATTTTGTTTTCATACCCAACGATGAAAGTAGTATAAAAAAAGATGAAAACAAAAGTCTCCCTTATAACTTCGGAGTTTTAAATAATATAAAAATTGGTTGTCGCACGGCTTAATACGAAAGTGTGTTATGAAAAATAACTTCCCATATGGCTTCATATGTAAACTATAGGTATGAAAATGAAATGAGAGGTACAAATATGAAAGCCATATAACATAACAACTCTAGGTCCTGCATGAATATAAAGGTTCAGAAGCTTAAAGCCCAATTTAGTCTAGCTAGATACATTTATTTCACCCAACAAAAAAATTGCTGATATATTTTTAGAGACAAAAAAATATGTTTCTTTATGAGTTATACTAAATTTGGAGATGAACCCTTTGGAAAAAGGTAGCCCCACCATTGCTTCCTTACCATAATAATAAGAATAGAACAAGAACATCTTCGTTATGGAGAATCAAATATTTGGTTTTATTTGTATTTTTAATAGTAAAAGTAATATTTCATTATATGTAAAATGGTAAAAATATTTTACCATATTATGTTTTCCTTTACTTTTTATTGTATTTGTCTCTTTATTAATGAAGAGAATCCTTAGTTAAAAGAATAAGAGTCAAACCTAGAAGATGTTGGAAAATCTCATGAAGAATTGAAACATTAACACCGTCTTTGTACCTCGAAATGCTAGTCCAAGTTGAAACATTAATTTGGCAACAACCCTGTACGTTTCACATTTATAACCCCTCTGCATTGAAGCTATGAATGAAAGCACCACATCACTGCTATACTATGCATCTAAATTCCAATGCTTATCACCACTTCGCTCCTATCCTCTCCATTATTCCGAATTGATAATTATACGTTCAAAACAATTTATTTAAATAACATAAAATGACTCAATAAAATTAATCACAAAACAAATTAAAGTAAAATTTACTAAATGTATTAATCCCACATCCATGCATTCTAGGAACCTGAATCCTGGATAAGTTCTGGTTTTTTACACTTATAATAAAGAATAAAAATATTATATAATTATATTCAAAAGATAAAAGTGTCACATTGTTATATTCTTTGATAGTGTTTGTGATGTACTTGATCATAACTAACTATCCCTTGCAACAAAAGTTTTGCAATAAATCATGCAAAATAATAAACCATCCATATAAATAGTATAGAAGGACTTTGATGATAGGAAGAAAAGAGTCAAACTAAATAACAGTACAATAAATTAAAAGGGAAATCAAAGCATAGTCAAATATTACAAGTTCACATATAAAGAAAGCAGAACTCCTTCCAGTATATATGCATCTATGTAAGAGAAAAAACATGTTTGGACCTTAGAAATTAAACCATGATTCCCTCAAGTATCTGAATGCAGGGGTTGAAATATTTTACTGTTTCAGGACTACCATTTATTTATTTATAGCATCATTACCTTGCAATCCTTATAAAGGTGCATGGCATCAATTCTCATCTGGGTTGCAATTAAAATCTATGATGGGTCTATAGTCAATGGTAGAGGAGCTTAAATCCATCTTCAAGTGAGAGTCACTGAAGAGAGACTGAGGGGACTGATATTCCTGTTTCAGACACCCCGGTGAGCTTAATTGGCCATCGAAGACAAGTTCCTTGGACCTTCCGTTGTCGTAGAGATTTAAAAGCTCGGTATCTCGCATTGTTTGCTGTTGGAAGCAGTTGTTGACCACAGTAGAACGATTTCTTGATTCCGAAATGATGTTTTGCGGAATCTGAGACATAAGAGACCATGTGTCGTCTGATGTGAAGTCGTAATAACTTTGATGTCTCATAGTTCCGAGATCTTTCTGCAAGAAGTTGTGCTCATCTGCTTCTGAGCTCAGTCCAAACCTAAGGAGTAAATAGTAAACATCAAGATGTTCAGTTTAAGCCGATTATGCATGATAAGAAAAAAAGGGCGGCCAAGTGCACGAGGCTCCCATTTATTAGAGTCTGGGGAGGGTAGATGTACACAGTCTTACCCTCACCAGCTAGGAGGTTGTTTCCAGGATTTGAACCGGTAACCTCATGGTAAGAAGTCAAGATGTTCAGTTTATGTCAATTATGCATGATAAGAAGGTAGCAGAAAAATCAAAAGTATTGGAGAAAATATTATGAAAAGCTGCAAATGGACCCAAATGCTTAGAGGCTGGGGGGTCACTGCAACCATGTACTACATAAGCACCCACCATCTGCACATATAAACCTATCGAGGAAAATCAATTAGGCTCTCTCCGCCGTAAAGCAAACTGTAACAACTAACAAGGCTACATAAGAAATGTTCAGCCTGTTCAATCTGAAAGTACTACAGAAGAAAAACAAAATTGAGAATAACAAGATGAAGAAAGACATCAAAGGAAAGAATTGAAAGATTTCATGACAGTTCACCGAGAGCCAAAATTTGGAAAATCGTATCACTAGACAAATAAAAAAAACAGGCTATATTTCGCAATTTCTTCAACACCTTATCCCATTCTCCAATCCAAATTTATTATCCACCATTTCTGGAGAACCATAAGCTATCAACTGGTAGTTGGACGCATGGTTGAAAAACATGAAATTACCTCTCCTTAATTGTTTTAAGGGTATCATGCATTAACATCAGTTTTACTGCTAAGCTCATGGTTTAGAGTTTAGACTGACAATAATATGCAGTCATGAATAAATATCCCTTCATTTCCAGTTTTTAGGGTTACGTTAACAAGTACCCAATGGCATTGTTTAAGGAATATAAGATAAGTAAGTCAATATTGAAAAACCGACTTCAAGGATTCTCAAATTATTAAAGGCACCATTTGCCCAATGCAAAATTCTTTTATTTGCATCCTTATACAAGCCTTTATGGCACTTGTTAAAACTCCACTATGTTTTAAATATGTAAAGCATGTGTAAAAAATATTTGAATAAATAGAATGGAGCACCAACTTATGATAACAAATGAATGGTTTGAGGACAATTCAGGTACAACAAAATCAAGAGTTAATTAAGTTTTCCATGATATGCAACACCAAATTAAATGCAATCTAGAAAACAAGAAATGCATGATGAACTTGATTGCTGTCCGTAAAGGGCAATGTTGAAATTGTATTAAATTAAGCTTTTCACATGCTGCATATTTGGCAACAATGATAGGTTGAACTTATCGAGACATTGCTTATTAGTACTGCATTCTTTAAAGACACAAATCAAGTAAGTCTAACTAGAGAACTATGGCTAGATGACTTACACCTTACTCTCATCCCACACATCATACTGACCCACATGTTAGGTAACTTAGAATCACAACTATACCATATATAACATAACATAGTTTGTGGATCCCTCCTCCAAAAAAGAAAAAACTCCATTAGAAATTATGACAATCATTACTGAACCCAAAAAATCAAACAGTTTTGAACACATTAAGGGAAAAAAATAGAAAGAATTAAATTAAAATTACTTTAGTTCTGATATTAGATCCTTTAGGAACAACCTTCTCCAATATTAGATCCTTTACTTTTCAACTAATTCTAACAATTTTAACTGTTTAGCAATTGTCCTTGATCATTATAAAAACCCAAGCAACAAAATACTCCTAGTTAAATATAACTCAAATATCCATTCACACAAGACTTAAACATAGCAACAACAAGACTTAACACAAGACCTAAATATAACTCTGTACTTGGGAAAACTTGTATTTGATATATCAGAAATTGTGGACTTATTTTTATTTAAATGCTCATCCTCGGCCATTGGTTAAAATTGTTGCCAAATTCAAAACATGCTCACCAGTATCTCAATCAATTTACAGTAAATATAACAACATCAGACATAAATAGCATGAATCATAGATATACCTTAACTCTTTCCTTGAATCCTCAGTAGTAAGAGGCAAAGGCTCCATCATATTCATGGTGCTGTTGTTCCCATTCCCAATAGTGAAACCTTGACGAGTACAACTAGTGTGCAAAGGAAGATTCTGGAAGGTTCCAGTTCCAGATGCAGCAGAAACAGTAGCAGTAGTAGTTGTGGTCCCAGTAGTAGCAACAGAAGAAGAAGAAGAAGATTGTGATTGAGATTCCACTAGCTTTCTTGAACGGCAACGACGTCGTATCATGTGGCGGTCACAGTATTTAGAATCAGGGTGTGCATCCTTTGAACATCTCCATTTTTTCCCATCAGTTCTTCTGCATCTTCCAGGTTCTGGGTCTATCTTCTTTCCATTCCCATAATAACCCACTTCATAAAACCACAAAAAGGAAACAACTTTAACTTCTATAACCAAAAGGGTATCATAAAAAATTAGAAAGATTGATTTTTTCATCAAGCTTACAAGATGGGTAATTTTGATGAGACATAATCGATTGTAAACTCTTCTGAATGGGTACGAGGAGGTCTGGTGGAACAGTGAGACCAGCTTTCAAGTACTTGAAGATAAGAGCTTGGTGCTCCAACTCCTGCCACTGAGCCACCGTGAAAAGTGGTTGAGCCGCCGTGAACATCATAGCCGGAGTGGTATTAGGAACACTCATTTTGTGAGTTAAAGTTATGAAGAAGAAGAGGAAAAGACGTTGAATCTGAGAGTAAAATATGCATTAGAAAAAAGAGAGTGAAGGGTGTAATATAGAGACAAAGAAAGAGAGAGAGAGAGAGAGAGAGAGAGAGAGAGAGTAAGAAGAAAACGTTGTTGTGGGCGGTTACCTCGGAGAAAACGAGTTGAAGCCTGAGTTGTCAAAGGTAGATTAAGGATGAAGGTGAACACAAAAAGAGGGGTTTTGAAGAAATATTATATTATTATTCTATCTTGATATCTAGCTCAGAGGCATGAGTTTTGTTTAGTTAGTCATCATTGACTCGTGTTTTTTTGAGTGGTGATTAATTCTACACTTTGACTTGTTTTGGAAAATTTATTACATTGTTCATAGATTACATCAATACATTAAATATATTCAATAGTGGATAATTAATACGTATTATTACTGTTCATCTTTTAATTTAATTTAATTTTCTCATTTGGTTCTATTTTAATCATTTAGTATTTTTTATCGTTTTAAGTTTCTACTTTTGAAAACATTTATCATGTTAATCTTTTTTCGATAGACCTTTTTACCAATGTCATTAGCATTTTATATGACTATTAGGTTATTATAATAGTCTAAAACGACTTTGTTTTGAATATCTTATTCTTATATTTTATATTATCCCTCTACTTTTCTCCATATTGTTCATTCTCTATCATCTTTATTCACGACAAATTCATTATAAGTTACAAAAAAAAAATCTTTTCTCCACATCCAAAAATATTATCTATTACTAATTCCTTCATCTCTATTCATATACTTAATCTTCCCAAAATAAAACACAAGGAATTAAGGAAGAATCAAATCCTATATTTTCCTCTTTTTTATTTTCCTATAGTTTGAAATAGGCACAAACAAGATTGGTAAATGAAAACCCTAACCTTTTTTGTTTTTTGTTCCTTCATAAAATCTTGAATAGATTTTGGTGGGAATGGTTATAGGTCTTAAATAGTTGTGGAAGATTTAGAGGAAAAGGCTCAAAGAATGGTAATGATAGCTCCAAATCTAAAATATCTCTTTGATGGAGAAATTTCTATCTCTTATATAGAAGTAAGCACCTCTCTTTTGGTGGATGATTAGTTATAAGAAATGAAAGGAATTTTGCTTATGGTTGTGATGTTTAGTTAAATATAGTATGGTGAATTTTTTATTGGAAATTTTCAAAATTTTGGGTGGGAAAGAAGATGAAAGCTTTGCCTAAACGACATTATTTTAGGACCAACGAAGGGTACATGGGATAACAAATGTTATTGAAAAACTTATGCTATAATGTTTTCAAAGTTGAGGGAATGGAGTGAGAAAAAAGTTTAAGAATGAAACATAGAAATTAAAATAAGTTAAAGAAAATACAATAGTTGAATTAAGTTTGTAAAAGAACAAAATAATTGAAACAAGACGAAAATATCAAAACATGAAAAGTTTTGGAATGAAAGGATAAGTAAGATATTCCTTGGATTCCATATATTTTGTAATTTAATTTGCATACAAGTTAAAAATTATTAAAAGTGTTGTATATTGACTAAACACTCCTAGTTATTCTATGTTTATGAATCATTGTTTATTTTCTAAGAGAAAACAAAATGTAGATCAATTAATAAAAAAAATGATACATATGTTCATTGAATGATAACAGCATTAGGCAAAATGTGCAAAGCCTTGAAAGAAATCACCACAAATATTAATCAATTTTACTAACCTGATCCACACATTTGTTGGTTAGTAGGACAGATCCATCCGGTATAACACCACTAAGGGTTAGTTTGAGAGTTGGATTTTAGAAGGGAAAGGGAAGGCTTGAGAGTCTTCTCACAAGTGTATTTCATAGCTCCCAAGCCTTCTCTTTCCATTCCTTCCCTCCAAAATCCAACTCCCAAACTAAACATAAGTGTTTAAAATTTTAAATCCAAAAAAGTTATATGTCAATTTGTTGAGTCATAATCCTATGGAAGAAAAAAGAGTGGTGTTTTTATTTTTAATTTTAAAGATAAAATTGTCTTCTCAATATAAATTTTATTGCATGTGATTTTTTCTCTTTTATTTTATAGCTACTGATTCCGATTTGTTAAATCAACTAAATATTTGCATTTGGAAATAAAAATTTAAGATTAACAAGGCATGGGATATTAACATTTGATGGTATCTAGTGTATTTATAATATATTTAATTAGAAGTGATAAAATAACTAGTGTATTTATATTGTATTTAATTAGAAATGATAAAATAACTAGTGTATTTATTGTTGTTGTAATAATAGTGGAATAGTTAATGGGTTTTCAAATTTTTCTACAGTGTTTTAAATTAAAAAATATGATAAACTAAATATTGGAATAACTGGTGTATTTATACTTATATATAAGTTGAAAATATTATTTTTAGTATAACTGAAATATCTCCACTATATAGTTAAGAAACTAACATCTTTCGGATTTTAGGAATATGTTGTTGTTTCTCACAACAACCGTTGTTCAGAGGAATCAAACTTTTAACTTTTAGTCTATCCGATAATCTAGTGAAGTCTTACACCACTGAACCAATAACTTGTATTTGATGACAACATTAAGTATTTCCATCATTTGTCATAAATCCTAAGATCATATTTCCATTATTTGTCATAAATGCATAACCAAACATGAAAATAGTGATTTTGAATGTGTATATCAAGAAATTTATGATAAATGCTTACCTAAAACCAACCATGTAGCCTAACACTATGGAGTGTGGATGCAAGCAAAAATGAAAGGCAAGTTTTGGCCATTGTCCCTAATGTCTATAACCACACTTCAAAGGAAGAAATTGTTGAGGGGTTTTCCATAGGCTCATATTCTATGTTGTTGGGTAAAATGAGGAGAATCTCATCCTATTTCCACACTTCAATGGAAGAAATTGTTGATGGATTTTCCATAGACTCATAATCTACCACTCTTGTCTTTACAGATTTACTTAACAGTATAATTGTATAATTGCTAAGACAAGTGTTAAAATGGTAGTAGGCATGGATAAGAGAGATTTTTGATGAACAAGAAAGAATGAGAAAATGTTATTGATTTGAATTGAATTCCAAAGTTACATTGAATCATCTATATAAAGGGAAGAAAACACTAACTACCCTAACCAAATTAACTAACCGACTAACAAAGGCTCAACTATTTTAACAACAAGTATAGTGACATATCCTCCAACTCTTTAAAATTAATAAGACCCACAAAGAATTTTAACAAACTTTTATTACAAAAACATATGCACAAAATGATGATAACGATGCTTGTTATAAGTTCAAGGGAATTTTGTTTTTTGGTATTGTATTAAGGGTGACTAGAGGCACATTCCAAGACATGACAAACAACTATTCATAAGGGATAGTATGAAATCTGGAATTAATTTCAATACATATAATCTTCCAGAGCCCAATGGCCTTTGATCCATATTGTTCATGTTATGTGCAATTTTATTACATTTCTTATGCACCTTCATATTTTTTGTGTCATCATAAACAAATTAAAATATTAGTTCCACAATGTCCTTTACTATTTCAGCCATTCTTGAAAACTCATCATACATGAAGCCTAAACTTTACTTGCATAGATGCATAAGCAAGTGGTGGTTGTGGTGATCTGGTAGAAGTGATATGGTACAAAACTCATGATCTTATTTATATATATATATATATCACTCATCACCAACACTTGTTTATGGATTGATGCAAGTAAAAGCTTAGATTTAATGGATAGTTTTCTCAAATTGTCAAAACTACAATAGATTGGTATGGAAATTTAAATAAAAGTTAACCCAATAACTCAATTTGATAAGCCAAAAATACATTCTTCTAAAATTATATAACAACATGGTGATATATATATATAGGGACACTATTTAATGAAATGTATCAACTACAGCATTAAAAAAAGGGAATAACACAAGATTTGGATCATGGTGAGAGTGAACGAAAACTTAGGATCAAGAATGTGGAAAAGTCACCATATTTGAAAGAAGATTTATAAAAGAACACGAAGAAGTGTGAGTAAGATTTTTTTGTATAACTAGAAATATCTCTCACACATAAGGATTTAATTATTTTTGAGTATGAGGACATTTCAATAAGTGTCACTTGGATAATAAAACTTACATTTTATTATTCTATGGATCTAGCATAACCTAGTTGGTGTGAGAGTGAGGGTTTGAGAACAGAAAATCATGAGCTGATACTGTGTATGAAAACCAAGGAACAAGGTTAAGGTTTCTGTCAGACTTTGGAGGCCCACAGTAAATGTTGGTAGACAACAAACATTAAAAAAATGTGGGCCTTACACCATGAAACATGATTTCCTTATCTGCGCATTTAACCTTCACATCTCAATTTGATTAGGGAAAGTAACGATGATGTTATTTTTTAAATTAAAAAACAAAAAAAATAGTTGGATTTAGGTTACAAATATGATATCTAAAATTAATCTACAAAATCTCCTATACCGCAAATAATATTATATCACAAAATGATACTTCATTTTTAATAATGGTTTACAAATAACAGGTATAGAAACTAAGTGTTAAGTTTGAAGGTAATAAATATAATTAATTGTATTTTATTATTTTTTAATTATAATATTTTTTTAGTATATGAAAGTCCTAATAAATATAATTTATTTATTTTACCATTTAATATAAATATTAATTATCATCCGTTTTAGCCATATATTATTATCATCCTATAATTGCATATATGAAATTATTACAGATTTTTTTATTATTACTTGAGATCAATGTTGTGAAACTCGAGCCGGACGTCAAACTGGAAGAGGTTCGGTATAAGGTTTAACCGATTTAAATGGTTAAATAGTACAGTTGGATCGGATGATTTCATATATAGTTAATAATTTTTAACAATAAATATATATAAATGTAAATTTTATATAAAATTAATAATTAGGTATAATTATATTTAAATAACATCTCTCAATATTTTATTGGACCGAAGTAAAATAAAAATATTAGAGTAGTGTTTCATCATTTTATTCTGGTTTAACCAAGTTTAATACAGTCGAACCAAAATTTTTCCAATTCAAAACGATCCAACTCTCATTCGATTAAAATTACAAATCAGAATCGTTATCAAGTATATAGTCAGTAATCAAACCGGTGATCACCACTGTCTGGTTCTTACAATATTTGTTTGAGATACATAAGAGATTAGGCGGGGAAGAAACATTCCCGGTAAACCGTGTTCTCAACTCCAAGAGATAAAAAGATAGCACAAATGGGTGTAGTTTTTTTAAGTAGAAAATGAAAGGAGAATAAGACATAACCTTCCTCTTAACCTTTTAAGATATCCCACATTTTAAATACTATTTTTATAAAAAAATATTATAATACTTTTATTTAAATAATTAATAATTGCTACAATCCTATTTCCTAATGGAGACCAGTCATAAATTAAAATTATATTTATTAACAATTTAGTGACCAACGATAAATAATGTACAATGCACATACAACACACTACACAGACCACACATTGCTAGGATCCATAACATATAGGACCCACTAATATTTATAGTTTCTAATCTAAATAATAATATGAATTCACTTACTCTAATACTAAGTTTTTTAAATTTATTTCTAATCATAATTATCAATATTATGGATATTTAATGATTTAAATTTACCCACTAATTTAAATCATTATATTTTCCTAAAATTGATAGTTAGAATGAGGAGTAAGTAAATCCTACACTAAATCAAATATCTTATATATTGGACTTTTCCTTTAAAAAATAAAAATTCAGGTAAGCTTTTAACTGTCTGACATGTGTCAGACTGTTTGTCACATCAAACCAAACAACTAATTTTATAAATACTTTAAAGTGAAGGTAAAGGATTTAATAAGTATACATCCAAAGTGTAAGTATTTTTTACACTTCAAACAATTATCCACCATTTATTTGTTAATCTCTATTTACTTTTAAACAAAAGTAATATAAATCAACGATGAATGAAGTACTGAAAGTATAAGTACGAAGGATTTAAACAATACAAATTAAAACTAGAGAGAATAAAATCGACAAAAAGATAAATTTTGGGACCACAATTACATTAAGCTACAACTTTATCATATCTTATTAACTTGGCTGGTAAAAATAACAGTGACATCATATAAATGGTTGGTATTAAAAATCGGTACTTAGTATTTGTATAAGAATGATTCAATGTGTCACACTTTGTCCAACAATAAACGTTGTCTTTATTCAGAAGCAATGTTCTTCATTTAGCCATTATGATTAATATATCAATAAATCTATAGTACACAAATTTTGTGTTAAGACAACCCACTTTCAAAATTTGTGTTGCAAATTATTCAATTTTATACTTCAACCTGTCCTTAAAAGATGCCTTAGAGTTTAGAAGTCTGGAAATTCCTTAGCTGCTTTCGAAGGATCTTCCCGGTTGCGGACCTCGGTATCTTGTCAGTGAAGACTACTTTCCTAACCTTCTTGTATGGAGCAACCTGCCAGAAAAAGAGTTGCAGGGGGAAGAAAATCTTACTAACTTTGAACAAAAATCAGATTTAAAAAAAACCAGCTTATGCTACCACTTGATGCATGATGCATAAGTGCAACTTGATAAGCATGACTCAAATTTGATATGTAATATGATAATACTGATGTCTGTATTTCAAAGAAGGACCTGCTTAGCAACATAATCCATAAGATGCTTTGCAGTAAGCACACTTCCAACCTTCCTGACCACAAATGCCACCGGTATCTCCCCATTTTCTTCATCCTCGGCGCTGAAATGGAAATGATGCAACACTCGTGTTATATTTTAATGGCCAAAGAGGAAATTTACAAGTATGAATGATTAAGATGTATATACAACACGATATATTTGGACCATTCGGAAAATCAATAACTAGGTAACCAATGGACAATGTGAAAGCAGGACACACATGCAGGGAGAACTATGTAAGTGACCATCACCAAGGTCAAAGTGAGTCCCTATCAGTTGTAAAACAAGCATGGGATACTTATTTCCATTTACTTCATGTGATACAAAAACAGCTAAGAGTTCATACATTACAGAAAGGAGGGCATAAGTGAAGTAAATGTTCATGCTTACGCTGTAATAGCAACATCGGCTACTTCCGGATGCAAAATTAACACAGCTTCTAAATCAGCAGGGGCAATCTGTACCAGATCATATGCCATATAAGACTATGTATACATCACATAAATTGGGTAAAAATTAATTGAAATATAAAAGAAAATATCATTCCAATTATTGAAGATCGTACATGCTATATGCAGACAAATATTGTACGAAATTGTAACCCTGCCCTCCTAAAATGTAATCTTTTGTACAACCAGCCATCCAAGAGCTTTATAATTGGGTTTGCAGATTGTATACTAAATGATAATGGATTTCTTTACTAAAAGATCTATCAAAATCCATCACTTCCTAGTATTTCTACTTTTACTACACATTTTATGTCATTCTAAGTGAGAATCTAGATGAATGATAATCCATGAATCCACAAGCAATTCATGTATTCAACTGAATTACAAATGTACTATAGCCATACACTTGAACATGGAAAGCTTTTGCAGTTATACAATTAAGTAAAAAAAAAGTGCTTAATATGCTTAACAAAAATATTCTTCCTGAAATTTGTATACAGTCAAATCTATCTCAATATACTGGTGATCTATTGCGAAGTGCCAAATAAAGAAAGCTTTTTGGTATTTGTTATACATTTATGTAAACCTCTAAGTTCTTTGCTATTTATTTATATTTGTACATGTATGCTAAAGAAAAGGGTGCTATATATATATTAAACCAAAAATCAGATACCTGAAAGCCCTTGTATTTGATAATATCTTTCAAGCGGTCAGATATATGTATATATCCATGCTCATCAAAATAAACAACATCTCCAGTATGTAGCCAACCATCTTTATCAATTGTTGACATCGTCGCTTCCTCGTTATTTAAGTATCCTGGGAAATTAAAGGAGAAAATGAATTCATATATTTCAACATAAGAATAGCAATAAAATTGATAAAGAAGTTTATTTAAGGGTATACGGTTGCCTTGATTAGAAATTTTACTTCAGTTTTTCTAAATACCAGCAGGATATGATAGTAACAATTAAACAAGTAAAACTAAATTACGAATTCCATTCGTATATTTTAAACTAGAAATACTGTAATGGACAAATTTTGTAGCATCCCTCATTGGATAAATACTAAACATTGATGGAGCATTTCAGTCAAGTTTTGGTGTACATGGAATATCATCAATCTGATATTCTCATATTCATATTATTTAAATTAGATGCCTACAAAACTTAAATGAATTTTCTGAATGAAGCAAGCTGAGAATTTAGACAAGGAAGATATAATAAATGAATAAGGTTAATACTTTCTATTTTACATCTGTTCAGGGAAACACAGATTTTTACCTTTCATAATTGAAGGCCCTCTCAACCAAAGCTCACCACTGCTGCCTGGGGGCAAAAATTCACCACTGTTCCAGTCTACCACTTTTGCCTCCATGTTTGGAGCTAACAACCCTATTGAAGAATAATTATGAAACTTTCCGGTATTCAAGCCACGTGTTGCTACTGCAGTCGATTCAGTCATTCCATAACCCTAAAAGGAAACAATCATACAGCATGACCTTTTAAAATCAAAACGGCCATAAACAAATAGAAGTTAAACTTGGTTAATCCAACTTTGTTGTTCGCTATATAATGGTAAAATAAGAGTATTTATTATTTGCTACGAAGAATTTGAAAGTTCAAAAACCCGGGGATGCCTACAGCTAAAAGTATTTTCTGCACAGGCATGTTTGCATGTATACTGTATCTCTTTCAAAAAGAAAAGAATTTGTAAGTTCATTAGAGTATTAGCAAAACAATGATGCTGAGTTCCATTTCATTTACCACAACCTCTCATAACAAAACGAAAAGAAAGGAAATTAGTACTCAGCTAATAACAAAGATCACAAAAAAAAGTGGTAGTAACTCAAGTAGTTAGATGAAGGGTGGCAGATAATTCTAATTCTTTCAACGATACCATTTTGTTCAAATGTTCTTTACCTGTATAAAATCAACATTAGGGAAAGTTTGGACAAAGTCATCAATAACTTTTCCACTCAAAGGTGCTGCACCACTGGAGACCTGTATCAAGCTCTGCAACTTACTACCATGAATACCTTTTGCCCTCTTTGTCAACGCGGTCAATATTGGGGGAACAACATGAAAGTGAGTAACTTTATATTTATCGATCGCTGCAATAACCTCATCGATGTCAAATTTCCTCATCACGATGATTGTAGAACCCAAAGACAGCAATCCGATAGCGAATAGCGATAGACCATATACGTGAAACATAGGCAAAACAGCTAGAAACACATTGTTCAAGCAAGAGTATTCATATTGAGAAGCTTCAAATCTCACAAAAAGCTCAACCATAGAAACAAGATTTTTATGAGTTAGAACAACTCCTTTGCTCGCACCTGTAGTCCCCGAAGAATACAATATAGCAGCAGTATCTTCCTGTTTAATAACAGGCCTACTATGAAAATCAAAGTCACCACCATAAATCAAGTTACAAAAACCTGAGAAACAATCATCATTCAAACCCTTTTCATTTTCTGGCACAGTAATGATAGGAATGCCTAATAACTCTAGTTTCTTCACATTTTCAATTACAGTAAACACCAGACTCACACCACAGTCATTGATTTGCTTATGTATTTCTGATACACTACTAAGAGGATTCAATGGTGTAACAACAGCACCTAGATACAGAACACCCAATAACACAATGGGATAGTAAATAGAATTTGGAAGTAAAAGCAAAACGGTATCACCTTGTTTAACACCTATTTTTTTTAGGCCAGAGGCTATGGATTTGACTAAAGGTAACAACTTTGAGTAAGGAATGGAATACCCAGATGAAGAATCAACAAGTGCTGAAACCCCATTATGTTGATGTGAAAAAATATAAGAAACAACGTCAACAAAAGGATCAATGGGAAGGTCCAAAGGAGCGTACTTACTATTGTAAATACCAGTTTTTGGTGAATACCAATGAGGGTGAGGAACAATGGTTTTGTTATGAGGCATTTCACAGTTTACGTTTGTTGTCATTGAATCAGTAGAAGAATAAAATAGTGAGATTATAAAGAATGAAGCAATGGGAAAAGGGGAAAAGGCATATCTAGCAAAATAGAAGTGCTTGAGAGTGAAGTTTACGGTAACGTGGTTGTGTATGAAAATGTGAAATAGATAACGAATGTTTGGCTAAACGGGATTTCTTTGTTAAACTGAAAATAAATCCATGGCTGTGTATAAAAGAACATCACGTTCTATTCCTACCCAAATGTTCAATCATATTGGGTGATTACCATTAGCCCAACACTTCAAATCATCTCGGTAAGATATATGTAGACTAGAACGCGATTGATTAAGACACAACATGGTTTAGGGTTTAGTTAATAGGATAATTAAAATGAGAATATGTCACTACTATTCGATTCTGAGTCCGCTTAATCTAGTGGTAGAGATATTTTTTTGGAGCGATATTTATTAAGAAATATATTTCGTACATATTGAAAATGATTAATTTGTTATTTATAAGATGAATAATAATTTTGATAGTTCAAAAAAGATATATCTACTACTAAAAATCACAAATTAACCCAAAGAATTTATTTCCCTAATTCCACTTTCCCACTCTGTTGAAAAGTTAGTTTGAGCCAAACCTTCGATCACCCATTTTTTATAATTGTGTACCATAAAAAAAAACTAGTTGTGTTGAGAAGGTGGTTTAGACCTTACTTTATTCTCCTTGTCTCTACTCTCTTGCAAATATGTGTTTTTCACTTTTTTATATTATTATTAAGGATATCATCTCATTTATAGGTAAAAAATTAATATATTTTGGAGTACATGGTTATCACTCTCAATAAATATCGCTTAAAATCACTATATTAAAGATCTAGCGGGACATTACACCACTATTGCAAGTGAATTTTTATTGTATTGAAGGGAGTTGTTTTATATTTATATGAAATTCTACTATTGGTAAACTTTTCTTATAAATTCAAAAACAACACCCTTAAAAACATCCAAAACAACATATTCAAAACCATTTACGAAACTCTAAACAACAAAACATCATCTTATAAAATAAAACAAAAAGAGATTGAGGAATCTGCAATTAGGAAATCGGACTTCCCAACATGAATGTGCGGCGTAATTTTTGGAAACAATTCTTCATTAGGGGTTGATTTTTATCAACTTTTTATTTGCCATTATTTACATAATTTCTCAGTCTTTTATGCGAAACTGTCCTATTTTGTTGTGTAGGAGTAATATATTATATTATATAGTATAAGGAATAGAGTATCTCCTGGTATAACGAAATAAATTATCTCTTTCTGCCAATGAAATGAAATCATGATATGTGTTATGTTTCATCATTTTCTATAAAAATATTTTTAAAAATAAACAAAATAGCACACATGTCATATTTTTACTGACTAAAAGAGATAAATTATCTAGTGATATGAGGAAATACATTATTATTGTAGAATATCAAACACTTGCGTTTTAGGGGTGTGAAGGAAGATTCGGGACCGTCACACCGTGATTAGTGAATAGTGATCACAACTGGCAAGTGGTCACTGTGGAAGCTTCAATTTCAAGTATATAATGAGAGAATAAAGTGCATGCACTACTTATGTATGATTTTTATAAATTGATATTGTATTATTTATTATTTATATTTAATTATTATTAAATTTTCTAAAAAATTAATACAAATAAATGATTTATGAAATAATGATTATATATAAATTTTTACAATAAAAATACACATAATATCATATAGTATTTCTAAAATGTTTGTCCGACTTTTCTATGCTGGCTGGTGTAGTAAAGTGATATGGAAGAGACATATCAAAGGGAAGATAGAGATTGACCATTCTAATAAATGATGTGATGATGATAATAAATGAGAGATATGGAGTAAACTGTAATGTACGTAAGACAAAAAAAAATGTAGGAACTGATTATATTTAAAGGAGAATATAAAATATTAAAAATGTTATATTCGGTTGATAAAAAATAAAGTAGCATGTCTCCACTTCTACTCATATACAAATCACAGACATTACTTGAAGAGACGTATGTTGTTATGTCATGGTTAAAAAATTCTGCAATGTGAATACTAATGAAATATTGTTGGTGACGAAATAAAAGAGAAAGTTACTATGAGAAGGAACAAATTTATGGTATAGTAATAGTGGTGAAGAAATGAAGTTTTTAGATTATGATGCAAAATTATTTTCTTAAATATTTGAGACAATGGTTAACCCGACTTATATTTAAAATATGATATATTTTTCATCTTATTTCTCAGTCCCTTTATTGATCAAAATATTTCTTACTTTAGAAAGGAAAAGTTTTCTCCAACATTCTCATGGTGGGGGGCAGATATGGCGAACTTGTCTCTTAATGGAAAAATTGGATATGCATTTGTGGTTGATTCAATATAATGCATACCTACTAAATGAATAAATACAGATATATACTCACTTTAGGAATACTTTCACTTAATGAGTTTTTTATGGTTGTGATTCAGAAAAAAATGAATAGAAAAGAGAAAATTTATAAAGTACACCTAATGAGAAAATATATACTAAAAGTATAATAGTCTTTTAAGGTTTGGTGATGAATTGATTTTTTGAGAGTGGTGAGAGGAATTGAAAATTATGAAATACACTTATTACTTATTATGAAGTCTTAAGTTTTAGAGAAAATTACGGGGATAGTGTAGTTTGACTACTATCCCAGCTTTAGTGTATGTTTTGAATTAATTACGGATTTGGGGTATTTTTATGAAACTCGTGGATGGCATCCACGAGTTTGGCAAAGTCGTGGACCGCAGCCACGATTTCACTAGAAAGTCGTGGATACCATCCACGATTTCCATTTATTATTCTCTCTCCTCACTGAAATCGTGGATAGGGTACACGACTTCCAGTGTCGTGTACCCGGTACACGAGATTGCATGGGTTATTTCGAATTGCACCCATTTACGAAACGTTTTATTTGTTATTTTTTTTTATTAATTTATAAAAAGAATGTATTTGAATATGGTAATTTTAGTTAAATGATTATTTTAGTATGGTAATTGAATATGTTAAATGATTAATTTAAATTAATTTAATAACAAATTTGCAATTGGAATAATTTGTAATTTAAAATTAATGTAATAACAAAAATGGGATTGGAAAAAGAAGAAAATTTCATTAATTGTAGTTTGAATTTCAAAAACATTTAATTAGCGGGAAAAAAATCCTAATGGCGTCTATGAGATGATGTTCCACATCCAGGTGTCTTTCTCCTTCGAGGTGGTTGGACTCTTAGTTGTTATTGTTGTTGTTGCGATTGATTTTGTCTTCCACCTCTAACCAGTTGTGGCTGCTCCTCATCTTTGTCTTCACTATCGTCATCATCGTCATCGTCATCGTTTGTTTGTGAAGGCATTGTCGGCTGATAATATTGTTGAGAGTTGAATGCCGAGAATGGAGTATTTGAAGTAGTGTCAAACATTGATGACATTCCTTGAAATTGCGAAGATGATGCTAATTGAGAAAATGAGTAGTCACTCATTGCTCCGTAAGCTTCAAACCCAAAGGGATGTTGTTGTTGTTGCTGAGGGGCAGGAGTCTGAGTGTATGCCTGCGGAAAAGTATCCGTCTGAGTTTGACTCTCATATTGTTGATATTCAGGTGCAAAAGGCATTTGGAACTGTTGTGGAGGAGGAGCTTGAGAAGTAGTTGAGGAGAAGGCGGTTTGAATTAGTTGAGCAAATGCTTCCATCATCTCATTGCAGTCTTGATAGACGTCATTCAATGACTGCAACGGATTTGGAAACACATTTGTAGGAGTGCACATATCCCGAATCATTTTGATAAAATTGTACTGAATAAATGGAAAAAATTAAATAGAATACGTCAACACAAAATAAAATAAAATAAAATAAAACAAAATATAGTTAGAAATGTTTTTTGTTATTACCGATCCGGCTGAATATGCTCCATCTGGAGATATGTATTTCCTCGTCCTTTGTAAGTACCATTGCATATACTGCGAGTAATGGTACAAAGGCTGGTTATCGGGAAAACCGTTGACCATCACTGGTCATGCTTTTGAGGCTAGTTGTAGTCATTCTTCCCACATAGATCCATCTTGTGTTGTTTCTCCAGATTAATTGGATCTTCTGGGATGGGTTGTTGTAGACCAAACTGTCTCATCACCCTATCAGCAGCATGCCACTCAACAAGTGCAACATATGAGTGGTACACGTGCTCTGACTACATCAGGTATAGGGACCACATAGGTAATGTTCCTATGTGGGTCCACATAAACTAATATATAAACAAAGTTAGTAATTAATGAATACAAGAATAGTTAGAAATAATAGTAAATATATTAAAAATTAGAATTTAGAGAAATTACCTGATCAATGCGCAAGCGATCCAACATTGCCCGTATTATGTTCGTTGCATGACCATGGATGTTGGTGGTGATTAGATGTTGCGCCCACCTAAAATGTAATTTTATTGGTAGTTATTATTATATGAATAATTTCAAACAAAAACTATTGTAATTTGAAGAATTTTAGTAATAAAATAATGGAAAAAATATACCTTTGCACTAAAAGGAAAGTTTGCGAGTCATTGTTGTGTACTCTTGGAGCTAGCATTGGGATGCGGTCATATGCCTATGACTTTAGTAAATGCAAGCATCCACCGATTTCAATTTGGTGACTTATGAGTGCCGCACGACATATTCCATATTATAGACACGCCAATACCGCTGAACCCCAACTATATTGGAATGTTTGAGACAAGTCCTCCAACAATGGGAGATACATCAGGTGGACTCGTGATCCTGATGTATCTGGCATGAGGAAGCCTCCAATCATGCGTAATATAAACGCTCTTGCATGTTGCTCAATAACAACATCATCAGCATGTGGAGGTAGAACCGCAAATGTTGAGTCGAGCCAACTCATTTGGATTCTTTGACCCATAATTTGTTTGTCAGTTGGGATTGCACCCAACAAGTTGAGACAAATCATCACTTATAATGCCAGTAACAGGAGCTCCATTTATTGGCAAACCAAATTGGTATGCGATATCTTCAAGAGTTACTGTGCACTGGCCAACAGGTAGATGGAAGGTGTGACTCTCCGACCTCCATCTCTCAACTAATGTCGTAATTAGGTGGTTGTTGATTTTGATTGTTCCGATATCGAGAATATGCCCAAATGTTGTGTTACGAATAACTTCTAACACGG
>NC_032025.1:3902617-3978684 GCF_001865875.1 Lupinus angustifolius
AGGGTGAGAAGGGAGGGGTTAATTGGACCTGGACCAATATGTTCCATTTTTTGAATAGAATTTTCAGGAAATGATAGAAAGTAGAAATTTATGAAGTAAGATTTTGGATGGCTTGGTGTGACAATGAAGGTGTTGGAGGGTTCAATATATAGGGTTGGAAGTCGTGGATGGGGTCCACGAGTTCGTACCTGGCAATGGTACTTGTCCCCTAGCCACGCTTCAGATTCCCTGACTAAACCTAGCCTGGGCCAAACTCGTGGGTGCAGTCCACGACTTCCATTGAAGTCGTGGCTGACATCCACGACTCTCTTTAATTTTCTTACACAGAACTCGTGGGTGCCATCCACGAGTTTCTAAAACCCTAGTTATCTGCACCAAAGTCGTGGATACCATCCACGACTTTCAATTAATTTTCTGATTTTCCGTTTTTTTTTTTGAATTCGTATTTATTGGTGTATTTATGTGTTGTATTTTTTTTGAAATGTGAAATTTGAATCCGAATTCAAATTATTTTGAATTTTGAAATTTGAATTTTGAAATTTGAATTTTGAATTGTATTTAATTTTGAATCCGAATTTAAATTTGAATGAATATGTATGTACATAATTATATTACACAAATTATAAAACTACAAAAATTATTACAAAATTACAAAAAATTACACAACATTGCACAAAATTACAAAATTTCACAAAAGTGGAATATTACATCACTTAGTTTTGCCTTGAACTTTGTCCGACTTCGGTACTTTTGAAAGGGCATTTCTTCCTATTGTGTCCTTCACTCCTACACCACCCACATTTTTTAGTTTGTTGGGACTGGGAATCATCCATTTCATTGTGTATACGTGTAGTTTTTGGTCTTCCAGTACGGTTTCTACGCATAAGGGGATTAGGAATGAACGTTGGACCTAAATAAGGAGGCCAATATTCTTCATTTGCAATGGGTTGAAACTCATGTCCATAAACCTTTTGTAAGTTCTCTAACCTATAAATTGGTGATATAAATTGGCCGTAGTCTAAGTTCAATGATGCACAAGTAGCAATAACATGTGAACATGGCAATTTAAGTGATTGAAATTCCCCACAATCACACCCATTGTCCATTAATCTAACTGTGTATACTCTTGAGTATCGACTAACACCGGTACTAGCAACTTCTACTTCCGACACTCCTGAATCCCGCGAAAAATTTCGTACAATTTGACAGGTAGCTTTTCGGTTATTTTCATTAATCACCTTACTCAATTCTTCACAGTAAACATGACCCGCCTTTATCATGTTAGTTGCTTCATTTCTATGGTGTACAAACCAGGAGTTTAGTCTATGATATGTTGCTCTAACAAGTGCAGTAATAGGTAAGGTCCTTGCTCCTTTCAGAACCGCATTTACACATTCAGCCAAATTCGTCGTCATATGACCGTACCGTCTCCCCTCATCATATAATTGCGTTCATTTTCTTTTGGGATTTTATCTAACCACGCTGCCGCCCTAGAGTTTTTTTGACGCAATACAGCAAGCATTCTCTCAAATCTTGGCCGCATCAATTCATAGCCTACTATAAGTAGATAAATATTCACAAAAATCCAATATACAAACAGTTTGACATAATTGACATTCATTTCAAGACTTACCCATTTCAATGACTTTTTCTTTCAAATCATTATCTCTGAACTCCTTGTTGAAATTGCTAGCAACATGGCGGATGCAATATACAGAATGACCATCACACCATTGAGGGAGCTCAGTACGTAATGCACCTAATAAACCTGTACCCGTATCTGATATAATGCAAATATTTGGTTGTGGGGTAACATATGTCCGAAGATTGTAGAAAAACCATTCCCATGCCTCTTTGGTCTCTCCTTCTACAATCGCAAATGCTACTGGAAATATACGTCTGTTACCATCTTGGGAACTTGCTATTAACAAAGTTCCAGTATACTTTCCAGTCAAAAACGTCCCATCAACTTGAAGGATTGGTTTGCAAAAACCGAATCCTTCAATGCACGGCTTGAAAGCCCAAAAAACACTATCAAGAACTAAAGTATTATGTTCATCATGGTTAGATGATGAATATCTTACAATTGTACCTGATGCATAATATTGAACAACATTCAACCAACGAGGTAACTCCTTGTATGATCCCTCCCAATCACCATAAATTTGGGACATTGCTATTTGTTTAGCAGCCCAAGCCTTCCTATATGTCACCGTATAACCAAAACAAGTGAACACTTCTTTAAAATCTTCTGATACTAGTTGCACAATGCAGTTTGCGATAAAAGATGAGTTCAACTTCGTGTGATCTTGAGAAATATTAGTGGATACACAAGTGTGTCTTCCACTAATTTTTCTAATCTCCCAAATATCACGCTTCAAACTTTTTGATGCTCGAAGTCTCCATTCACACCCAACACCATAATATTTACATTTTACAACATATCTATCTGGCCTAGACTCATCCACAACGTAATCAACAGAATTTCTAATATGAAAATGTTTTACCGCATTTATTGTTGCCTCCTTTGATTCAAATTGCATACCAACAAAAAGATCATTATCTATATCAGTACTTATGTGAGTACTTCTATATGGAAAATCTTGAGAAAAACTTGTCCAGATTGATGATCAATGTTAACAAAAAAAGAAGAAGGATTATGATATGTTACGCTAACTGTTTCATGTGTGGTAATCTGAACATCATCATAAAGCTCAATGTCCTCCTCATCACTAAAATCACTAACAACATCTCTAATAATTGTCATCTACATATAACATAGAGTAAAATATAAACAAACATATTTACATTTAAACAAAAGGTAACACATAAAATTATATATAAAATAAAAGATATAAAAAATTTAAAGCATTTAAAGTTACCTTAAATATGCAGAGTTCCTCAATTCCAGTAGGCTACAATTTTTTCATACAGTTCTTCCTTCAGTGTGGTTTTACACCCGGGGCTGGGGAAATATATAGAACTTTGAAATCATGGATCCAATACACGACTTGTAAGTCGTGTACAAGGTCCACGACATTGCATGGAACTCGTGGACCCCATCCACGACATTGCCATGAAAGTCGTGCACGTGGTCCACGACTTACAGAGATCTGACACGTTGTAGGGAAATCGTGGATGTGGTCCACGGATTTCCAGTGAAATCGTGGCTCTGGTCCACAACTTTGCCAAACTCGTGGATCTGGTCCACGAAATCCACTAAAATCTACCCCAAACCCGTAATTAATTCAAAACCTATACTAGAGCTGAGATAGTATTGTCAAACTACACTATCTCCATAATTTTCCCTAAATTTTATTTTATACCCATCTAAAATCCAACTTACAAGCAACACATAGAAGTAAAATAAGATTTGATTCTAAAAATTGTAAATGGTGCATGTCCAAGTTCAACCACACTCAAATATGCTTTTATTCTTTTCTAAAAATGTACATTTTCCTTTTAATATTTTTTAGAGTGATTGGGTTTGGACTTTGTACGACTTATGGCAAGAACATTGAAGACTTGGACTCAGTTGTTTCGGGCAATCTTAAGCCCCCACCCCATGTGAAAAAAGGATAACATGCTTTTAGAACTCTGTTAGATACATGTTAAGTGTCACCATATAAAAATAAATACGCTAATAATAGATAGATACTAAATTCTTTATTAATTTGTGTTTGCATAAGTTGAATATCAGAATATATTTTTTGGGTACAAAGTAATGGGGTGTTCACATTCATTTGGATCAGGTTTTTAGGCAAAAAAAAAAATATCTGATACAAATATATAATTAATTTATTATCTGGTCTGGTTTGTTTACACTAATTCAGTCTTATGTAAATATTATAAGCAGTTAGGATCAACTTAAACTGATTTTTTTTATTATGAAATATTGGAACTCTACAAAATTCAAAAACTATAAACATGACTAAAATATTAAATCTAGTACACTTTAAAGTAACAAATTACATGTATTCATATTAATATTGTGACAACCTTATCATAAGACTATTTACATACATACAAAGACACTGTCACAAGTCCACAAATTTATTCATAACACCATGTTAACTTAAATAAATATACAACTATTCTATAAATTTAAAAATTATTATATCAAACACCACAACATAATTAGAGTCACAATAATTGGTAAGGACATCAGTTTCTTCCTTCATTTTGATTATATTTAAGAAAACAAATCTAACAACTTAATAATATGTATAAAAAGAAATACCATATCAAATGAACATTACTAAATCTACCACTTAAATGTTAAATTTTAATTTTAACTCGTTTCAAAACATTATTGAACTAAACTTTTAATTACTTAAATGTATAACATTATTTATACATATTCCTAATAAACCAAATTAACGTGATCCAATTTGGATCGTTCTAAAGTTAAATCCAAAAACCAGACTGAACTAATCAATTTTTAAAAAATCAATCCTTAACACATATTTCCTCTATATAATTCCCGGTTGTAAGGACTAAATTTGTCCCTAAAATTTTATTAAAAATGCCAAATTTCATTGTTGTGATTTTTAAGAATTTTAGACAGTTTTCAATTTCTAGACATTTTATCGAAAGCAAAATTTAGTTTCACTAGAAGACATAATTCATTACAGTACACAGTGAACTCTGGTAAAATCACCAGAGAAACAACGAACACTATCACACAAAGATATTGTATGGAAAAAGAAAAGGATAGACAAAAAAAGAAAGAATATACTCAAAGCCAAACTGGGAAGTGAAGCCGATGGATCAAAAACCTGAGAGCAATCTCACTTATGCCCTCGGAAATACATGTATGTTTTCTGCAGAAAGATAAGTAAACGAAACAATCGTCAAGCAATAACGTCAAATGCATATTGTAAAAGAAGTTGTGGGCAAATCTAGCTGGTTAAGTAAAAACATGCACAAAATAATTTCCCTGAATACTTTCTTAATAGGATAATAGCTAAACATCTGCAGCAGTTGTTTCAAATCATGAATGAGTTCAAGAGTATTATTTGGAAGAAGATAATTTTGGATAAAAGCATTGCATTCATCTTTCATACAGAAAGAATAAAAACAAATTAAAATTAAACAAGTTCATATGAGAACATCCTCCCAGCTTTCGGGAGTAAGATGCATACATTTACCATTACTAGGTAGAAACCTAACATATCTCCACATTTACCTCTACCTTCCCAAACCCTACTAGGTAGAAACCTAGTATAGTACGCTGCCCCTTTACCATTACAAACTCTCTACAACCAGGATTTCTTAACGATACTTACAAGTTACAACCTTCTTTCAGTCCTTTTCATGATAAAATTTCTACCAGTCCTCCTTATAACACCTTTATGTCTTTCTTTGACAATACAGAGTTGAAGGAGAGTTAAAAGTTCTTAGCATTGTCCTAACGTTTTGGACACTGTTCACAAGAAAAAGTCATTTTAATTTTTAATCCTTAGATCAAAGGAGGAATTAAATAGAAAGTTAGAAATGTGGAGATATGCTTTAGAAATATATGAAGTGTATATGGAGTATAAGTTTAACAAGAGGTGGACAATTCCATTGTAGAGGTAAAGATTGGAGATTATTTCATACCACAAGTCACTAGATTTAGGTCTTTTGAGTCAATTATACAAGACGACCGAGAAATTGACGAAGATGGAAACCATAGGATTCAAGTGAGTTGGATGAAATGGCAAGTGTTTTAGGTGTCATATGTAATAAGGTATTGCTGGGAGTCATAAGGTGGTCAAGTGGTAAGGGTGAAGAGCTTAGGGAGTAGAATAATAAGGAGGATGAGGGTTTAATTCCCATCCACCACAAAATACTAACACGCTAATATTTGCCTATTAATAAAAAAGATAAGAAGGTATCACTCAAGCTAAAAGGAAAGTTTTATTGTACAACTATAAGACCTGCAATATTATATTGACCGACTGAATGTTGGGTTGTAAAGTATCAACAAGATAATAAATTTCATGTAATAGAGATGATGGTGTTGTATTGGATGAGTGGACAACTAAATAATATAGGATTAGAAAAGAATGTACTAGAGAGAAAGTTAGAATAGTTTGGACATGCATGGAGGAGATTAGTAGAAGTCTCCACAAGAACACTAGATCAAATGGAAGTTAGTCTAATTCCTAGAGGGAGGAGGAAGTTATAAAACCATTGACGAAACGACTAAGAAAGACTTAGAGATCAATAAACATGATTTATGATAGAATATTATGATGTCGTTTGATCAATAGAATTGACCTACCTAGTGAGATTAAAGTTTGGTTGTTTTCTTTAAATTTCTCCATCTTCCTTTCTCCCTCTCCAAAAGGAATGCCAAATTCTTAATAGAATATTATGTATTATAATTAACTTATACCAGCTTGGCCCCTTTATGTCTCTTGACAAACATGAATGATTATCGAAATTCTTAGCACGGTAAATCCGGAGTTTTTGCTTAGTTCACAAATAAAGAAAAGGCTCTTGTATTTCTGGTTTTTCTCTTGCTCTTTGGGTAAACCAATTTACTGCTAATGACTTCACACGGCAATAATTTGGAACACAAACACCAAAAAAGTCTTTTAGAACATATAGAGCAAAAAAATTATGCCAGTTTGTTAGGAATCCAAATTAGAAAGCTGAGAGAAAAAGAGAGGTAGAAATGGACAATTACAACTTCACTTATTTTTATTATCGGACAATTACCACTAGATGAACAGGATCAGAATAGGATGAGAAAGGATTCTCATGAAAGGGTTTTTTCCTCGACCAAAACTCAGTTCTGAAAAAGGTAACAAATCTAGAATAATGCCCATCAACCCCATTAATACCCTTATTTATGTACAAGATCCCCTCTAAACTAACTGCTTTACGCGTTACTCTTCCTAGCAAATATAATTTACCCTCCAGTCCTAACATAGTTAAATGTTCATGTTTTAATTTCTATTATTTATCCCACTGCTGAGTAGCAATACAAAAATTGAAAATAAAAATCAATTCAATGTTCTATCCCTCACCTGAAGCACCCACAAGCTTAGAAGAGACTCCAAGCAAAACAGGCCAAATCCAACCAAATAGAATATCTGCAAGAATAGCAAAAATGATTGAATTCAAACTTATAAGAACAGGCAAAAGATTATGGAGTTTGATTTCCACGTAGTGTCACATAAAGGTAATGAAATTTCATTTTCCCAGCAACTTCAACATGTTGCAAAATGTGATGAACAGACTCTCTAAGCCCTCTGTCAAAGGGAACCCAGATCATTTTTATCCAACTAAAACTTAATACAACAACAGGCTCAAATAATCCATCCTCCATGCTTACACTTAAGGAAGCAAGGCCCTACTCAATCTAGTTCCATTAACGTCCAATTCCTACAAATTTTACAGCCTTTTATATATGAATTGAAAGACCTCAATAACTTCCTCGGTTATCATTTTCATTGGTTTCTCATATAAGAATCAAGTCCAAGTTACTAGCTTGACGTCAATATTAACTTCAACAGTCTCCATGGAATTTATTGTTATTCATTCATACATCAGATCATAATTCTATAGGAGGTAAGGGGGGAGGGACAATTAACTTGAGAATATGAATAGCCTTCATGCATCTTTACTTTTTAAGTACTATAAAATACACATGATATAAGAACTTGATATGCAGATTTTTCCACCAGTAAATGAGCATAACTTACAATATCTGAGATCAATGCATGAATATGAATGCTTCTAAAAATCATGTGCAAATATATAAGAACAACAAAAAACATGAATTCCATATCAGTTACAACCCTATAAAATTAAAAAAAACATCTGGTTAACATTAAGGTGATATTCTAAAAATGCATGCAAAATATTTTTACCAAAAAAGAAAATATATGCACATGGAGTACAACTTACACCAACTAAGACATGGTCTGAGAAGAGGCCAATTGCTGCAAGGATGCCTCTGCAATTTTAAATAAAATAGTTTAAATGTGACAAAACAAATCTATGTAATTATACTTACTAGTACATACGACTAAGTAAAAACATGACCATAAGATAACAGGATAAAATAATAAAAAGCACTAGGGTAAAGTGTTGAAGTTCTTTCCAGATAAATTTAATAAATTTGGGAGCCGCAACAATTCCTTCCCACCTCAGTGTGAATAATATGATAGACAATATCAATAAACAAATAATCCCACTATAGTGTTTCATTGCTTACATATGCCTACACAATGAGTAAAAGGACGTATCATTTTCTAATGCTACTCATAAATGAAATTTTCCCCGCAAACTACTTTAAGTTAATAGCTTTTTGGCATGCAACACCCAATTCTAATCATATTCTCCCATCTTACGATGATAATGCTTATCATTGGGAAAATACAAACCAACGCTCACTCTAGAACGCAAGTGTTTAAAATTTATCCTCTAGGTTCCATTTGCCTTTTCAAGTATACTTCATTCTAAAATTACAACAAATACCATAGATAAAGAGATCAACAACTTCATGAAATTTTAGTTTCATACGCTCTGCAGTATAGGTTATAGAACTTACGTTAATGAATTTCCATGAAAAACAATTGGAGGAGCAATTGCGGCGAAGATGCAAAATGCAATATGAAGCTGCACCAAACCAAAGCAAGTTAACATGAAATTAGAAGATCACTCACTAAGTAGTACACTAGTATCAAATGAGAGATTAACATACCAAGTAGAACAAGAAAAACCAACTGAACTTCAGTGCACTATCCGTCCTGCATATCAGAGACAATCATAAGTAACAACCATCGCCATATAAAGTCAGGTCACTAGGTTATAAATCCATGATGTCCAACTGTCAGTAACTAAAAGGGACCCATGCATAGAGATGTCACTGAGTGGGGTACCTAATCTGATGCTGATCCATCCAAAAATAATCCAATGTATAAAATTTTACAGCTCCAACAATAAATCAGATTGGGTCAGATTGTTTCAATGAACCCTTACTCCACAATTTGGGAGTCCTCATTTCAAGTTTCACATCAATCAATAAATCAAAACCAAATCCCTGGATAATCAATCGATTCCAGCAATGAACCACCAATTTCCAGCAGTGATACAAGTACTAGTGTTGGCAGCAGGGTGCATGAAGCCACCAACAATGGATTGTTCTAGTAGTGTAAGGCTCTGCTAGATCTCAAGGATGACCAAAAGATCAAGGGTTTGATTCCTGGGAGTAACACTTGTTGGGAGGGGCAGTCACACCCCCGAAAGGGATTAGTTCCTTACCAAAAGGGTGAGGGGTTACCCTTGGTAGTATAAAAAAAAGCAGGGCGCATGAAGCCATGAGCCAAGAGCAGTAGTGGAAAAACCAGCAGCAACAGTGAACAAACTAACAGTGGCAGCAACACAAAGCAGCCGTGATAGGAAGCAACAATGACAAACACATACAAACACCAGCAACTCTTCGAATCAGATCATCAGACCATCTTTTTACTCATTAGAACAATCGGGCTTAAATCCACCCCAAAAGTTAGGTCAAATAACTATAAATGGTTAAAGTGGGACTTAACCTTAAAAGTAACACACACACCCCTCACTCCCATGGCTGGACCTTTGAAGCATGATGTTCACAAGGCTGGACCAAGTAGGTGGCTTATCATCATAGTAGGTGGCAAAGATGATTGTAAAGAAAAGAAGGCAACAATGTACTTTACCTCATAGCACGATAGAGGGGTCTGTACCAAAGCACATATGAAAGTGGAACTCCAAGTAGAGTATAAATCACGGCAAGGAAGAAAATTTTAACACCTGCACATTGCAAACTTCCCGCTAAGGTGCATATTACTTCAATAATGTAGAAAACTAGCAGTATCCTCAGAGTAAAAGAATTAGCTTACCGCCGCCTCTGACCCAACAGACAATCACAGCAACTACATTAAAAACTAGGCAGAGAACAATTCCTGCAAAGATGATTGTATAATAGAATATTGTGAGAAAAATTGACACATGATAGACACTGGTATCCAAATGAATAGAAAAGAAGAAATTTAGAAGAAGAAATGCCCCTAACACAGATTCCAACTTGGATCTGCTAGGGTTCTAGTACTTTTATTAGAATTTAGGCAAGAATTACAAGAATTGAGAAGGATCCCACGATCCTCTTCCACTGATTCCAAATCAGTTAGTTACAAAGTAAAAAGCTAACTTCCTTACTAACCTAGCTACTATTTATAGAATTCCCTCCCTTCCCTTAACTGCCTTAACTGGTAGTAAAAGGAAAGTTGTTATTCTAGCCAAACTTTCCTTTTACCCCTTCTGTACACATTAATAACCCTTGGCTTGGTATGAGCCTTATCATTACCCTCCCCTAATAGTTTTAACTTGTCCTCAAGTTGAAAGCTAGGGAACTGATCTTGTATGGTTGTGGCTGCTTCCCAAGTAGCTTCATGCTCTGGTAATGCTTGCCACTTCACCAGAACTTCTAAGTTGCCTTTGCTGTCTGTCCTCTTTTCAAGGATGATCTCAGGCACTACTTCCAGCTCATGTTCTTCATTCAGCATAGGAGGGAGAGGTTGTGGTAATTGGTGGGGTTTCAGAGCCTTCTTTAACAGAGACACATGGAAAACTGGGTGGATTTTGGAATGAACAGGCAGATCTAAGTGATAAGCCACCACCCCAACCTTTTTAATCACCTCATAGGGTCCATAATATCTGGGAGCTAGTTTAGCAAAATGTCTAGAGATGAGAGACTTCATCTTGTAGGGTTGGAGCTTGAGATAAACCCAATCCCCTACTTCAAACACAATGTCCCTTCTATGCTTATCAGCATATTGCTTCATCATATTTTGAGCTTTATCCAGATTACCCTTGAGTTCCTCCAAGATGCTATCCCTCTGGTTGCACAACCTATTTACCTCTTCCACCTTGGATGGAATTGTCCCAGCCTTAACCAGTAGAGGAGCTTCTCTGCCATAGAGTGCCCTGAAGGGAGTCATTCCAGTGGATCCATTGTAATTAGAATTAAACCAAAATTCTGCCCAATGCAACCACTTCACCCACTGCTTGGGTTTTGGCCCTACAAAACACCTGAGATAAGTCTCCAAACACCTATTTGTTACCTCAGTTTGGCCATCTGTTTGAGGGGGGTATGAGGTACTTAGTTTGAGTTGAGTTCCTGCCAATTTAAAGATTTCCCTCCAGAACTGACTCAAGAAAACAGGATCCCTATCTGAGACAATTGTAGCAGGAAACCCATGTAGTTTAACCACTTCCTTAATGAAGATAGCAGCCACCTCCCTAGCTGAGAAAGGGTGCCCTAAAGGAAAGAAATGAGCATATTTGGTGAGCCTATCTACCACCACATAGATAGTATCCATTCCCTTCACTCTAGGTAATCCCCTTATGAAATTCATAGAGATATCCATCCAAACCTGTTGAGGAACAGGTAGAGGTTGGAGCAGACCTGCAGGGGACAGTGTGGAATATTTATTTCTTTGGCAAATGTCACACCCTTCTACAAAGGCCTTGATATCTCCCTTCATCCCTTCCCAGAATAAAAAACTAGAGATCCTTTTGTAGGTTCTGAAAAACCCTGAGTGCCCACCAGTAGGAGTTTCATGGCATTCTGAAATGATGAGTGGAATTCTGTTGGATTGTTTGGACAGCAGCAACCTACCCTTGTAGTATAAGATACCCTTCTTCAACTCATAACCAGGGTGAACCTTGGGCGAGACAGTCAGGTCTTGTAACATTTGTTTCCACTTAGGGTCCAGTTGCAACTCTTGAAGCCATTCTTCCACCTCCTCATTATTCAATACTGAAATAGCAGAGTACATCATCCTCCTAGAAAGAGCATCTGCAGCAGAGTTGGCCTTACCTGGTTTGTATTGTATCTCGAAAGCTAAACCCACCAACTTAACTGCCCATTTAAACTGCTCATCTGAAAATAGTCTCTGTTCAGTGAGAAATTTTAAGCTTCTCTGGTCTGTCCTGATGATGAAATGCCTCCCCATAAGATAATGTCTCCATTTTTGTATAGCTTGGACAAGGGCCATTAACTCCCTTTCATAAACAGACTTTTGTTGGGCTTTGACAGATAATCCTCTGCTCCAGAAGGCTAGTGGTCTCCCCTCTTGCATCAACACAGCACCCAACCCTTGACTAGAAGCATCAGTTTCAACCACAAACTGCTTGTTGAAATCAGGGGCAGCCAACAGGGGTAACTCCATCATAACAACACCTGATTGAAGGCTCCTAGAGCCAACTCTGTTCTAGACAGGGCAGGGTCCCCTTGAAGAATGATTCTGGCATCCCCTCTCTTCATAGTCAAAGTCATTCTCCCAAAATCAGCCTGGACTTCTCCCAGGCTTGCCAACCATTCCAAACCCAGAACCACATCTACCCCTTTTAAAGCAAACAAGTAAAAGTCTTGGGTTACCTGTAATTGTTGCATACTCAGGGTGAGTTTAGAACATCTTCCCCTACACTTGATGAGATGCCCATCCCCTACCTCAACCACATAAGCTTTGGTATCCTCCTTGGGTAAGTGCAAGAGTTCCACCAAATCTTTGGATATAAAATTGTGGGATGCTCCACAATCAATGAGGATCACCACTGAATGATTGCCCAACTTACCCCCAACCTTCCAAGACTTAGTTGATGTGAAGCCCTTCATAGAGTATAGAGAAAGTTGTAAGGAGTGAAAGGCTTCTACCTCAGGCTCCCCTTCCCCCTCCTCATACTCTTCCTCCTCATCAGCCATCAGCAACATGTGCAACTGCCTATTCCTGCACCTGTGGTCTCTGGAAAAAGGCTCATCACACCTAAAACAGAGCCCCTTCTCCCTCTTCTCCTTTAACTCTGCACTGGTGAGCCTCCTATAATCACCCCCCAATTTGGAAACAACACCATCTGAGCTAGTTTTTGAGGGAACAGATACACTCCCCACAGATGACCCCTCCTTTCTGTAGCTATTAGATACAGAGGGCTCCAAGGTAACCACCCTGTTATAAGAGTTGGATCTGGTTGACCCTGAAGGTCTCTGGTACCCTGCTTGGGCCTTCCTATTCACCACCTGGTTCCTCTGCTCAATTAATATAGCTTTCTGAATTAATTCTGGAAGAGTCTTTAGCTCATACAACCTGACTTCCACCCTTACTTCCTCCTTGAGCCCATTTAAAAAGACTCCTCTAACAAACTCCTGATCAATGCCCCTTAAGGCCCCTGCAAACTTCTCAAACTCTTCAACATATGCCTCTACCCCACCTTCCTGCTTGAGTGATAAGAGTAACTCAAAGGGGTTTTGGGCCATCGCTGGCTGGAATCGTCTTACCACTGCCAACTTGAAACACTCCCAAGTAGGGTAAGGGTTACATCCCTCCCACCATTGATACCAACTGAGTGCTCTACCATCCAGAGCCACCATCGTAGCCCTCATCTTTTCTGCTTCAGAAATAGAACGTAGTGAGAAATATCTCTCTAACTTTTGTACCCACCCATATGCATCATCCCCTGTAAAGATAGGGATTTCTAACTTCCTCCACCTATCATGGCCAGCATTTCTTGGATGACTATCAACCTCCTCCTCATGCTCACTGCCTTCTCCATACGAGTGCTCCTCTGGATTAACACCCAGTTTGGTTGCCACTGCAAACATTAAATCCTCCAACTTCTTGGTGCGAGCTTCATACAGTTCCAACCTCATCCTTATCTCCTCTCTTTCTTGGCGCATACCTCCTCTGTCCTGACCCTCACTCTCGTTCTCCTTAGCCATGCTACGAGTAGAAACCATACACCGATTCCAATTGCAACGTGGTTGGTAGCACAATCCACAGGCACCAGAATGGTGCTCTGATACCAGTGATAGACACTGGTATCCAAATGAATAGAAAAGAAGAAATTTAGAAGAAGAAATGCCCCTAACACAGATTCCAACTTGGATCTGCTAGGGTTCTAGTACTTTTATTAGAATTTTAGGCAAGAATTACAAGAATTGAGAAGGATCCCACGATCCTTTTCCACTGATTCCAAATCAGTTAGTTACAAAGTAAAAAGCTAACTTCCTTACTAACCTAGCTACTATTTATAGAATTCCCTCCCTTCCCTTAACTGCCTTAACTGGTAGTAAAAGGAAAGTTTGTTATTCCAGCCAAACTTTCCTTTTACCCCTTTTGTACACATTAATAACCCTTGGCTTGGTATGAGCCTTATCAACACATCAAGTGGTATAAAGAGAAGGCGTAAAAAAGGTAGAGGGAAAACAAGAGTTCTAAAGTTCTATTTGAGTGTGTATGAGTATGCATGTATGTGTACCAAATTAAAGAGAGGAGCGAAAAAGATGACCATGGAACACATTGGCACAAGAATCCTAATGCTTTAATAGTTTTTTATAAGACTAATGCTTTAATAGTCGGGCAGCACCTCATCCAAAATTACTGGTAAGCAAAAAAAGGGTCATCTAACAGAAGAAAACAACCAACGGTAAATTAAGGGCTTCTATATCAGGAAAAGGTTCATCTCATGATGATATTGACAATGTTATTGATAAAAACTCAAACCTCAAGTAACAATTGTTGAAATATCAAAGATTAGATACAAAAGATATAAAGAAGGAATACATAAAAAAGAAAAGGAAAAAAAAACTATACAATAGTAACCTAACACCTCTACTTATGCTAAAACAATGATTATGAAGAAAAAAATACTTGCACTCTTTACTTTGGGTGAGCTATAAGCAGTTACTGACCTAACCAATAACGCAAAATATAAATTATATTTTTCATCAACAACCGACCAACCAAATAATTAATAAACAGAAAAGATAATTAAGCTACTATACCTAACCAACTGGCAAAGGCCGAATATTGCAGCCTCTGAGCATGAACAGGTATCTCATTGGCTATATCATGATGAATAATTGGGAAAAATGGAGGCCAATTCTTATCATCAACAGGTACATCAGCTGATGAGCATATTTCGGAAACCATAAAAAAGAAGTTAATGACTCTGCAGAAATTTAGAGATGCAACAAATTGACACTTAATTGTAAAGGCTTGTAGTCTCGTCATTCACCTCTAGTAACAGTTTCTTCTCTTCTTTTGATTTCCTACAAATACATTTTACAAGAGTCACAAAATTGTCAAAAGCAAAGGGCACCAGTTGATTAACAGTGTTATAAACGAGGACTTATATATGCAGTGCAGGCAGTTAAGAAAATTAGAAGTATATTAATGATAATGACGCCAATAAAATCAAACATATGAAATATTGGAACCAAAATCTTTGGCACGAAAATTGTTAAACCAACCTTCTCTCTCCTTTTTAAATCCGTTTCCCAAGCTGCTAGCTCTTTTCCCTTTTTCTTAGAATCCTGTATAAACACGATGGAAAACATACTTAGCCCCCATAAAATAATCCTAAAGTGTTAGGTAAATCTCTAAATTAGCAAAAGTGTTACGTTTGTAGTATCCAAAGGTATATCAACTGTAGTGTCATGTCTTTGTCCAAAGCCCAGTTGTACTTCAGACGCCAATGGTTGATTACGCGATTTTGATCCAGGAGCAGTGGCGCCATTCTATAAGATTTCCACAGTAAATACAAGAAAACTGAACGACATCACTTCAATGAAATAACAAAGCATCAAATGCCAAGGCTTCCAAAAATAGCAATTTGCACTTAAATTACTTCGTCAGTTATACTTAAATAGTTCAACACTAAGTTAGAAGGTTTTTTCACCTAACACCGTATAAAACACACACACATGAAGCTAAAATTAAAGGCAAGAAGATTCTGCAAAATCGAGGAAATGCAGGATTATCCTACCTATTTAATAATCACAGTTATTTAGGATGAATAAATAACCATTAAAACAAAACGATAACAAGCGTGCCTCAGGAAACAGTATAACCGAAATCTCAAAATACATGTTCATAGATCCAAAACCTCCACATTGAGTTACGTACGGATTTGTAATCTCAACACAAATTCAGCACACACGATTTCTCAATTACTCATATCCGTGTCCAAACAATAAAAATAAATATAAAATCACGCAAAATAAATAAACACCGATCCAGATCAAAGGACTTGTGACGTAAGCAATTCCATTTATATAGGTTTCAGCACAAAATCTCGGGATTTTGGAGCGAAAACAACGTTAGATCTGAGAAATGCTAAATTTAGATAAAAATGAGAGAATAGATTACCGAGAAAGGATTGACTTCTTCTTCTTCGAATGGATTGGGATCGTGGTGGTGATTCATGGTTACTATATTTAGAAAGAGAATTTGTACAGAAAAATGTGAGAATTTTCACTGACACCGGAAAATGAGGACAAGGTCGGTGAAATAGTGTTAGTGTGTACGGTGAGTGAACACTTTTTCTTAAATTGGCTTTGCTTCTTTGCAACGCGGGATTTGAATTTAGAATTTAGAAAGAAAAAAGGATGTGACTTTGAATTTTGCTATTTGCCCTTCTGTTGTGTTTGAATTTACGAGGTATGCCATTCAGTCGGTGTGGTGCTGCTTTCAGTGAGGTGTGGAAAGTGTATTGAGATTAGGTAAATTCGGATATCTTATTTCATTTGTGTCTTCTATTATGTCGCTAATCAATCAAAATATATTATTTAATTGAAAAAAATTATAAAGAAATAAATCAATATTTTATATTATTTTATGGAATATTATTGGATGTGACAACAACTTTTTGGGACAGGATCCAGTCTGGTAAATTTCACGTCGTTCGTATAAAGTTGTTGGTTCAAATGATACATATTTGATTCAATAAGTTTTTGCATTTGAATCATGTTGTTAAAAAATATTTACTAAGAGAGTTAACCTCATATAGCTCTAGTACGAGTAGTACGAGAATACCTGTGAAAAATAAAAAAATTCATGTTATTCTCTTAAAGTATGTATGATATCATGTATCATTATTTCTCTACAAAATGTGTCATTTTATAAGTTATTGTTTATGATTGTTTAAAATATATATTTAAACTAAAATTTTAATAATAAAATATTTCTGAACTAATACAAATAAAAGTACACCAAGTTATATACTTTTTTAGACCTAAAATATTCATCATATGTGATATGCCAAATTTTGGTTGGCTGTTCTAGTCTGTTGGGAATGAGATTAGGTGAAGTCTGTACCTAAATGATTATAGCGGGTAAGTTTTGATGTTTTTTTAATATCTTTTATATAAAATTAAGGTAAATTATCATTGTTTATTTAAGTATTTTTCCTCATCTAATTTAATATCAACCATTCTTAGCTTATCTTTCAAATTTTTCTTTGTTTCTCATGTATCATCTCTTAGTAAAAAAAAATTAGTACACCTATGAAATTGGGATGGAACTATGGAACTATTATTCTCTACATCTTTGAATGTATCATTATCTTCTCTAATAAAATCTCTTTCAGCTTGGTTTCTCCACTTTTTGAATTTATGGTAAAATAATAATTTTAGAATAAGAAAGATTTGTTTACACTTAATTTAAGTTACACTAGTTATGTTTAATTTCAGTCATTTATTTTCTTAACTTAAATCCAAATGATCAAATAGGTGAAACTTAAAAAATACTTAAGATTTATCTTTTTATCTCTCGTCATTTATTTCAGTCACTCATTTGGTTCATTGGATTTAATAAAATCTCATCATTTATTTCAATCATTCATTTGGTCCGTTGAATTTAAGAAAATGAATTGCTGACATTGAGTGTAACTTAAATTAGGTGTAAACAGACCCCTCCTTGTTTTTTTTGAAATAAATGAAAATTAAATAGAGATATTTTAGACAAAATGTACTTAATTTTCAATCATTTATTGACTTCTTAATCTTTTTTTATACATAATAATGACTTTTTAATCTGTATCAATAATACTAGACATAACAAAATGCACCCTTTTGAAAAAAATAGACGCTACAAGGGGGGAGGGACATATAATTAGAAAGATAGGAGAATAGTTTTTTCTAGACAATAATATTTTATTTTTGTATAACTAGGAGCCAAATTTGATTTGGATAGTAAAAAATAAGTCATAGTTACAAGGGTGCATTCAAATTTCATTCTCCTAAAAAAAATTGGTTGATAGATAAATTATAGATATCATATACCTTACCATTTATGAAAAATTTGGGTCTAAGAAACTTTATAACCCACCTTATTTAAGCTTTAATTTAGAGTGTACATGACTTATGAAATAAGTTAAGGAAAGGGCTCTATAAGGATTGAGGAGAAGAAAAAAATAGATTGAATGTAGCCAATGACCCAAAGTGGAAAAACTTAAATGATGTCATCTTATGACTCTTATCAAAGTAGACAAAGACGATTACTAATAACTTGAAGTGTTATGAACATGACTCCCTTATCACATTTGTAAACAACAATATTTTATGTTGGCTCATTTTAGAATAAAATGTGTTAGATATGTGTGTACTCGTTCATGGAAGATTGTCACTACCAAAGCAAGATTGTCTAGTAGGGAAGATGAATATTGGTTAAGTGATGACGAGCTCGTTATTTTAAGACGTTTTATGATAATGTTAAAATTGTGCAATAGATTATCAAATTCATATATCTATTATCGAATTCTCACTGTACTGTAAAAATTAATCTCAAATACACCTACCACAATATAATTAACTACTAGTGCAAATTCCTGAAATCCTCAAGAATAAATTTATATTTACATTGATATAAAATGAATATTGTTTTGAAACAAACTTGTGGGGTGTAAAACTGTAAATACTAAATAGCAGCCTGACGTGGTAAAAGTAAAAGCCAAAACCCTAAAAACTGCTAATCCCGCTTTATACTTCTGTCTTTGCAACTTTCGGCATTTGGCGGTTTCATTCACTTCACCGCACCCTCTCTCCCTCTCTACATTCCATCTCATAAAACATGGGTCGGAAGAAAGACGCCGTTTTGATCGCCGAAGAAACCCCCAATCCTCAACTCAATTCCGAGAAGAAGAAGAAAAAGAACAAAAACAAAGGCAAGCACCAAAACGACACCTCTAGTCCCAAAAGAACACTCCACGAACAAAACGACACTGAATCAACCAAAACGAAGAAGATTAAGCACCACATATCAAACGACATCGTCGACGGCGAAACTGAAGTCGTTAACGGAACCAGTGATGAAACGGTGACGGAGCGAGTGGTGGTGGTTACCGGTAAGAATGCCGATGATTCCAAATACACAGCGTTTAAAACCTTCGCTGAAGCAGGGCTTCCAGAGAAAGTACTTGAATGCTGCAAGGGATTCGAGAAGCCTTCTCCGATTCAATCGCGAGCGTGGCCTTTCTTATTGGACGGTCGTGATCTCATTGGAATTGCTGCAACCGGTTCAGGTGTGTACTGAAAATAATGTTATGGTGTGTTATGTGAATTTTGAATTATGATTTGATATTCTGAGATTGGTTTTATGATATTTGATTGATTATTAGGGAAGACATTGGCCTTTGGAATACCGGCGATTATGCATATTATGAAGAAAGGGAAGAATAAAGCGGACCGGGGTCGGAATCCTCTTTGTCTGATGCTCTCCCCCACTAGGGAGCTAGCTCAACAAGTATGCATATTTTGTTTTTGAGCAATGAAGTTGTTGCTGTTGATCGCTATTAACTTATAGTAAACAACTTAATTATGTGCCTATTCAATGTTTTTTTGAAATAAGCTAAAAAGAGGTTATTTTTAGAAGCTTCTCTACTAAGCTTATTTGAAGTGAGCTGAGAAGGCCTTACAGGAAGGTCATAAGATAATTTTATTTAGTTTATGAAGTTAAGCTGTTCTTGTAAACCCAAATAAACTCTCCATTAGCTAATCTAAATGGCTCTGGAACATAATAAAGCGCATAATATTATTTTGTCTTAGTCTATGACAACACAGGAATTTGATTTTTGTTAGTTCATAAAGATATCAAGTTCTTAGAGAGAATTACATAATTTACAATTTACGTTGACCTTTTTGAAGTTGGCAATTGGCTTAGCTATACTCAACACCCTCGTTGTTTCAAAAATTTCACCACTATGCCTTGGGGTTTATGTTGCCATTACACTTACACCTTTGAGGTTTTTGTAGCATATCACATAGCTTGGTTTGGCTTACAATATTAAGTCTAAAATGAGGTGGCAACTGGATGATTTAGTTTGAATTTTGAATTTTGATTGGGTTGTAATTAACGTGTAAAATGTGAGCTAATAGTCCTTTTAGGTTCCATTATAGAATTCTTAAAATACCATTCAACCTATCAGTAACTCAATTTATAAGTAAAGGGAGGCTGATTAATTTTTTGAAATAAAAGAGGTACTGAATGTAATTAAGCCAGTCATAGGAGGTCAGTGTTATTTATCCAAATTTTTAATACTTATTTGGATCATAGCTGTCAGGTGGATTCTACAATTTGCCTCCCCCCACCTTAAACTGTTACCTTTTGTTTTTTGAAAATAATTTACTGTGAAATTAACTTTCCTACATTTCCATCTTCTACTGATGGTATTATTGATTTAGTAGGTGATAAAAATGTGGCTAATAGTTTTCTGTAATTGTCTTGCAGATATCAGACGTCATTAGTGATGCTGGTAGGTCTTGTGTTGTCGAATCAGTGTGTTTGTACGGTGGAACCTCCAAAGGTCCACAGATCTCATCACTGAAATCTGGCGTTGTAAGTTATATCAAGTTCATTTTCCCCTTTGGATGGTTTGTGCAGATACCACTTGCAGTTACACGCTTGTTCGCTTCACATATAGGGAGCTCTTTTCTTTATTTATGGTAAATATCAAATGAACAATTTAATATTTTTAATCCAGGACATCGTCATTGGAACCCCTGGTCGTATACAAGATCTGATTGAAATGGGCTTCTTATCCTTAAAAGAAGCATCTTTTGTGGTAAGCTATAAATTGTGGGCCGTAATGATGTTGGCCAGTTCTATCGTATTTCACTTCTATCATTTAAACAAGTTATTCAATTATATATTTTATTTGCTGTTCTCACTGCTGGGTAACTCAATTTGAAATTGATTGTTTCTACATTTGCTATAAAACATCTTTGCTGAAGTTTGTTTGGCGTTGGATAGTCTTAATTGCACACTTCTCTTGCAATTGTTTATTCCATAGATACTGCAATTTGTGTATGAAATAGAAGCTTATTTATATGTAATATATACTGATAGCATGTTGCACATGTTATCATTATTTGACCTAGGTCCTCGATGAAGCAGATCGGATGCTTGACATGGGTTTTGAGCAAATAGTTCGCTCCATCCTGGGTCAGACATCTTCTGGTATGAGATATTTTTTTATCAAAAGTTCCTCCTTTTTGCCCACCAACTTCCTTAATTTCTTTTTCCAGGTTGTTTGTATTTATCATTGAATTGCTTTGAACCTTCCAGTTTTGATTCCCCAAAGAATTTGCATAGAAGTATTTTACTCCCACAGTTTTCCCAGCTTATTTTTATTTCGTTGAAGAGGTTATTATTTTCTGCAGTTCGTCAAATGGTAATGTTCAGTGCTACATGGCCTTCAGCAGTTCATCAATTAGCACAGGAGTTCATGGATCCTGACCCTGTAAAGGTCAGTATCTTCATTTTCAAAAGGGCTTTGCATTATTTTTTAATTAAGTTGTTAGATATGTTTAAACTTGTGAATGTCACAGGTTGTTGTAGGCTCAGAAGATCTAGCTGCCAATCACGATGTCATGCAGATAGTTGAGGTGTGAATTGCGTCAATTCTGCATGTCATATGTAATGTTTACATGATTTAGTGACTATTAATAACATTCTTTTGCCTTCATAGGTTTTGGATGAGCGTGCCCGTGATAAACGACTGGTTGCTTTACTGGAAAAGTACCACAAATCTCAGAGGTATCTCTGATGATTGCCTTCAAAAACTAGAGATATATTTTCTTGTATCCTTTCCCCGATTTTGTGTGGGGTCCTGTGAAGTGATGACAACAATAAACTGGCTGTTTAAATTGGCTGAATATTATGGTTGCCTTATGTTAACAACTCAAATGAAAGCAGGGGTGAAGCTAGAGATCATCGTAAAAGTCACTTGCTGGTTTTGTGGTTTTGAGGGATGGGGATGTCTCATATGACTTCCCTATAGAAAGTGTAAGAAAAAAATTGGAGTGTAAAGTTATGTTAGATTGTTCGCATGGTTTTCCATGACTTCAGCTGTTTTTTGGTGCTGTATCTGATATTTTTTCTTCTGCATTTCCGTGCTCATGTAAAGATTGGTTCCTTATGGCTGTTCTGATGCATATTGCACCTTCTAAACTGTTCAGTTCTGCAACATTTCTAAGAGCTTGTACCTTTTCTCAGGAATCGAGTGTTGGTTTTTGTTTTGTACAAATTGGAGGCCTCACGAGTAGAAAATATGCTTCAAAAAGGGTACACTGCTATTATTGCTGCTATTTAGATACATATTTTTTAATATTTAACTGGTGAAAGATTCTGGTGCTGGCTCTAATCCATTGCTGATATAATTGTACAAGCTATTTATGTTATGAAATACCATCTTTAGGGGTTGGAAGGCTGTATCGATACACGGGGACAAAGCACAACATGCCCGTACGAAGGCACTATCATTATTCAAGGAGGGAATCTGTCCTTTGATGGTATGCTGTTTTATATTGTTGCTAGAATTGAGAGACATTTAAGGTGAATTGGTTTATGGAGGAGAATGGATGAAAGAGGAAAACTTGGAAACCACGAAATACACTTTGAGAGGTTTCCCAAGTCTTCTGTTTTCTTCCAAAAACTAACTTACGAATAGCCTCTTTGGGTTATAAGTGTCACTTTACAATGATAATTATATATACATATATATAAACATGTGTGTGTCTCTATCTATATGTATAGAAAGAGAGAGAGTGAGAGATGCTGTATATTTCGGACAAACTAAATATACCTAATTCTCTTGCTATATAAAAAACCGAAGTTTAAGTTTTACAGCGTGGACTTCCCCTTAGTCCACAATCAAATCGGATAGAGTTAAGATATTATTATTAGTATCTATTATAAAAATTTAACAACATTGTAAGGCCCCTGAATGCCTGTAGTGGATTAAGTATGAAGTATTAAATCTATGCTGCAGGAAATATGTCTATGTCCATTGAACCAGACATGTCACATGTTCCCTGGAATATCCTCCTCACCTTTGTTGCTTTATTTGACCATTTATTTGTTTTCACATTTTTATTGGACAGGTTGCTACTGATGTAGCTGCCCGGGGCTTGGATATTCCAGATGTTGAAGTGGTGATCAACTATAGTTTTCCACTAACAACTGAAGATTATGTTCATAGAATTGGGCGAACTGGACGAGCTGGTAAGAAAGGTGTTGCACATACATTCTTCACTCAGCAGAATAAGGTAGCATTCATTCTCCTCTGGATATATTCTATGTTTTATTTTCTCCCCTGTCCCTTGTATCTATTGTATAATAGGTGTTTATCATCTATTACCACATGGTATTCTACTGAATGAAATATTTTAGGGACTTGCTGGAGAGCTGGTGAATGTTTTAAGAGAAGCAGGGCAAATTGTGCCAGAGGCCCTTATGAAATTCGGCACACATGTAAAGAAAAAGGTCTGTTTTCTTCTCTACTTGCGCTAGTTTAGGTTTCTTTTTTATGATTGTTTGCTAGGATAAACTTTTCTTTGTTATGGCAGCCCATTGAACTTCTGAAAAAATCTTTGATTGATTTTTATAGTATCATTTTTACTATATTTTTAGGAATCCAAGCTTTATGGGGCTCACTTCAAGGAAATTGCTGTTAATGCTCCAAAGTCTAAGAAAATCACATTTAACTCTGACGATGAAGACTAAATGCTGGTGACATGTTAACAATTGGTTGGAGGAATATATGAATTCAGTTATTATTTATTACTTTAAAGGGAAGTAAGAAAGCATTACAGTTAAAAAAAATAGATGAAATGAGTATTGTTGTAGGCATGCACTGATGAGTAATAGGAAGTTTTTGTTTTTTTCATGCTTTTTAGATAATTGTCTCAATTTTTATAATTTTGATATTTTAGACTCGTTTATTCTATTTGTTTGGTTTTATGTCACTTTTTTTAATGGTTTTACCTCACTCTCTACTTGCTCTAAAGACATTGTCACTTTAAAAATGTACATGCAAATTGACGGGCATTGTTAATGTGGCTGCTATCAATACCTACAATACACTTGAGAGCATACTGTTCACACAAGACTTCCAGCTAGATAAACGTTATCAGAAAATCCCTTCACCTACTCGACGACTGTTTGTAAATTTGCGACACTAGTATTAAGTTTTCTGCACAATAGTCTATTATCCATTTAGTAATTGCAGATGTCCTGTAGAGTAGATATGATGCTGTAAAAGGCAAGAGGTGTATCATGCATGGGCACCATTGAAAGAGAACAAAAGGGTCTAAGTGTATGCAGCAAAAGATAATTGCCCATGTCATTAACCTACAAAATATTAGGATAAACGTCAACAATTTGTTCATCCAAATGAAAATCCTGCATTTTATAATCTTTATAAACGAAAACTACAAACATAACCTATACCATATACATGTTATTATACCAAACTCACAATGCCATGGCTTTTGCTTCATCACATCGATTTCTTAACTTTTCATTTTAGTTGAATGGGGAAGATGAATTTTCTGAACAATATAAGAGAAAGACAGCAAATAATAGCCTCAATCATTAATATAAGTCCTCCAATTATACAAAATTTGAATGTCCTATATTTGCCATGCCAATCAAAATTTTCTCCCTCCAAAAATGAAGTCCTAAAAAACTTGCGTGACTTTACTACCTATCTGCTTCACCGTTCCCACAGGAGTAGAATGACATGCATGCTCATATATACACAAAAACTTGGAAAAGTGGAAGAGAAGGTTATTTTATATCATCTCCCAAATAAGTGAATACTCTTTTCTTGAATAGGCGAGCAAGGTCTACGATTTCAGTTTCTCTAATATGCTTCACCATGCTGTCCTGCTGCTCATTTTTCTTTATTTTCCGAGATAATCTGCTCGTGACATCGATGGTCAAAGTAGCCATATCTCTAGTGGCCGTTAAAACTCTCAAGACTGTAGCAGAGTATGCAGGACTGGACACCAGTCTGTTGAGCAATATCATTATCTCGCGTATCAGAAATGTCCTGACAACAAATTGCCCGAATGAGTCAAAAAAATACACGTAAACCACAGTGCATGCATGAGAATATGTAAATCATGTAAGGGAGCAATTGAAAGACCTTACAGAGAGCTTACTTAGGGTTATTTGATCTTATGATCACTTAATCCGGTGGTTGAAAGAACTTATGAAAATAGTTATGACATTCCTATCAGCTCATTTTAACTTACAAGAGCTTATAGAAAAGGTCATAAGCTCTCATGTAATGAACACACCTAATTAAGTTGCCTACTCAAACGCGCCATAAAACTGAAATATGGCTGACTTCATCATATCTCAACCTAAGAATCAACTTCTTATATATGTATTATATTTATTCATTCAAAAAATGCACGGACTCTAGAAAATAAAAAATATAACCTTAGGAAAACATTGAAAGGTGCACGATTATTATGAAAAATGATAAAAAAATTGATGAGAGTGGAACAAACAATTTTGATGGCTGCATCCAGAGTCTCGTGTTTAATTACCTCTCCTTGAAAATTTCTGGCAGCACATTGTATGCTCTACCTTCAAGGTCCATCTCTGATACCAGTAATTGCAAAATCAGCATAAGATAGTTTACCCCTCTAGGGAGCTTATGACCAACTAGAATTTCAAAACCCGGTTTTCCAGACGACGCAAGGAATGCCAGCACAAGAATAGCATTTCTGCTTACGTTCAACTCCTGAAATTACAATATGTTAAATTCTAAAACACCTCAAATTTTGAAATACAAATCATTTTAATCTGTTTTTCCAAACTAAAGTAAGTACTGCACTCTATTATTGAAGAAAATAAGAACGAAGTTTTTAAATCTTCCATTTTTGTCCAAAAAGATATGAAAGAGTACTTATTTTATTTGAATATTTGTTAAATTATGATCATGGTATATCAGACTGTACCATGGACAAGATCAATATACTTGTCAGTACACTTACCAATAAACCACTGCCATGAGATGCTATTACACAATCAGCCAACCCTTGAAGGATGATTTTAAAATTTTGGAACTCTGAAGTGCAAGCATTGTCATCCGTAGCACCATCCCCTTCTTTGCAACCACAGCAGAAGGTGGCCAAATGTTCTGGACCTTTAAAACGAAATAAAAAAATAAAACAAAAATAATAATAGGGGTAGATGCAAGGAATGCGCAGTAGATACAAGCACGCCTGTTCTTTTTGATAAAAGGAAAATTTCAAAAGGACAAAGAGAATAGAAAGAATCAGGATAATAAAAGATCCTCCTTACAAAATTAGGTTTCACACGAGCAAGTCAAAAAATATGGCAGTCTAAATTAATCGAAAGAATACAGGCATGTAGTTTTGTTGATCTTTCAAAATTTCTAGAATCATATCTTACTAATAAAAGGACTTGCAGAAACAATAATGAATCAAGGACTAATTTGAAATAATTTTCTAAAACGATTGATTGAGGTCTGCACTTTTTTATTTTTCTGTGCATATGTCTTCATTTGATAAATTAAAAAAGAAATGAAATCTTCACAATAAATCATTTTCATTCAAATCCATTACTTTCCTATGTATTTATTACCTTTAGAGCTATGGCAACAACTATAGGATGTGCATTTAGTCATCCAAGAGTTGATATTTCATGAATTATTTTTGGTTTTCAATATTTTTTATCCTATAAATAGTATTTTATTTAGTGGCTGAGATGCTATGCAGTTAAACAGTAACTGCAGAGCATCCTTACCCTTTCCTACAGGGATTGGAGGTTCAGATTATGTCATAAAAAAAACAATGAAATAAGACATAAGTGAGACATGAAGTCGTAATTGCAAAAAACAATTAAAATGAAGAGGGATAGGAATCAAATTATGTATCTTTTAATGAAAAATATCTTCGTAAATTGGTGCAAACTTACAATTCAGTACCAGGTACAAAAGTTTCAGAGCATGTTTTCTCACAAGCAGTCCAGCTTCCTTCTTAAGCAATTCCGAAATAGTTTCGAAAACTATTTTCTGGCTAATCCTGAATCAACACAAAGTTAACTTGCCATAAATATAATGTCTTCAAAAACAGTTTTTAACAGAAAGCACTACTTTTAAAACTTACAGTGCCCTCTCATTGTACGCATCACTTCTCACAAGAACTAGATTCATGATGGACACTGCCTCCACTCTCACGCTTTCTTCTGTGATCTTCATACCAATTTGATGCATGATCTCGAAAAGACAAAGCCAATTTACATTAGGTCGCATGGTACTTTGATGGCTCCAGCATTCTTTTCTGCCTATTGTTTCTTCATTAAAGAGCTTTCTATCTTTTGCACCTTCCAACCCACAACAATCCACATCATCCTTCCCGATGCAAACTCCATCAATGAAAATATTGTCCCTGGGAAGAATGCAATGTAAAGATCAGATCATAAGTTCAAAAGAACATCAACACTGGAAAGGAAAGAAATAAACTGACTTTACATACAAGTGGAAGAAATGCTTTGCAATTCATAATCATATATTGATTTAGTAGGACATATCAATCACAGAGTTCTTACAATAGGTAAACATTTTGATCAAATTAACGAGAATAACAACGGACGAAGACCACCTGTCATTACCTCCCCAGTCCCCCTCATACCCACACTACACTTATCATATTTTGTTGCAGCACGTTTCACTGCCAAAAGTAATTAGAGAAATAATTAAACATGACAGAACATTTTGTTCACGTAGAACATTTTCCATCCAGTGCACAAGTTTCATGTTCCAACTATTAGAATATATGAAAGTATCATAGAATATTTTAAATTATATTATAGAAAATATCTCGATGATATTTAGAGAGAAAATATATCATGTTCTGATGATATTTTAGATTTGTTTAGAGCATCTTAGAAGATATTTTAAGATTCAAACTACTTTATTTAATCTTTAAGATATTTAATTAGGAGTCTAGTATTAGTAAAAATAGGGGTTAGTGTTGTCTTTTGTGTTACAATATCATCAGTTATCATTCACAATATTATCAATACAATTTACTATTTTGATCATTCAATTTTCTCCTTCCATATCTAAATCCTATAATTTCAACACTTACTATTATCTGCATGCACATGAGTGCACATACACCTGACATACTCGTGTTTTTAACGTAATAAACAAACCAAGGCCAGAAAAAAACTTGGTGAAGACAAGTGATCACAGGGTCAACTAGTGGGCCACTGGTTGAATTGTAAATAAACATGAAATGAAATATAATAAAATTACCAAGACATTAGAAAGAGGAAATGACCAAATTGAATTGCGACCTTGAGAAAATGGACACAGGGCACAAAAGTGCAATAAATATAAGTTGTTAAAAACAAGGGAAGAAGACACACATAATGGATACCTTCTTCCAAAATTCGGAACCATTTCCACTAGGAGCTTCAGAAGATTATGTAGTATACATAGAGAGCTATGGACAATAACAACCTATCCTAGAAAGGGAAAACTAGTCAGTAAAACATATAACAATATAGAAAATGAGGGGACATTTCAAGCATGAGAACGTTTTTAATTTTAAAAAAACTTTAAAACATAAAATGATGAGCTAACAATTATACAATAAGCTCTAACTCAAACAGAAAACCCAATCGGAGACTCACAATTCACAAATAGTCAGGTACAAGAAGCCAACAGCATTGCAAATAAGATGTCCATGTCACTATTTACCAAGAATTTAATAAAGAAGTGCTTTGTAAACCAGATATATCAGAATTCTCATTTCTATACTGCATAGGGCATACATAAAGCACAGAGCTAAAATGCTTCAACCTTCGTATTCAGGGAACTTTTTCGTAGTTTCTAAGGCCAGGGATGGTTACAACCTACAATATCCAACTCATTGCAGACCCCAATGTACCTCATTAAAAAATCGAAACAGTACACTTTAAAATAGCTCAGACGTTTTAGTTATAAAGGGGCTCAAACAATTCCCACTGACAAAATCAATCACTTGAGCGAAAAAAGAGCTCAAATGTTTTAAATTCTTCATATAAATAAGAACATATATTCTTGAAGCACATTTAAAAGAATGGCAAACATCCATTTACTTCAATAACAATATATAGAGTATACATATTACAATTATAACTTACTGGTAAAGCAAATTGGTTATTAAGAATGCAAAAGCATATTTGATAGAGCCAAATAAAAGAAATCATATCGCCTATGGATGGATTGGTTTATTAAAGAGGAAAGAATGATGGATCCTTAATAACAACCAGCATCCATTAAAAAGGCTAACTCATCATTTTTCTGTAGAGCTACTGATTAATAAGTTAAGTGTATCAGAAGATAGCTTAAAAATAAAACATTTGTACACAGATGTAGTATAAAGTACTCACATTTTTTATATCACAGAGGTCAAGTAATGGTTGAATCAAAGTTTCCAAAACATCTGTTCCATCATTTATCTGCATGCACATCAACAATTAGATGATATATAACCACAACTAACATGATTGAACAATAGGAACCAACTCAATAACAAGGGTTAAGGGTAAACACACCCAGTTTGTATCCAAAAAAATACATACGTTAATATAACCAAAACATAAATACCCACTTTCATTTTTCGACCACATCAAGTTATTTGAACCCAAAAAAAAGTGAACTTAGTTGCTAATAATGACACTTCATTTTTATAAAAGTATACAGAAATGCATAGTTGAACTCAAAACCTCATACCTTTGTCAAGGCAACATAGAAATCTGACACTTTTGCTGCTTCTGGAGTATGAAAACAATCCTCGACATAATGCAAACCTACTCCAGAAGAGGCTGTAAGTAATTCTTTTGTTATTTCAGAAGGCAGTCGCATGCTCATGCAGCCAAAAAGAATATGGAAATTTCTTTGACAACCCACAAGCAACTTGGATATAGCATTAGTTCCCAGTTTTTTATCAGTTTGAGATCCCCATATTTCCAGCAACTTCTGGGAGAGGTTGTCTTTAAACATGTCAGTTTCAACTCCTTTATCCTTAAAAGTTGTCTCAACTGACACACAACAAAAACAAGCCAAGACGGTGCCACCAAATCAGAAGTGAACAGAAAATCATTTTGAAATAGGAAGATGGACTATTTCATGCCTCACCAGTCATATCTTTTGACGACACTCCATTTTGAAATTTTGAAGAATTTTTAAGATAGTCCTGAGCAATAACTCCAGAGTCCCTGTCATCATGGTGCTCATTAGTAATAATTTCATACCACTTATTGATGCTGCATGTAGCGCACGTGTGCAACGCGACATTAGAGAACGGATTAAAAAAACACTAGAGACGGAATCTAACAGACAAACTCAGGCATGAAATATGACTGAATCTATAGTAATCTGTAACTCATGTCATTCAATTACTAAATATGTCATGTTAACTCCTTGTTTAGTTGAGACCATTCATCGAGATTCTATTAGCAATGGCTGTCTATAACAAGATCTGATCACTCTTACCACAGACCATTATGTCAGATACACACGTGTACAAGTGTGTATTGTTGATAGTTACACCAAAACGTCTATAAATTTATTGTTATTTTCAGCTTCAGCTCACAAACTTACAAGTCTAATCAAAATGCCTCGGTTTCACCCTAGATGTTCATTGCCGCTTCTGTCTATCTATCACAGTGTAAAGATATATTTGTGATTATAATATAAAGTTTGACTCACTTGTCTATACTCTTTGAACAATTAGTACGAGTTTTTTCTCCTTCATTCTTGGAAGGCACAAATTTGGGCTGATCCTCTTTCTTATCTCTTTCTTTCTTTAACTTTTGACACTCTTTTTCCTGAAAGCAAGCAACAAAGCCATGACATACCCAACATTTTACTGATTCAGGATGAGAATTAGAACATTGGCCCAGATACAAAAGGGGAACAGAAAAATGAGAATGTTGTCACCAACCAATTAAAAACAATGAATGTGTACGGTTGCCACCAACATACCAGATTTGCAAGTTGCTTCGATTTACATCCCAGCTCCCTCTGATCTTGCCATCAACAAATTAATACCAAATTCAGTATAAGAAAAAGATTAAGTGAATCTTTGATACTCAAACTTGAAAGTGACCATTGTTCCACCAATTTTAAAGTGCATGCACATGATTGTTCACTAGTAAACAATTGTCTGCACAATTCAGTAAAGAGAAAACCTTTCCCACACTCATCATTTCCAAAACATACAACAACATAACATGAAAAGGCACTACAAGATACAAATAGAAACCTCGAGGTTTCAACACTTCAAGTGGAAGACATGCCTAATATACCTTAATAAGAAACAGGACTACCGTCAACTTTCGATTACAAAATAACTAACTATGAATTAGTTAAACAAATCCTAATATTGAATTTTTTTCCTTTATAATAACTTTTTTCCTTATCAGAACTATGTCCATAAGTATCTACAAGGTATTCCCTCCATTACTAACAAATTCCATCACTTTATATTACTGAGTTAAATTGACAAAAAGTGACACAACTACTCTTAATAACACCATAGAACTTATGAAGTGTACCAAAAAAGAAAACATTGCACTTTCCTCCCTTAGGTTTCACTTAATTACGCTCAGCACCTCCATTGTTTCAAAAAATTACATTATCTCCCATGATATTCAATTACCATTACGTTTACTTCACCTAATAGGGGTGGTAATGTAATTAAGTAAAACCTGAATGTAGACCCGTTTATTTTCATGAATAAAAAACCAAACAAGAAGCACAAGTTTCAAACTTTAAAAACAAAACCTCAAATTCACGGATACCGAATTGGGAATTTACCTTCAACCGTTCAATTTCGAGGTCTTTATCAGAATCTTGTGGTGGAAGTGCGGGGACAAAATCGGAAAAGGAATTAGGTTTTACAGGGAAAAGAGGAGAAGGGGGAGAATGAGGAAGAGAATCAAATTCGGTGGTTCTATGAATCTGAGAAAGTTCTCGTGGAGGAGAAAAAGCCATGGCAGAAACTGTAACGGAACGTGAAGGTTGTGTAGGATTGCATGATGAGGGTTTTTGAGTAATGGTAGAGAGATCAAGGTCTAACTGCGCCAAAACGGCGTCGTCTAATTCATCGAAGAAAATGGCTCCGTTCTTATTACTCATCTTCAGTCCTTTCTTCCTCTTTCGGTTCACTACTTCCTCTACTGTCTTTATTTTATATATAAATTGAAGCAATTTAAAAGAAAAAAGAGAGAGGGAGGAAAAAAACTCATATCAAAATATATTAGACGCAAGCAATAAAATATTGAAATTATATAAAATAAAATTAAAACCTAAATAATTATTTTTGATAAAATAAAAATATAAAAAAATCATTCACTCTGAATATATACTAACCCAAATTTTTGTTAACCAAAAAAAGTTGGTCTAATAGCATAAGGTTTCGTCAGATCCACATAAAGATCAAAAGGTTAATAATATTCTTAATACCCAAAAAAAACTCAAGTCTGCCTACTACTTAGCTTAACATTCATTCTAGAAAATATTAATAATTTAAGTCAATAAGTATATCTGAATCATTAATTTTTATTTTATAATAAGTGGCTAAGATGTGGGAGGAAAATTTACTATCGTTTTCCAAAATTATACTATTTTGTGGTAGAATTTAGAATTGATTATAATCAAAATTTGAGATTACTAAAGAATTAAATATAATTATATGAAAATCAAACAATAAATAATTTCTAATCCTACTAAACTATAATTATATGAACAATTTATTCAATAAAGAGCAATATTTAGATCAACAGTTGATATTGTTGATCAAATCAATGAATATGTTATGCTGAAAATTCTAGGTAAAGTATTCAATTTTATTTAACATACTCATTATGTTAAATGTATTAAATTTATTAGATTTATATTAATAATTATTCTAATGTATACTTATAGGTGATGAAAAGAATACTTGAGTTCAGGTGAGGTTGATATGTCTGATGCTAATGACAATGAAACATTCAACATATTAACTCTTGAATTTCTAAATTCATTTTCAACATGAGGACTTCCAAATCATAAGATCAAGCTAAAAGTAGGCACCACGGTTATGGTATTAAGGAATTTAATTAAGTCTGAAGGGTTATGTAACGATTGTAACACTACAATGTTGGTGGTTACGAAGATGGATAATCATGGGATGAGGATCACCTGTCCCAACTTGGTGTCCTCATTCTTGGACCACTCCACTTATAACAAGACGTGTGGAATTAATATATTACTTTAATAAAATAAAATTAAAATGAGATATTATTTTTGACTTGTTGACAAACACCGATTAGTCCGGGATATGGGATAGACAATTTGATGGGACAAAGGATCCCATCCCCTATCATGTACTTGTGGCAAAGATAATGTTTGGAAAAATATGGTAAATATCACTTACATTCTTATGTTATGAATGTCACCATCCAAATCTTCACGACTTTTCATGCTTATTAGAAGACAGTTTCTTAGAATTGTGTCATATGCTATGACAATCAACAAATCGCAAGGTCAATCACTAGAGAGTGTGAGGTTGTATTTTCCTAGATCAGTATTCAGTCATGGTTAGTTGTATGTAGTTGTTTCAAGAGTATATAGCAAAAATAGATTGAAGATATTCATACATGACAAGGATGGTAAACCATTGAAGACAACGACAAATGTCGTTTATAAAGAAGTTTTCCAAAATCTTTATAATATGTATTCTACAACTTATTTTACATTATGTTTGAAATATTTATTTTTAACTATTACATTTTTTTAAAATAACAGATTCGATATCATATTCATGTACAATACTTTTACATCAACAATCAAATATATACAAAGCAAATTTTATGAGTTAATCGTTAGTCACATTGTTTTGTTAAAAAACATCATGTAATTTTCCATCTAAATTCATTCAACTTTTCCTAACATGTTTCCTTTTTTTATACATTACAGGTTCAATATCATTTTATTGTACTACCATTTTTACATTAGCAATTGATAACTATAAAACATGTTTTAGAAGGTATTCCTTAAGAGAAAAAGATATATGCATCGACTAGTAAATTTTTTTACACTGTCACTACATCATTCACCATTGATTTTTAAGCATCATTGATTTTTAAATAAAAGTAATGCAAATGAATGGTGGATAATGCACTGTATATAAATCTTTACACTGTCAGTGCGTACTTTTTACACTCATTCTTTAATCACATTTCATTTAATTAACAAGTTATGTAATCACTATTTAATTAAATTAATACAATGCATATTATTACCCGGGCAAACGCACAAGTCTCATGCTAGTTATATTCAAATGAGGAGTATATATCATGTTAAGGAATGTGGACTAATCAAATGACCTCTATATAATAGGAACACATTTATTGTTCAATTTTTTGTACTACTCCATGTACCATTATCTCTAATTGGTTGGAAAAAAATTATTTAAATTAAAATTAAAATTATTAAATATTTTTCTGACCAATCATATATTCTAACACATGGAATAGTACAATGAACAATTGACCCTTTATAATGGAACAAGGTCGTGGATAAAAAATAATGAGAATTTATGTACTTAGTTGTCTAATTCTAACTTGAAATAAGGTTGGTTCTGATACAAAGAATAGCAATTTTAAAAAATCAGCCCTTCAAATCAACTTTAGGGAATTTACTATGATTTTCTATCACGATTAATAAGTGAAAGTCAAATAACATGTACATTGATTTATATGTGCTCTTTGTTATATCAACTAAGATTGGTACTGATCGGAGAACACTTGTCTGTGATAATGGCATTGTGGATTGAAAGCAAGACAGGTTGAGAATTATTGAGAGATAAATAAATGAGAAACGTATTATCAAGGTAGTTTAAGGATAAATTGAAATGTATTATCAAGGTAGTTTAAGGATAAATTCTAGGTAAGGGTAGAAAAAATCGTATACAGAAAGTGTTAATATATCATTCATAATTAATATTTAATTATTATTGATTCTTATAAAATACAAATGAATGATGAATAATATATTAAATGTGTATAAATTTTTATACTAAAAACTAATAGATATATATTCTATGTAAGGTAATTTGATAAATTAATTTGTATAATTCTTTTAGGCTTCATACTAATAGTGTCTTACATTTTCCATTGGCATTTTAAATGATAAATTTTAAAAGTTAAGTAGGTGTCAGTGCGGTATAATGTGATATGTTTGATAATTTGTAGGTGTAGGGTGAGTAGGTAAACTAATTCTATAATTATATATATTGATTTTGCTATCCAGTAACTTTTGCCAGCTAAAATAATTTATATATATATATATATATATGACAAAACATGATGTAATGATGATGAAATTTCCACCTTTCCTTAATATTTTTTAATTTCAATAAAAATCATATAATCTTAAGTAATGACTACCGACACATTAATTGTAAGTTGAAACTACTTATCTCACTTTGAATTGGATATTATAATAAAAACAAAAGTTATAATTTAAAGTATATCCAATTAAACTTATAATACACCAAATACAAAAAAAAAAACATTCTAAATGTAATAAAAAATCGACACACTAGTTTTGGATAAACTAAAAACTACAATATTATTGTTTCTTTAATTAGCACAAACATGGGATTTTTTTATTTGTTTCATTGTTTTGGGAACAATCAAACAAAAAAAATGTAGTGATTAATATAAAATAGGAAACAAAATTAAAAAAATTAGTTGTATTCATTAATGGAAATAGAAATAAAATAGGAACCATTTTCATAAATCAAAAGTGTCTTAGTTCTTAATATATTAAGGAAATAATTTATGTTGAATGAAAATATGAAGTTGAGTGTCTTGAGTATATGATTATGGCTTAATCATTATAATCATGCGAATGAAAGAATTTATCGGGGTACTTAATATATCAAGAAAATAATGTGCGTTGAATTTTTTTGGTACTACCAAGAGTATCATTTCACATTTTTGATAATAAATTAATTCATTTTGATGTTCGCCACTATCTATTTTAACAAGTATTGCACTCAAGAATCAAACCTTCGATCTTGAGGATACAGTAGAGCTTAATCATTACAAAACACTGTAGTTCATTCAACAAAAAATGGAAATGTATTCATTATGTTATATATATGAAATCAACTTATTAGAACATGATAGTATGATAAGGAGTTTGATGAGGGTATTGGATGAGGAAACATACGAGTGTAGCAAGGGAAAATAACAATGTTTGAAAGAAAAATGATAGAATGTCTTAGAAGTAAGAGGAATGGGGTGGAGATTTAGGATTCATAATTTAAGTTTTGGGTAAGAAACAGAGGTAAAAATGGGTGACTAAATCACAATAGCTACATGTAACAATAGTTTAGGGGTGAATGCAAATATTATAATGAATCTTACTATTTTTTTTTGGTGTCATATCCTCACCTATGAATCGAATCGGAAATATTCACAGGTTTGTGAGACTAACTCTTCCAATACATATTTTTACGATCTACAAGACTCATATTTGATGCCGTACTTAAGATGAATTAAACATGTACCACTTAAATTAACACATGTTGATTACTAATTGATATATGATGTGAAATTTACCATATACATATATCATAATTATTTATGTAATAATTATATATATATATATATATTAAATATTATAAAAATATATAATTAAATTGAAAAACAATTGAATATCTATTAGTCATATCAAAATAGTGAAACCACTATAGTTCTGGAAAAAACCCAAATACGACGTCGAATAGGGCAAACCAAAACGTTGATGTCTTTCTTTGAATCGAACCAAAATAAACAAGAGAAAATAAATTTGGTATATATATAAATAGAAAAGAAAGAGCCTCAAATTTAGACGTTTCTCTGTGTTGTGAATCGCGAAAATTGGCCATGGCTGCTCTGCAATACTTGGATTCGTTGCGGAACTCGCACCCTGAACTTTCTGATTGGTATAATTCCCTCGCAGATCTCTACCAGAAGAAGCTATGGCATCAGTTAACTCTCAAGCTCGAACAGTTCGTTGCTCTCGCTGTTTTCCAGGTTCAAAATCTACACTCACTTCAATACCGTATCTTTGTCCATTTATGTGATCATTTTTGTTTTTTGTTCATGAGAATTAGGGTTTTTGATTTTTTAATTTGTCGGTGTGAACTTAAGTTTTGAGTTAAGGTGCTGTGGAAGTGTGGATGCTAGCTATAATAGTTGCAATTGCGGTGCTGATTGGTTTTATTACCTTTAACCTATTTTTGTTTCATTTGTTCTGATTGGGGGTGTGAAAAATGTGTAAGCTTTATTTACTGGGGGTTTGTTTCTTTCTGGTTCGGAATTAAATTGTGTTTCGTGAATGTTGAGATGGATTTAGTTGGGAAATTGAATTATTTGAGTTGTTTAATTTTGGGAAATTCGGGTTTCGTTAGAAGCTAAGATTTTTGGTTTTATGATTTGTAATTTTCTTTTAGTTACTTATGATTGGCCAGTTTGTATATTTGTTTTTTATTAATCTGAGTCGAACTAGCAAGAACCATTTAAATGCGAAAAGCTTTCCTGTAAAAGGGAACTGAGCTGGTTTTTTTTACAGGCAAATGTTAGTATTTTGTAGTGGGTAAGATTTAAACCCTCAACCTTCTTATCACTCCACCCCCTAAGCCGTCCACCCTTGCCACTTGACCTCCTTATGACTCCCTGAGCTGATTGCCACTTTGACCATGGTGTTTTCCTTGTTATATGGAAAAACTAATAAGTTTTATTTGTTTTACTTTTAATTTGGTTATTGTCAATTCATTCTCCAAGGCTGTAGCATTTGTCTTCATGTACAAAACTTGTGCAGAACAGTGCATTTCCTGTCAATCGTGGTCTGTGGCTTGAGATACTAGATATGGCAACCTGTTTGGAATTTACGAAATGAGTGATTGATTAATCAGATACTCTTGAAATCATAGTATAATGTCATATGAATGAAACCACAACTACTGTAACGGAGCAACTTTGATGTTTCCTTTTAACAAGTTCAAGCTAGCATTCTAAAAATTTGACAAATTATTTAATTTAGATAAGGTGCTTCATGAGTTTGGGATGTGGATTTCCACCATTTTCTAGGTGGTTTTATTTTGAGTGGGGATCTTCATTACAGAGTCTTATTTAACTAGGCTAACCTTTCTATCACATTCTTAGCCGGAAGTAACCAAAAAATGTAAGAGTTAGGTTATTCATATTACATATTGTCATTAAATATCCCAAAGGAAGGACCAATTGCATTTGGGAAGTCTTTGTTATCCTGGGAATTGTTGTCTACTCTTATTTTAAATACATTTGATTATTTGATTCCTTTAAAAATTGTGAGAATGAACTGTTTATTCCAAATTGTCGATTGTCTTAAGTATCAAAATGCTAAGTATGACAGAAATTGTGCAGAACTTTGTTTAAGTTTATGCTTTATTCTATGCCACTGTTTTGCTTGTAATGTCAATTTTCTTGTCTTATGTTTAACAAATTTATCCCATCTACAACGTTTCAGGCTGGTGATGCTCTTGTACAGTTATATCACAATTTCATCACTGACTTTGAGACAAAAATCAACCTTCTCAAGCTTGCGCATTTTGCTGTGATAGTTTCTCGTCAGTATTCTGAGAAAGAAGCTGCTATTGGTTATCTTGAAGGAATCATCGAGAAGCTTCAAGCCACTAGAGAACAACGAATTGAAGAACCTATTCTTTACAGTAAGATGCAAATAGCAATATTTAAGCTTGACCAGGGTGACCAGAAGGAATGCAAGAAACTTCTAGAAGATGGAAAGAGTACTCTTGACAGCATGACAGACATTGATCCATCTGTGTATGCTAGCTACTACTGGGTATCATCCCAGTATCACAAAACCCGCCAAGAATTCGCTGAGTTCTACAAAAGTGCCCTTCTCTATTTGGCATACACATCAGTGGAGTCTCTGTCAGATTCATTCAAGCTGGTATGTAATAATTGATCAGTAATGTCTCAAATGTCTTATGTTTTACTAATTGCTTCATTTTAATTTTTCTGTTAATATCGAATTATAGCTATTTGCTTGCATTTTCTTCTGCTTACTTGTAAGATGATTTATAGGTATAGTTGCAGAGGGAGATTAAAAGAGGATCTGAAATTTGTTCTGTGATAATGTGACTGCCAAAGGAAAGTCTTGTAGCTAAGACAATTCCTTTCTTTATCAGGATAAGTGTGATCTTTGGGAATTCAAGCATGGAATATCTGGAGATTTGATTTCATGGAAAAAATGCATATTATATATTTATTTATATGCATGGTAGTTATTGTTGGATAAAGGCTTGGTAGTTGTTGTTGCTGCATGGTAGTTAGTATCACACAGTGTGCGATTCACATCGCAAAATGATGCACATTTGAAGCCCAGTGATGCACATTTGAAGCCCAGTGATGCAAATCACATGCTGCATTGTTTTTGTTCCAGTATCCCCAGCTGAATCACCGGAAAAGGGTTGAATCACTGTAAACATTACTGAATTGCGATTCCTCAGTGTGCAACTTGCAGGTCTTGATCCAGTTCGGGCCAGGTCATGTGTGACCCGGTTGTTTAAAACATGAGAAGATGCTGTTTTTTAAACCCACTTCAGATGGGTCAATTTTACCTTTCCTAAGTGGCCCAGACCTGATTTTTAGCTCTTAATTCTGATAAAACAAAAAGTGTGAATGTGAGAACACAAAGCACATTTGCTCTGGTGCCTTCTCTGCCGCTTATTTCTTGCCTTTCCTCATCACTTTGTTTCTTCTCTTCCGTTCCTATTACTTCTTCTCTGGTATTATTTTGCTATTTTTATTAGAGTCTTATTTGTTGGACCCAGTGTAGTTGTGTTATTTTGCTGTTATGGCTTAATAATGTGTTATTTCATATGGTATTTTTCTGTTATGATGCTTATGACTTATATCATGGATTATTTTAGTACTATAATTATGGCGATTCACGATCCGATTCGATTCATGGTTCGGAAAATAGGCCTTCCAATTCACGATCTGAATCCCTATTTGATAAGCATGCTTACTGACTTTTGCAGGATGTCTTGGAAGATGGTTATGAGGTTGCTTGTCTAGAGTAGTAGATTTAAGAGATCTGTCCACTGCAGTCACTATTTATTATTTAAAAATAGTGAGAAACTACTAAGTCAGTACCTCATTTTTTTAATCCCTTGAGAGGGGAGGGGAAGAAGATGATAAATAGACTGGGGGATATCTTCTTTAAGCATAGAAGTTAAGACCATTAATTAACAATGGGGATTAGTGACTAATTAATGTGTTTATCCACACATCTTACCGTTGGTTCTTTTAATGATATTTATTCTCAGTTAGCCGGTATGAGTTACTCTTGTTAGCATGGAAGGTCCCATATTAGCCACTATGGCCCCGTAGTGGCTGAACCCTCCGTTAAGGTGAAATATCTTCTCTTCTATTATTAGCCTGGCCTTCAGAATTGGTTCTTCACGTCAATTTAAGAAATCAAGAGGATGAGTTCGGTAAATTATTCTGCAGACTAAGTAATGCTTCCAAATGTGCTTCATGTAGCATCTTATAAAAAGTTTAAGCTATTTTGTTTTATCTTCACTACTTCATCGTGGCCTCATTTTTATGTAACATTAACATGGACGGGTTTGAAGATATATTCTGAGTTTAATCTTGTGTGCATTGGCGGTGTAAATGACTGTTTTCCTATGGATGTGTTGACAATGTAAAAAATCTTTACATTATCAGTGCACAACCTACTTTCTCATATTCTTTTATGAATGGTAAAATTTATTTTATGACACCTGCTTCCTCTTTTTAGAAGAGTTCATGATAGTTTACCCTATCTATGTTTGTTTTCTATTTGTCAATGAATGCCATATTAGTTAATGCTCTGTTTTTTGTGTTTTGTTAGGATTTGGCATTTGATTTGTCCCTTTCTGCGTTGCTGGGGGATAACATCTACAATTTTGGAGAGCTACTTGCACATCCTATTGTAAGTATTTCGTCAATTTTTTTAAGTGTTATTTAAATTCATTTGCTTCATCCATCTATTCTTTTAAAGCTGTGTATTGATTGATGATATTTATAATAATATTTGTTGCAGATTAAGAGCCTTCTTGGGACAAAGGTGGAATGGCTATACTATATTCTGCAGGCATTCAATTCTGGTGATTTAGTTCGATATCAGGAGTTATGCCAGGTGCATAATGCTGCTTTAAGGGCTCAACCAGCACTAGTTCAAAATGAACAGAGGTTGCTGGAAAAGATTAACATTCTCTGTCTGATGGAGATTATATTCAGGTATATATGCATTAATTCGATCCTTGATAAATTTTACCTTTGGAGATGAATACGATAAGTATGTTTTTTTTTCCAAGTACCAACTAAACCTGATTGTGGTTGCTTGCAGTCGACCTTCGGAAGATAGAACTATTCCCTTGAGTGTAATTGCAGATCGTACGAAACTTTCTATAGAGGATGTGGAGCATCTACTCATGAAGAGCCTATCTGTAAGTTTTATTGGAAGTTCTAGAAAAACTGTGATGTAAGAAGCTTGCATGTTTTTCTATCAAATGCAAATAATCTGTTCGACTACCACATTCCAGTATCTTTTAGTGATTGAGTGCAGGCTTTTTATCTGCAATTGCATGTGTGGTTTGAAAAAAAAGGAAAGTATTATGCTCTTTTACTGAGGATGTTTTTAATTGAGTTCATACATGCAGAGTGTTCTTGTTTCTGCATCATATACTTAATTTCAAAGGATATCAGGTTGTCCACGCTTTGTTCCGAGACCAGCAATTGGGTTGTTGTCTTTTGGGTTGGATTTCTGCATTTGGGGACTAACTATCTTTGTTTATGAAAGTTAATAGAGGTCTGACAACTGTTAAATTTTGAAGCTTCTACATGCCATGCTTACAATGCTGGGAATTTATTACAGGTTCACCTAATTGAGGGTATAATTGATCAAGTTGAGAGCACAGTGCATGTTTCCTGGGTGCAGCCAAGAGTTCTGGGAATTCAACAGGTCAAATCCTTACGCGATCGACTGGACGGTTGGACAGAAAAAGTACACACTGCATTGTTGTCCATCGAGGCAGAAACACCTGATTTGATCGGATCATGATTTTTTCTATTTTTGTTTTCTGCCCATTGTAACGAATTCTTAAGTAAAAGGGTATTACATCCTAGGCGACAAAAGATGAAGAGACTTTTAAGTCACATGGGCAATATAGCCACAACTTTATGTGCTTCATTTGGTTTCTACCTGCTGCTTTTGAATGATTACTACCGGAAAGTGCAGCCTCATGTACTTGTCTTGGACATTGTTGGTTCTATGGTTACATGCCTAGGCTAGAGACATGGTGAATCGGTTGGGAACCGGTTGTTTTTACACTTTGGAGTGATAATGAACTATGTATCTGGAAAATTTCTTATATATGACCATTTTTATTCACTTTTCATTTTTTTGTATAATCTATCATGTGCATCAGTAGGTGCTATTCCGCAACATAATCATTCTCTTGCGGGTTAGTTGCTTCATTTAGATTCGAAGTTCTTTTTCATACATAGAAATGGCATTGGTATTAGTATCCTTGTTTGTCAAAACCTTGTATTGTCAACTATTAAACCTATCACTCGTGTTAATGTTACCTAAGTTGAATATACAATTTGAGCTTGCACTTATGGTGATGTATAGAACTTTACTATGTTGTAAAAAACTGACAATTAGAAACAATGCTCAAACAGGTTCAATACCATCTAGGTCCATGAATTGCTAATCTCTAAAACAAATTCTCAATCTCTAAATTTGGTGATATTTAGATGTCTGAAATTCATGTGCACTCAAATCTTTAAGGATTGTTAAGTTAGAACATTACCTATAATTTTATTTTTCTTTGTAGATATACCAAGGAGAGAAAGTAAAGATTAATGTACTAGCTCATGTTTAAACTTTTTATTTATTTACTTAAAAAATATTAATTGCTGTAACGATGTGATATTTTTTATTTACTAGGAATATAGATTATAATTAAAATAATTTTTTTTAATAAACTTCAGTAAATTTTGCCCATGTTCTGCAGTAAATATGCATAACTATTTTCTGATTAAATATTCTCATTGTAATAAGTGAGATACACTTTCAAAAAACAGTAAGCAAAATTTTATTAAAACTATGGTCAATTGGTCACAAATTAAATAAGAACGTAATGTTTAACCTAAAATTACATATTAAAAAAGATCATGTAACAGGAACTTAAGTACTTTGTTCAAAAAATATAGAAAATAAATATTAAAAAACTTAAGTCTAGTATTTCTAGAAATATTAATCACAATAATATTTAAAGAATGTAATATTTATACACTATTAGTATAATGACTTATAGATAATTAATCAATGTATTATCCATCATATGTATTACTTTTTTTTAAGAATCCATGATAATTAACTATGTATGATTGATTAATAATATATAAAACTCTTACCCTACACATTATTTTTTCTATTTAAATTCAAAATCAATAATATGGTTAAGATATTATTTTTAAAGAATCTAGATCCTCTTAATAATGTTACTACTTACTAGACCCTACCACCTTGCTGCATGCTGTATGCCATGTGACGGAGTTTTCAAGGCAAGTTATATCTCTCCAAACAACAATTATTGGCTGTGTTATTTTTTTCCAACATTTCTCTACTTTTACTATTTTGGAACACACGACTCAAACCTAGTTCATTGCTACGCCCAAGTATGTATTATAATGGGCTTATATGTTTTTTTTAGCAAATGTATAAAAACCTAGGTAGCACAACTATTCAAGAGTTAACTAATCATTTAAATAAATTTAAAGTTATAGCAAAAACAAAACAAAAAACATATTTTCAAATCATGATTGATTATACTTAGGTAAATATAAATTACAAGATAGTATATTTCAAAAACAAGAGTCATAATCTTCACAATTATGACTATCTCATTATATACTCTAGACAAGATTAATCACTTACATGATATGTCTCTCTTATCATTATTATAATAAATCTCAACTTTTGACCTACTTACATGTTATATCAAGTTCTAGTTTTGTAAATAGTTTATTTAATTTTTTTTGTACTATTAAAAATATTCTCTCATTCTAAAAGTAAGAAACAAATGCATTACGAGGTATGTGGTCGTAACTCCCAATAAATGTCGCTCATATGAATTAAACATTTTAGTTTATGATTTTTGCGTTAATCTAGCTGAATTTAACTATTAGACCAATGTCATGTAGATATTGTTTGTTTGATTTAACCTGGCTTCCCTCAACCATTTTTTCATTATATTATAACAAATTTGCCTAGCTTCCTCAAATTAATTATCTAGAACTAACCAAACACAGCATTAAAGATTTCATGGCCTCTAAAACCACAAGTACCCATAAACAGTGCCTCCACATGCATAGGGAATGCATACATGCAGCTACAAGACAAATTCAGCTTGAAAAACCACCAAAATCATTAATAACTTATAATTCAGATTTCAGAAAACACAATAAAATATTAGAGCACAAGGCCTAGCCAGCATGTTACATTTTCCACCCTCTGAACCTCCACAAAAGGTACAAATGGCAAATAACCAAATATAAAAGGGCTGCACAAGCCTCCAACTCAGTAAGGTCGGTTTGAGCCGGGTAGACATACTTTGTCGGTCCGTAAGTGAATAGATTGTTTCTAGGATTAACAACGACTTTACCATTGCACCTGACTCATGAATAACCAAATAATATTATTTATTTTCTTGTGATGAACAAATTACTCTTGTCTAACATAGGGAGAAGAGCTTATGTCTGTACTGTAAAATGAATCCTCAGGTGGACCATAGTAATTCTCTTCCTTTTCTTCATCCCACTTGAGAACCTCTTTTATGTACTTGAATGCTTCATCAACAGTAACACGGTCCCTTGCCTTGGCTTGAGACACAAAAAGTTTTCTACCCGTGATAGAAGCATAAAGCTCCTTGAATTTCATTGCAACATAGAAATAAGCTTGATGGGCCAGTGATTGGTTGTTGTGATGTGCCCTCATAGGACAAAAATCATGGAACCATTCACATGCATTAAGGGATACCCTACTAATCTTTTCCTCAAAGGTATCATATTTATTAAGGATCAGGACAAATGGGGTATCTTTGAAACAAGGGTGCTTGATCATGGTCTCAAAAAGTTCCTTGCTTTGTATCATCTTGTTTTGAAGAAGTGTTCCACTACCACTGTTGTCTGGGGCAAGCCATAACTGATCAAAGTCACTTAGGGAAACACAAAAGATCACTGCTCTAACATCTTCAAACATTTCAACCCACTTGCATCCCTCATTCATGCCCTTGGCATTAACCCTTATGAGTTGGTACCTGAGACAACATACAAAAGTTTTATAAGACTTTATGTTTTCTGTTTCTTTATGGTGGGGGAGGGTGGGAAAGTAAGGGCAACATAAATTAAAATGTTTTTATAGGTTGTCCTTAATCACCTTTTTCATATATAAAGATATGTAAGTTGTTGGTAAATTTTCTACTTTGTAGTAAACAAAAATGATGACATGATAGACTTGAGGATTATTATAGCCTAGGAAAATTGTTTGTTTGTTGCGTGTTGTTTTTTTTAGGGGAAGAAAATGAATGAGAAAACTTGAGAACAATTTCAAAAGTGTATTTCATGACTACAAAGTCTTTCACTTCCCAATATTACCATACATAAACCAACTCGCAAATAGACCTTAAAAGCCACAAAGTTAAAGATCGGATGGACATGTGGCATCATCAACTAATCATAACTACAGTGGAAACCTTCCACTTATAAAAGAGGCTTTGAAATTGGAGATATCAATATAGCTTACTTGATCTGAGGTGGCTGAGCATCCAGGTTATCTGTGAATTCGAACTTCGGGCAACGGTCATCAAGTGAGAATTCCATGAACGCCAAACCATTTCCCTGAGTAACCCCTTCTGCATAGACTATGTCTCTTTCAGAAGGTTCATATTCATTGCTAGATATCTCAACAGCCTGAGAAAAATAAGAGCACATTAGCTAACTAAAGATTTAAATAACTACAGTTTTCCTAATCCGAAAAGGAAATCCATGCTAGCAAAAAACCAACCAAAAACTTCTTTGTAATACATAGAAAATAAACTTGTTATAGCATCTGCAAATATTAATATCAGAAAGAATGATGGACGAAACATTCAGATAAAAATAACAAAATGTTAACAAGACTCTCCTAATGGTACCAAACTTAACGAAAGTAATGGCTCTTCTAATAACAATGTGAAAATTTATTAAAAATGGCAAGGAGTAAAAACTGATGGCTCGGGTGCCTTACAACTTTAACCGACAAAGTTTCAATGATGACTGGGTGAGAAATTACCCTGCTTAAGAAGTACTCTGCGACATCTGGAAGAAAGTGAAGCTCGTCTTTTCTTTTGAAGGTTTCTTGTATTGCAGGATCCTTCCACACTTCTTCAACTAATGGTGCATATTCACGTGTAGCTGCAGGAAAGAATGCATCTAGATCCCCCGTGGCTATAATATCCAGCAGCCAGTCAGAGAAATGTTTTAGCCTTGGGTTGAGAGAATAGATACATTCACCATTGTTACTTGTTTCAACATCGCTACCTGGATAAATGTTGAAAACAGATAATATGTTGGAAGCATTCTGAAGCTTTTAATTTTCAACCAGATCGAAGTTTTCATTTATAAGATAATATTAGATACTGAATGGTGAATGCTATAAAATATAACCAAGATTTTTTGTACGCATTTTGTTAATATGAATTGGAATTTCATGTAGGGCTCAACTTTGTCTAATTTAATAGCTGGAAAGTAACACAATTCAACTCTTTCCGGTTAAGAACCATGGCAGATGTGTTCTCTGCCTTCGGCCTCGATATATAATTAGACAAGGTACTAGGCTACTAGCAGTTGACAGAAATTAACAAGCAAGCAACCCATGATTTCAGCAGTGCCTTCTAACTTTATGGTACACCTAAAAAAATTAGATACAAATGCCAGTATGCCACATTCATGCTATTGCTGGTCCAAACAGAATTTACTTAATATCCTGAATTTAGAAATGGAGGCCCTGGGTAGTGAGACGTTTTTTGATAACACTTGTGGTGCAAAGCTTAATTTCGATCATCCCATCAATTAAATTGTGAATTTCATACAAAATTTCAGTTGCTGATTTCCCCAGCTATCCTTGAATTCCCTAAACGTGGTTCTAAATTGTGGAAGGCATCACCTAATGCAGCCACGATGTTGTGATTGTGGTCACCACCGTAACCATATCAAATCACAAGAAAGGAGGACAACAACACAGTAACGCGCTCGCAACAGAATCAAGATTAAATTTGGAAACATCGCATCTCCAAATCTAATGAATCAAGGCATAAAAAACATACGCAAGTCGCATGTTCAGGGTTATGGCTCTTGAGAAATGGAGAAAGATTAACTAATGGAAGTAGAAAGGAAGTTTATAGGTTATAGTTGTACTTGATGTAGTTGATGATAATCAAAGTTACACTATTTCATCATACACTGTTTCTTGATCCTCCCCAGACCCCACTAGATAGGAGTCTCGTGCACCTAGAAGTGGGAAATCGAATAAAAATGACCACAGCTTGAAATATTACCTGTTTCCGTAGTTTGACCTGGAGAACTTTGTCCATGCATTCTAGAGATAGCCTCTTCCTCAAAGCGCTCTCTTCCGTCAAGTAAAATGCTAAGATATTTGTACACATTACTCTGGATCATCAATTTCACATCCTGCAGCTCTTCAACAGTAAATGTATTCCCGTACATAAACTTAGCCTGCTCGGCAAATACAAAAGTGAGCCACAAAAGAGAATTGTGTTAAAAGAAAATCAGCATAAATAAAAGATGCATGTTACCACTATTCCAAGCCATTCTTTTCATTTGTATTTTTTCTTCAAAATTTCCTGAAATGCATTTCTTTACTAGCTGCAAACACTAGGCTCCAAAATAGAGTTTTTCTTTAATACTATTCGTTTAAATGAAGCAAATACAAAACTCATAGCCGGCTTCAAATCAACTCCCAGCCCTCCACCTCCCAAGATAATCATTAAAAGAAGGGATGAAATATAAGAAGAAAAGCTAAACGTCAACTAAGTTATCACACATCTACTCTGTTACTCTCGATTTGAAACAAGTGCTTATATCGGAAGTAATTACCAATTGCCATAATGATAGATCTAAACATTTATAAAAAAAACGGCAGACCTGCTTAAATATAGTGCTAGTTCCGGATCCTTGAATTCCCAGAAGAAGAAGCTTCTGGATTTTTTTCTGTTCCAGGTAATTAGGAACTGTAGTATAATTACTGATTTCGACTAAAGATTTAAATAACTACAGTTTTCCTAATCCGAAAAGGAAATCCATGCTAGCAAAAAACCAACCAAAAACTTCTTTGTAATACATAGAAAATAAACTTGTTATAGCATCTGCAAATATTAATATCAGAAAGAATGATGGACGAAACATTCAGATAAAAATAACAAAATGTTAACAAGACTCTCCTAATGGTACCAAACTTAACGAAAGTAATGGCTCTTCTAATAACAATGTGAAAATTTATTAAAAATGGCAAGGAGTAAAAACTGATGGCTCGGGTGCCTTACAACTTTAACCGACAAAGTTTCAATGATGACTGGGTGAGAAATTACCCTGCTTAAGAAGTACTCTGCGACATCTGGAAGAAAGTGAAGCTCGTCTTTTCTTTTGAAGGTTTCTTGTATTGCAGGATCCTTCCACACTTCTTCAACTAATGGTGCATATTCACGTGTAGCTGCAGGAAAGAATGCATCTAGATCCCCCGTGGCTATAATATCCAGCAGCCAGTCAGAGAAATGTTTTAGCCTTGGGTTGAGAGAATAGATACATTCACCATTGTTACTTGTTTCAACATCGCTACCTGGATAAATGTTGAAAACAGATAATATGTTGGAAGCATTCTGAAGCTTTTAATTTTCAACCAGATCGAAGTTTTCATTTATAAGATAATATTAGATACTGAATGGTGAATGCTATAAAATATAACCAAGATTTTTTGTACGCATTTTGTTAATATGAATTGGAATTTCATGTAGGGCTCAACTTTGTCTAATTTAATAGCTGGAAAGTAACACAATTCAACTCTTTCCGGTTAAGAACCATGGCAGATGTGTTCTCTGCCTTCGGCCTCGATATATAATTAGACAAGGTACTAGGCTACTAGCAGTTGACAGAAATTAACAAGCAAGCAACCCATGATTTCAGCAGTGCCTTCTAACTTTATGGTACACCTAAAAAAATTAGATACAAATGCCAGTATGCCACATTCATGCTATTGCTGGTCCAAACAGAATTTACTTAATATCCTGAATTTAGAAATGGAGGCCCTGGGTAGTGAGACGTTTTTTGATAACACTTGTGGTGCAAAGCTTAATTTCGATCATCCCATCAATTAAATTGTGAATTTCATACAAAATTTCAGTTGCTGATTTCCCCAGCTATCCTTGAATTCCCTAAACGTGGTTCTAAATTGTGGAAGGCATCACCTAATGCAGCCACGATGTTGTGATTGTGGTCACCACCGTAACCATATCAAATCACAAGAAAGGAGGACAACAACACAGTAACGCGCTCGCAACAGAATCAAGATTAAATTTGGAAACATCGCATCTCCAAATCTAATGAATCAAGGCATAAAAAACATACGCAAGTCGCATGTTCAGGGTTATGGCTCTTGAGAAATGGAGAAAGATTAACTAATGGAAGTAGAAAGGAAGTTTATAGGTTATAGTTGTACTTGATGTAGTTGATGATAATCAAAGTTACACTATTTCATCATACACTGTTTCTTGATCCTCCCCAGACCCCACTAGATAGGAGTCTCGTGCACCTAGAAGTGGGAAATCGAATAAAAATGACCACAGCTTGAAATATTACCTGTTTCCGTAGTTTGACCTGGAGAACTTTGTCCATGCATTCTAGAGATAGCCTCTTCCTCAAAGCGCTCTCTTCCGTCAAGTAAAATGCTAAGATATTTGTACACATTACTCTGGATCATCAATTTCACATCCTGCAGCTCTTCAACAGTAAATGTATTCCCGTACATAAACTTAGCCTGCTCGGCAAATACAAAAGTGAGCCACAAAAGAGAATTGTGTTAAAAGAAAATCAGCATAAATAAAAGATGCATGTTACCACTATTCCAAGCCATTCTTTTCATTTGTATTTTTTCTTCAAAATTTCCTGAAATGCATTTCTTTACTAGCTGCAAACACTAGGCTCCAAAATAGAGTTTTTCTTTAATACTATTCGTTTAAATGAAGCAAATACAAAACTCATAGCCGGCTTCAAATCAACTCCCAGCCCTCCACCTCCCAAGATAATCATTAAAAGAAGGGATGAAATATAAGAAGAAAAGCTAAACGTCAACTAAGTTATCACACATCTACTCTGTTACTCTCGATTTGAAACAAGTGCTTATATCGGAAGTAATTACCAATTGCCATAATGATAGATCTAAACATTTATAAAAAAAACGGCAGACCTGCTTAAATATAGTGCTAGTTCCGGATCCTTGAATTCCCAGAAGAAGAAGCTTCTGGATTTTTTTCTGTTCCAGGTAATTAGGAACTGTAGTATAATTACTGATTTCGTCTCTTTGCCCATGAGGCTGTCCATGGGGAAAGGGTAGGGAGAACAAGGTACAAACAATTCTCGTAGATGCCTGTTGAGAAAGAAGCAAAGATCTCTTTCAATAATATTCAACACCCTCATATGACTTCAAGAACTTCCCACCTTAAAATATTCAAGTGAATACCTTCTCCCAAATGTTTCCTCTGATATTATTTTGACCTTCCTCCTCATAACGACCATCGTCATAAACCCAAAAGTGTGTATCGCGCGGACACTGCACATTTGCCAGCTGAAAATTCAAACAACAAGGTTATTTTGTTGCTTTCCATAATATCATAAGGTGGAACTTTTATTAGAAGGGACCATCATGAAGCAACTATAGGCTGGATGAAGTGGTTTTACTATTATTACGGATCAACCGAAGATCAGAAAATTCTTCTAGGTAAATGAGTAAGTGCATCTATTAGGCCAGAAGTGCTTTTTTATTATCCTTTCTCAGTTATTATGTGAAGAATATTTAATCATTATTAAACTCTTCTGTGCTTTGGCCAATAACTCGAGCCTGATGATAGTATATTGGACAATCTTGTGGAACACCGCACTCCTTCCATTTTCACTCCTACCGAGCACTCCCTCGGTCTGACAGCATAATCCAGCATGTTACAGCTAAGTTTAGTAAACATAATTTGTTTAAACAAAGATAAAAGCTTACCTTCAGTACCCTCAATTCAAGTTTTGTAATTTCTCGACCGTTCATGTAAACCTCAGTGTTTCCATTACTTGCATCAAGGCTAAGCTTCCCGGTGAAACTCAAGTTTGAGCTTATGATCCGGTCAGGCTTTTCACCTTCCTATTAAATAAACAAGGACAGAAGTCAATAAATGGAAAAATAGTATTTTCGTAGTTAGTATTATGAATTTAAAGAGAAAAGTTTTAATATTCTATGACTAATGGAAATGAAATACTTTGATGAGTTAAGCTATAAGAATTAGAAGATATATCTCCTACACACCATACTATACAAATGGAAAAATAGTATTTTGTATAAGGAAAAATCGAAGCAGAAACATTCTCAGCAATAAAGCACAAATCATCACCTTTCCCCATAGACCAGACTCTTTGTCATACCAATATCTACCAGGCTTTAACTTCCGCGGAGGTAAGGGGCATCCAAGTAAGTCTGCCATCTCGTCAGCCTTAAGGGGAAAACCATTGACAATCAGCTGCTCTGGCCGAAGCTGATTTGCCAGACATTCCTTCTCCGCTTTCATAATTTGTTTGACTTCTAGAGGACTTAACAGTCGCGACAATACTCTTGAATGTTTACCTAATTTCAGACGCTTTGATTCATCGATCGGCTGACCAATGCATGTAACACATTTGCGCCCTTCAGGCATTGATCCCATTGCCCTGAGCACGCAATTGCTGCAATACTTGGCATTACAAACAAAGCAAGACTCCTTAGTTTCCCACTTCCCTTTCCCACACCTATAACAAACTCTTGTTTTCTTTTTCTTCACAACCCCAACATATTCCGGATAAACTGGCTTCACAACCTCCATCTCTTTCGTCTGAGACCTTTCAACATTAGTATTAAAAGTGACAACGGACGTCCTCTTTGTTTCTTGCCTAGGAGGATTACTTGTAGGATTATGAACAGAAGCAGGCGAAGCCGAAGCAGAAGAAAGATCATGGTTTTGTAAGACAGACACCACAGATTCTGAACTTCCAGACAACCTTGGACTATGATTAGGAGAACTTGTGACACCGGCAATTCGAGACACCGGAAGAGGGATTGGTTCAATCACCATAGGATCCCTCATACAAGCAACTGATCTTTGTGATTCAGACAGTGGTTCAGCAGTGGGAATCACCCTTGAGTTTACATCAAGTGGTTCAACTCTTGGTACTTCATATGGTAATCTTGGACCCTCATATTCCAAAGCTATAGAGTAGTCAAGATTAGAAGAATCATCAGGGACAGAAGCACCAGGAGGAAGCATCTTCTTCACCAATTCTCTCCAACTCTCTCCTCTATTTTGATCCATATCTTTGCAACACTAACACCCCCTTAAACTTTCAAAGCTCAAACTATCAAATTCTTCAGCATCAGTTTAACTATTAAGAGATTAAGACCTATGTCAACATATCACATAATTCTTGTAACTAGATAGAAATCAACACATTGAAGTACATAGATATTGACCAAAGAAATGGAAAAATCTTAAGGAATGATAGGTGGGATTAGATAAGAATATAAAAGGGATATAAAAATGTTGGCTTGAATATTGAACCAGTCACAGTTTCAAGTTCAAACACCAGCCGCAATCAAAGTTGAATGAAGAAGCTTTCATAGTTGAATAACTTCATTTATATAGAAAAATACAACTCTTAAAAGAAAACCAAACCAAATCAATACAGTCAAAACCAGAACAACCAAATATAGAGGAAAAAAAATCAATATTTGCAACCTTTTTGAAAAATATATAGTGGCATGAATAGTCAGCTAAGAATTTTTGAAAATCATAGTCAAATTAGAAGCGGAGTTAACTGTTAGAAATTTGAGCTAAGAATAAACCAAAAAAAAGGATCTTTTAGAAAATGAAGTAAAAAGATGAGTTTGAAGTAAATAGTGAGAGAAAGGAGGTAGGTGAAAGATGAGAATGTAGCAGAGAGAAGGGACAGAATGAAAACGAATCTGACCTTGAACTCTAAGGTATCCTTGCTTTTGAGGTTGAAAAGGTAAAAAACAAAACTTTCTCAAAACCCATAATGAGCACCATTGATGGCATAAAGTAAAGTAGAAAAGAGAGAGAGAGATGAAGTTGAGAAAGTAAGTAAGTAAGAAAGATGGAGTGGTTTTAATGAATGGAAGAGTTAGAGAAGGTAAAAGAGTAGTTTTTGGAGATGGGTCCCACTCACACCAACCATGCCTAAATGCTAATTATATAAGTGTGTTTGTCAATGTTATTAGATTGTCGGAAATGATGTCTTAAATTATGTTTCGCACTAATGAATAATGAATGAAGTAAATGTTATTGGAAGATAAGTTACTATGAATGTAGTTGTTGATGTTAATTGAAAGTGGTTAGTGGGGCTCATGTGGCATTCCACAATCATCACCACGCGCCTACTTACAAACTGCACCTACTGCATTTTTTTGGGTGTAATTACGGCTTATAGGTATTAACAATCTTAGTAAGTTGTTATGTTCTCTTCACATGAATTTACATAAAAGATATGAGCTTGGATTGTTGGCTTTATTATGGACAAATATATTGAAGGAATGAATTGATATATGACAAGAAAAATAAGATAGTTATCAATAAGTGATTGTCATGTCAACTATACACAGAAAAAATAGCTTTTAGATTAGTGAAACAGCATGGTTTATTGGTGCTTGCTCCTCATCAGAATCCAATGGAGTGGGCCAGTCCCTTGTTTGACATGTATAAAATGAATATCAATTACATCAACAATGTGCAATTTAATAGTTTTATATACTATAAGTATATTATTTATTATTTATATTTAATTTTTATTATTTTAAAAAAAATATAAATAAGTGGTGGATAATAATTGATTATGAATAATCTTTGTTAAGATAATGTATAGATATTAAACTCAAATTATTACATGGAGAATTTCATGGCTTCAAGAGTGAAAAAGCATTTGGGTTTAATAGATGCTCTTCTTTTAGGAAGGAAAAAAAACATTATCACCACATCCACTTTGTTGAAATTTGTTAATTGGTAAAATTTGAGTGCAACTCCACATCATGCTTGATAATAAAAGTGATGCACTATGATTCATTGACATGACAGATTATTATAATGTATACATTTGTTTATGGGATTTTCTATTTCTTATGTTTATTTTGTAATTGAATAATTAATGTTCTCTTTTATATAGAAAAAATTATACGTGATAGATTGCTCCTTTAACAGAAAGTCAAAGATTGATACCCACATATTATGTGGACCCCCTGCTCAAAAAGTATATTTATAATTTAATTAGTTATTTTTAAATTTTTAGCAATTAAATCAATAATATACAAATCATCCTCATTTTTTTGGACCTACACAACCCTTAATTTTTATACTTTTATTACACTGATAACTCTGCATATAAAATAAGTGTAATATTTTAAACAAAAAATGTGATAAATGTAATTTAATTAAACAAAAATGATATATTGTGGAGACAAGTCCAAATAATATGAGTCAATATCTCTTTATCATTTTTGGTCGTTACAATATAATATATGAGCAATTTAAACAATATCTCTTTGAAATTGTTGACATTTTGTAACAAAAAATAATCGTTTATCATATTTTTTATTTAAAAGATTACATTTATTTTTCATGCATAAGTGATTAGTATAATAATTAGGAGTTTATATAGATATAAAAAAGTGAGTAATGATTTATATAATTTTACTGGGGAAGAATTAGAATAATTTGCTCATCTATAAATGATGGTTACATAGTTTGAAAATAAATTAAAGGTGATACCATCATTTACATAATACTAATAGAATGAGAATAGTTTGTACACCATCATAATATAATAGGGTAGGCCAATTTTCCTTGGCATATAATCGTGTGAAAAAATAATTTAATGCAACATACGCAAACATAGAAGAAATGCAGTTAATGTTTGTTATTTCCTAAAAGTGATATATAATACAAAATATTAAGAAGTATATTAAGTAATAATTAAATTAAGATCTAAAATATCAAATGCAAGAACAAATTATCAATAATTTTTTTTAGTGTAGTGTAAAAAATTATACTCAATAAATAATGTCATTCATAACTTATTATTCACTTGTATTACTATTTAAAAGTCGTCAAGTCATAACAAAAAAAACTGTAAAGTGAATAGTAATTAAATTTGAATATGAGAATGAATGATATAATAAAAATGTAAAAACACTCTGTTATTACATGTTTTTTGTTTTCTTACTTTTTTTTTTGCACTAAAAAATGTTACTTAACGACATGGTCCTGTATTATGCTCCTTCCAATAAATAAATAAAAAAGATTCCATACATTTATAATTTAATCACCAAAAGGTAAAAATCCAACAAATAAACACACAATTATTTACTGTTATTAAATCCCTGAGAAAAGCATAAATATTGTGGGAGAGCTGCTAACGTGAGAAGCGTTCTAGTTTTAAAATATGTTACAAAAAAAATAAAGAAAAATAAATTTTTTATTAGTATATAGATTTTTTTAGTAATACTAGTGATCAATTTAAGTTTTTTTTAAGATTCCTAAATTAGCACCCAAAAAAGCCATTTATTTATTTTGATATCTCTAATCATGATATATCAGGGAGGAATATTATATCATTCTACTAAATTCTTGCATACTAAAAGAAAATTATGTCACTTGTAATAAACTGTGTGCAACATATGGATCCTCCCCATTAATTAAGAGGTAAATGATTCAAAAAATAAGGAGAAATATAACTTTAAATTACACATATATCATTTTGATTATAATAAAATAACACTTTTACAGTTAAAAAATAAGTGAAAAATATGCACTTGTTATGTGTATCCAAATATACACGTGGAAAGATATGAGAGGTCATGAACTGGTGGGGCCAATGTTTGTGCTCTAACACTATCCTATCCAGAAATCCTTTGTCCCAATAGTCTTATACTGTCTTTTTTGTGGTTCAAAATTGCTCTCACAAATTTCATGGATTACATTCAAATCCTCTCAAGTAAATTACATTCCAAAGATTCATACTTTCTGGAAAAAAACTCCTAACAAAAATATTAACTTTATCTCAACCACCAAAACTCCAATTTTTCTCACATTTCTTCACTATAACGCCAGCTTCACACCAGTTTAATCACCTTTACATGCATCATGGTTCATAGACACTCTTTCTCTGGTTAATAACTATCCCTTTGTTTCCATCTTCAGATTTTTATTATTCTTACTCATACTGAAATGTTTCAGCACTTGTATCTTATAGATTAAATAATTGGCTGCATATTATTGTAATGTTTGTTTAACATGATTTGGATGCAAGAATGACTGGGACAACTGTCCTTACCCAAACTCATTTTTTGCCACTACCAAATAATTCACCACCCCAATGCTCAGAATTGAATATCAAATTCAATGAGCAAGGATGGTTATCTATGCTTAAAGGGTGCAAAAGCTTGGAAGAGTTAAAGCAAGTTCATGCCCATATTCTAAAGTTGGGTTTTTTATTGGATTCTTTCTGTGAGAGCAATCTTGTTGCTACTTGTGCTCTATCAAAATGGGGTAGCATGGATTATGCCTGTTCAATCTTTAGGCAAATTGAGGAACCTGGTAGCTTTGAGTACAACACTATGATAAGAGGGAATGTCAATTATATGAATCTAGAAGAAGCTTTACTTCTTTATCTTGAGATGCTTGAAAGGGGAATTGAACCTGATAACTTCACCTACCCTTTTGTTCTCAAGGCATGTTCTTTATTAGGTTGTGTCAATGAAGGAATGCAAATTCATGGGCATGTTTTAAAAGGGGGTCTTAAAGGTGATGTTTTTGTGCAAAATAGCTTGATCAGCATGTATGGCAAATTTGGAGGAATAAAGCATGCTTGTGCTGTGTTTGAGAAAATGGATGAAAAGAGTGTAGCTTCATGGAGTGCTATTATAGGAGCTCATGCCAGTGTGGAAATGTGGCATGAGTGTTTGATGCTTTTTGGGGACATGAGCAGCGAAGGGCACCATAGGGCTGAAGAAAGTACCCTAGTTACTGTGATCACTGCTTGCACTCATTTGGGATCCCTTGATATTGGAAGGTGCATACATGGGATCTTGTTGAGGAACATTAGTGAACTCAATGTTATTGTGAAAACTTCATTGATTAATATGTATGTGAAGTGTGGGTGCCTTGAGAAAGGGCTGTCTGTGTTCGACAACATGGTTGAGAAGAATAGACATTCCTACACCATAATGATCTCAGGCCTTGCCATACATGGACATGGTAAGGAAGCTCTAAGAGTCTTCTCAGAAATGCTGGAAGAAGGTTTGGAACCAGATGATGTGGTCTACGTTGGTGTATTAAGTGCTTGCAGTCATGCTGGTCTTGTCGATGAGGGCCTGCAGTGTTTCAATCGCATGCGTTTTGAGCATAAAATCGAACCAACGGTTCAGCATTACGGTTGTGTGGTGGACCTGATGGGAAGAGCTAGGATGCTAAGAGAAGCCTATGACCTCATAAAGAGTATGCCAATTAAGCCTAATGATGTGGTGTGGAGGAGCCTCCTTAGTGCTTGTAAAGTTCACCATAACTTAGAGCTAGGGGAAATTGCAGCTCAAAATCTTTTCATGTTGAATCCATACAACCCCGGCGACTATTTGATGCTAGCAAATATGTATGCAAGAGCTCAAAATTGGGCCAATGCGGCCAGGGTCAGAACAGAAATGGCTGGTAATAGTTCAGTACAAACACCGGGTTTTAGCTTGGTTGAAGTGAAGAGAGTGGTTTACAAGTTTGTTTCACAGGACAAGTCTCAACCTCAATATAACAGCATCTATGATATGATTCACCAAATGGAATGGCAATTGAAATTTGAAGGGTATGTAGCAGACACATCACAGGTGTTACTTGATGTAGATGAAGAAGAGAAGAGGCAGAGATTGAAATATCATAGTCAGAAGTTAGCAATTGCATTTGCACTAATACATACATCTGAGGGATCTACCATAAGAATATCAAGAAATATTAGGATGTGTAATGATTGTCATACTTACACTAAACTCATTTCCATTATCTATGATCGAGAAATTACTGTAAGAGACCGTAATAGGTTCCACCATTTTAAACATGGAACTTGCTCATGTAAAGATTATTGGTGAATGTTATTATTATTTTAGAGTTTAAATGTTAAATGAGTTTTAATACAAATTTGATAAATCAGTATTTTTGTTACATCTCTCTTTTACTTGTTAAAATAAAGAGAGAGAAAATGTATGTTACTCACAGTTCAAGAATGAGTTGTGCAACTTTTTAAGAACTTTTGTTTGCTAGGATGCTTCATCTTGCTTGTGGAGCACTTTTCTGGTGTCAAAAGCACATAACAGGGGTACACAACGAAAAAATAGCAATAACAACTAAACCTACTAAAGAACAAAGAATAGGAACAATGACCTATGAGACCAAACCAACAACTAAGGTAACTAGTAAAACATCAACACCCATCCTTCCTAACTTGCAGAAACTAACTAAACATAAATTTGTATTTGTCAGGCTGTCGCACACATATGAAGTTTCTTTACTGATATGTCTCACTTATTTATACTAATAATGAAATTTCTATTTGAATCAAGTCAGATTCATTGCTTTCATTAGCTGGGCAAAAAAAACTCGATTATGGTTATGATACATAGGTTTGGACAAGTTAAATGGTGGGTCAGGTATTCAACCATTGCCATCCCAGTGGTAGTGGCTGGCAAGTGATGTTTTGCAACTTCTCTTCATTTAACTAAACTTATAATTACAAGAGTAATGACCCATTGAGAACGAATTTGATTGCTGAAAAATTAGAAAACCTAAAATAATCCCAAAAAATATCAAATGTGTGTCAAATTAGTCTTTTAAAAAAATTTATAACTAATATTTGAGATGCCTTAGTCCCTATCGGTGACTATTTTGACTCACATTCACGATTTTTTAATGTTAATTTTGATTTTTATCTTTGTAAGGATCAAGATGGTATACACAGATATTTATAAGGATGAGTATTCACTCTATAATTATAGTTAAACAGCTGAAGATAGGTTCAATCAAACAAGGTATACAAATAATTTGATCTATGAAACAGAAGTGACTTGGAAATAAAAAACAGTATCCCCTTTTCTTTCTTGAGCTAAAAGTAAAGCCACTTTGGTACCTCAATACAACTGACTTTTTTGAACTCTATATTCCTATTTAACTAATTATTACCTGAAGTAGGCACAACTTGCTGACCAATATGCCAGCAAAAAATATCATACAAGCAGATAACACTGACTAACTTCTACCACAAGTACAAAAGGATCTACAGTCTCATTGCATTGGGAGTAGAAAAAGCCCCTTCAATCATAAGATGGACCAAGGCATTCATCAACCATATCCAGAAGGTTTGGGTTTTCCAGTGCAGCAGCCACCCGCTCCTTATCATTTAGTTGTTTATTAACTGCATACACATTTGTCACAGAAAAATATAATGAATACAAGTCTTGATAAAAAAGAGAATACATTATACAAGTGTAATGTCCAGTTATGGTCAAAGATTTAACCGAGAATATAAAAATCAACGAAGGTCACAGCCACTCGTGACAATTCACTCACTCTTTCAAGGCATCTTGGGTAAAACAGATAATCATCAATGAAATAAATAAAGCATTAAATCTAAATATATATTTAAAGCAGGCGTGTAACAGGTTCATCAGGCAGCATGCGTTGCTTCAGGAAGGAAATAGAAATCACATATTCAGTAAAACTTCTCATGATCACTTATTTAAAATTTATAGTACTGACTGCATAATGCTTTAGTACACAAATATAAAAAAAAACAGGCACATGAGTGCAGTACAGACATAAGCACATCACAGAGGAAGAAAGTGAGAAGAAAAGAGGGATAAAAACCTGCAGTTTCAGTAGCATGAGATCCAGGAGCTACTCTTATATCCACCTAATCATAATTTAATAAATATTGTCAGAAACATAATGAAGAAGTGATAAACACTGGTTCAGAATCAAAGATAGAAGTAGAAATTGAAGAAGAAATCGAAGCAAGATCAATGTGATCTTGATCGGAAGATGAGTAAGATTTCCAGAAAGTGTGTATACAAGGTAGTAGAATACAAGAGAGAAAAAGTAACTGCCTAACTGATTCCTAAATCAGTCCAATTTCCACAATCTCAAAAAGTGAGTTATTAAACATCCTAACTACTATTTATAGCTAGTTAGTTATTCTTTTCTTCCTCCTAGTATACACCTGTTTAATAGGGGGTCTACCATTACCCCGACCCCTATCAATACCCCCCCCCCCCTCCACCTTGTCCTCAAGGGGAAAAGAAGGAAATTTCTCCTGCAAAACTGCCGCTAGCTCCCAGGAATTATTACATTCGGGTAGTTGTGCTCACTTCACCAATACCTCAACCTGACCGTGTTGCAACTCACGACAGTCCACCACATCTTCCGGTTGCACGTCCATCTCATATTCCTCATTCAACATTGGAGGTAGACGCTGCGGACATTGGTTGGGTTTAAGCGCCTTTTTCAGCAATGACACATGAAAAACAGGATGGATTTTGGAGTAGCTCGGCAGCTCGAGCTTATCGGCTACTGCCCCCACCTTTCCTAGCACCTGATACGGGCCATAAAATCGAGGAGCTAACTTCATACACGGCCTTGCTGCCAAAGACTTCAGCTTATACGGCTGAATCTTCAAATATACCCAATCTCCCTCCTGAAACTCCACCTGCCTTCTCCGCTTGTCCCCATATTTCCTCATCTGATCTTGAGCTCTCAACAAGTTATCCTCGAGCTCGATCAAAATCGCATCCTGCTGCCGAATCATCTGATTCACCTCTTCGACTTTGGACGGAAAATCAGCTGCCTTAACCAACATGGGGGAATCCCGACCGTATAGAGCCCTAAAAGGGGTCATTCCCGCTGCACTATGGAACGTAGTATTATACCAGAACTCCGCCCAAGATAGCCATTTAAGCCACTTGGAGGGTTTAGGGCCCACAAAGCACCGAAGGTAATTTTCAAGGCACCGGTTGACCACCTTTGTTTGTCCATCAGTCTGCGGGTGATAGGAAGTACTAAGTTTCAGCTGCGTGCCAGCCAACCTGAACAACTCCTTCCAGAAGGTGCTTAAAAAAATAGGATCTAGGTCGGATACTAAAGAAAAAGGAAAACCATGTAACTTGACCACCTCATGGATAAACACGGTGGCTACCTCCTTAGCCGTATAAGGGTGTCCCAGAGCATAAAAGTTGGCATACTTCGTCAACCTATCGACCACCACGAATATAGTATCCTTCCCTCCAACTCTAGGTAAACCTCCCACAAAATCCATCGAAATATCCATCCAAACCTACGATGGAATCGGGAAAGGTTGCAACAATCCTCCCGGAGTCAGTGTAGAATACGTCTGCCTCTGACAGACATCGCATTCCGCCACAAACGTCTTAACGTCTTTTTTCATGCCATTCCAGAACAAGCAACTGGCCACCCGTTTGTAAGTCCGGAAAAACCCCGAGTGTCCGCCCATAGGAGTCTCATGGCACTCCTTCAGTATCAAAAGGATACAGGTTGATTGTCTGGAAATTACTAACTTCCCTTTATACAACAATAAGCCCTTTTTAAACTCAAATCCGGCATGAGAGTGAGGCGCTATGATCAAATCTTGTATCATCTGTTTCCACTTTGGATCTTGTTCCACCTCTTGTGTCCAAATTTCAGTATCTGCTGAGGACACCAAAGAAACGACAGCGTACATCTCTCTTCGGGACAGTGCATCAGCAACCGCATTTTCTCGACCCGGTTTGAACTGTATCTCAAAGTCCATCCCTATCAACTTCACGGCCCACTTAAACTGTTTAGTCGTGAATAACCTCTAGTCATTAAGAAATTTTAAGCTCCGCTGATCTGTTTTGATGATGAAGTGCCTTCCTAGCAAATAATGTCTCCACCTCTGCACTGCCTGCACTAACGCCATCAATTCCCTCTCATAAACTGATTTCTGTTGGGCTCTCACCGACAAACCTTGACTCCAGAAGGCTAACGGTCTACCCGACTGCATTAACACTGCTCCCAACCCTTTGCTAGAGGCGTCAGTTTCCACCGTGAATACCTGCGAAAAATCTGGTACCGCCAAAAGAGGTAAATCAGTCATGGCTCTCTTTAATTCTTCAAAAGCTTCCGTGGCCTGGGTACTCCATTTAAAAGCATCTTTTTTCAACAAATCGGTGAGAGGTTTTGCCATTCATCTGTTTCCGGCATGAGAGTGAGGCGCTATGATCAAATCTTGTATCATCTGTTTCCACTTTGGATCTTGTTCTACCTCTTGTGTCCAAATTTCAGTATCTGTTGAGGACACCAAAGAAACGACAGCGTACATGTCTCTTCGGGACAGTGCATCAGCAACTGCATTTTCTCGACCCGGTTTGAACTGTATCTCAAAGTCCATCCCTATCAACTTCACGGCCCACTTAAACTGTTCAGTCGTGAATAACCTCTGGTGATTAAGAAATTTTAAGCTTCGCTGATTTGTTTTGATGATGAAGTGCCTTCCTAGCAAATAATGTCTCCACCTCTGCACTGCCTGCACCAACGCCATCAATTCCCTCTCATAGACCGATTTCTGCTGGGCTCTCACCAACAGACCTTGACTCCAGAAGGCTAACGGTCTACCCGACTGCATTAACACTGCTCCCAACCCTTTGCTAGAGGCGTCAGTTTCCACCGTGAATACCTGCGAAAAATCTGGTACCGCCAAAAGAGGTAAATCGGTCATGGCTCCCTTTAATACTTCAAAAGCTTCCGTGGCCTGAGCACTCCATTTAAAAGCATCGTTTTTCAACAAATCGGTGAGAGGTTTTGCCATTTTACCATAGTCACGGACAAACCTCCTATAATATCCGGTGAGACCGAGGAAGCCCCTCAACCCTTTGATATCTTTCGGAACGGGCCAAGAACTCATTGCCTCCACCTTGGCTTGGTCAGCCTCCACCCTATCCCCGGAAATAATGTGCCCCAAATACTCCAACCTCCTCTGCCCGAACATACACTTCTTCCTGTTGGCTTTGAGACTATGCTTCTGCATGAGCTCCAACACTTGCCGTAAATGCCCCACATGAGAAATTATGTCAGTGCTGAAAACTAAGATATCATCGAAGAAAACCAATACGAACCTCCGTAAAAAAGGTTTGAGCATCTCATTCATGAGAGCCTGAAAAGTGGAAGGTGCGTTAGTGAGACCGAAAGGCATTACCAGGAACTCGTAGTGCCCTTCGTGTGTTCGGAAAGCTGTATTTTCTACATCCTCCTCACGCATCCGGATCTGATGGTACCCCGACTTCATATCCAATTTGGAAAAAATATGAGCACCCCCTAATTCATCCAACAACTCCTCGATGATGGGAATAGGAAATTTATTAGTAATTGTCACCTTGTTTAGAGACCGGTAATCTACACAAAACCTCCGGCCTCCATCCTTCTTCTTGACCAAGATAATCGGACTAGCATAGGGGCTTATACTGGGTCTTATAACTCCAGCCTGTAGCATTTCCATCAACAACCTCTCAATCTCGGTCTTTTGATAGTGGGGGTATTTGTAAGGACGGATGTTTGGAATCTCTACACCCTCCTTTAGATGAATGGCGTGATCATGTCTCCGTTTCGGTGGAAGACCTTGCGGATCAACAAAAACCTCCGCGAATTCCTGCAACACGTCCTCCACCAAGGACAGAATCGGTTGATCCTTAATTTTGGGCTCATCCGTGTCCTTATAATGCAAGACTAGACCTTCCCCTTCTTCCTTAAGCACCTGCATCATGGCACCAAAAGACAGCAGTGTTTTCGTCAAAGCTAGACCCCCTCGGATTTTGTACACCACTCCCCCTTTTTTCAACGTTAACTCCAACCGGCCAAAATCGGCTTTCACCTCCCCCAAGCTAGCAAGCCAATCTAACCCGAGGACTACATCCACCCCCTTTAATCCGAAAAGATAGAACTCATGGACCACCTCCAACTCATGTACATACAGTTTCACCCTGATACACTTCCCCTTACCCCGAATTCTGTGGCCATCACCCACTTCTACAACATAAGTGGGAGTGTCTTCTATGGCCAAATGCAATCTCTGAACCAAATCCTGTGAAAGAAAACTATGGGAGGCTCCACAATCAATGAGCACTACCACCCCCTTTGCTTCCACCTTGCCTGCCACCTTCCAAGACTTTGCAGACGTCAAACCTGCCATGGAACACAGGGAGAGTTGCAATGCCGAGAATTCCTCCATTCTTGGTTCTTCCTGTCCCTCCCCTTCACTGTCTTCATCTTCTTCTAGAATAAGCATTTTTAATTGCTTATTCTTACACCGATGGTCCCGGTGATAGGGTTCATCACACCGGAAACATAAGCCCTTCTCTCTTTTTTCCCGCATCTCTGCCCCGGACAGCTGTCATCTTTGCCCCCGAAAGCTGTTTGAATCCCCCTCCCCTGGCCCGACTTGTCTCCATTACACTCGCCGATCCTACACTGCTTTTGTCACCACTGGATGCACTGATATCATAACTCCTTCCCGTGGAACCCTTAGTGTCCACTGTTACCACTTTATTAAAGGAGTTATTCCTTTGAAAACTAGTTGTTCTAGAGTAAGCAGTGACTCCTTTCTTGTTGACGATTACATTCTTCTGTTCAATCATAATCGCCTTCTGAATTACTGCCGTAAGAGTTTGAAGCTCGAACAACCTTACTTCGGCTTGCACCTCTTCCCGTAATCCATTCAAAAAGATACCCTTGGCAAATTCTTGATCAATCTCCCGAAGAGCCCCTACATATTTCTCAAACTCTTCCACATAATCTTCTACCGTTCCGATCTGTTTTACCGAGAGTAATAACTCGAAAGGATTTTGAATCATCGACGGTTGAAACCTCCTAATCATAGCGATCTTGAACCCCTCCCACGACGGATTTGGATTACATTTCTCCCACCATTGGAACCAACTCATGGCCTTCCCTTTCGAAGCAAAAACCGTGGCTTGCATTTTCTCATTTTCAGTCACGCGTTTTAGTGAAAAATACCTTTCCAATTTGCGCGTCCAACCGAACGCGTCTTCCCCGACGAACACTGGAATTTCCAGACGCCTCCACTGCTCGTTACTTCGTCATAACGAGTCGGTTCTATCGCCACCGCCGAATTCACTACCTTCATCGCCATCATGCTCCTCCGAGGAAATACCTAATTCGCCACAATTGCTGCCAAGATTTCCTCCGTCTTTCTCATTCTCGCCTCATTCAAATCGATTCTGGCTCACATTTCCTCCTTCTCCTGTTCCCAATCTTCGTTACTCCTCGCCATGCTCCTCGTCATCATCAGCAGCGGTTTCTCATGGAATTACAGGGCACCAGAATTGGTGCTCTGATACCAGTGATAAACACTGGTTCAAAATCAAAGATAGAAGTAGAAATTGAAGAAGAAATCGAAGCAAGATCAATGTGATCTTGATCGGAAGATGAGTAATATTTCCAGAAAGTGTGTATACAAGGTAGTAGAATACAAGAGAGAAAAAGTAACCGCCTAACTGATTCCTAAATCAGTCCAATTTCCACAATCTCAAAAAGTGAGTTATTACACATCCTAACTACTATTTATAACTAGTTAGTTATTCTTTTCTTCCTCCTAGTATACACCTGTGTAATAGGGGGTCTACCATTACCCCGACCCCTATCAAGAAGGTTCGGTAAAAACAGCAGAGAGGTTCAAAGGTCAATTGAATATTTGGAAATTATGAATTACCGAACAGTGTTCCCTATTACAAAAGAAGTATAGAAGGTCAGATTGTGCTTATAAAGCACAATAGATAGACAGTATAATATATAGTATCATATAATCAGTTAGCAGCATAAAAATGCCACAGACAAGAAAACAAGGTGTAGATCATGCCTAATATGGCAGATGAGAAGGTACTAAACATGTAGGATACATGTAACAAATATACCAATGGCAGGATAAATATCAAGAAGTAGCAGCCGTTCAACTTAAGAGAGTGTTGATGTCAACAAAGGATTGGCTTTGTGACAGACTAACCTGAGCAAATAGCAAAAATTATATAAATAACGTTTCTAGTTCTAGCCAAGGACAAGGTTCAACTATCAATAGAGATCCTTCACATATTTTGTAAGCAAAATAGGTAAAACTGTCATGCATGTTTTTTTAGTTTCACTTTGTTTCTGTACTTTTTGTGTCACTTTAGTGATGTATGTTTTCCTGTTAAGCAAGTTGGCCCTTCCATCCGAAAATCCATTATCTCAGTCTTCTCTCTCCTCCTTCCTCTACCTCGTTCTTCATTTCTCACTCTAAACCTCCACTGATGAACAATGAAGCTTCTTCTCTCGAAATTAACCACCCAAATCAAACTAAATCAGCCACCAAACGCCAGATCAATCTTTCAGAACACTTAATTCATTTATTTTAGGTTAGTTTTTGAGTTTAACACATGGTATTGACAAATTTAACAAAAAATATTGAAGAGGTACATAACATACTTGTGAATTTTAGGTGATTTTGGATTTTGGTTTACTTTTTAGGATGTTGAATAATTGATTTGGTATGATTTAGTGTTGGGTGGTTTATTTGGTTTGATTTATATGGTTAATTTTGAGATATTAAGAGTTAAGAAGCTCCAAAGCATCATCAATGATCATTTTCTAGGTTTTATAAGAGGATGAAGGAGGGGGAGGAGAGTGAAGATGGAGTTAACATAATTTTTTTATGGAAGTTGACGGTAGGACGAACTTGACAGACAAAAATACACATTCAGGATCGAATGAGACAAAAAATAAATACAAGACTAAAAGCGAAACTTAAAAAACAAACATAAAGGTCAATTTTAAATATTTTGCCTATTTTGTGGGATTATGTTTCTTTTCTTAGTTATCTAGCGGGTTTCATAAAATGGGTAGTTCGAGTGTGTATATTAACTGACATGCAAGGGGCCGAATTTCTCAATACTCTTTTTTTGTTTGTTTCCTTTGTAGGTTGCACTTCTATTTTAGGAGGATTTCTAATCCCCTGGCATTTATAGCTTACTTTTCTTAGAAAATTCTATAAATCAAAAGAAACAACAAGTGTACAAAAATATGCTGGCTCTACCACATTATTCGTCCACTGCATATAATATTGATAGTTTTGCAAGAAGCCAGAAAACGATTCAAGCAAAAACAAGATACTCATAAATTTTATTAATTGTGCAAACTAATGATACAGTTCATACACTCTCTCCTTACTCTTAACCATTTATGTTTATGCAGATATTTTATTATCTGTTGTACACTCTAAACCAAAAATGATACTTCTAAAAATCCTCGTACAAGTGAAACAGGTGTTTGTACTTTTATCAATGATATACTATCATATTGATAACAAAACAAACTACCAACATGTTGTGCTTCCATGTATCAATCATTGAACCGAGTTACTTCTCGAAACAAAATTAAAAAATTGGGAGTACTACCTTGTAACGTAAAGGCAAGCTTCTCATGAGCTTGACTCTTAAGCACAGTCCTATAATCGTGGCCATACTGCAATGTTCCACCGTCGGAGTAAACGTAACCCTAAACCAAATCACACAGTTATGGTCATCCAACAAATCAAGCAAATTAAACATTCCATACACCGAAAAATCGCAAAAACACAAGAAATCATGAATACCTAACATAACTCTTCTTATCATCGACTTCAACTGCTTCCTCTGTTATCACCTTGAGCTCTTCCAACGAGTAAGGGTGCTCAGGGTCCTTAATATCTCTCAAATGATTTGTGAATGTTAAGGGAACACTATTTACCAATATTACAACTATATCATGATGATTTATTTAATTAAGGAATCATTAAGTTCATTGAAAATAGCTTAATGAAAAAGCACTTTATTAAAACTAAGTTTTTCACGAAATTTTGGATTAATTGACGGAAATAATGATTGTAAATTGGTGAAAAGGATATCAAAAACCTCTAGTTGGTCGATTGGTTCAACGGCATCGTCTTGGTCGGAAAATAAAGGGGTAGTGCGAACACGACGCTCTTTCTTTTCGTAAATGGTAGGGTTTGCGTTGATCAACCCTGACATTGTTGCGGAGAGAGAGAAAACCGCGAGTTTCTCAGTTAGGGTAAAAGAGAAGAAAGAGTTGAAAATTGAAATCAAACAATTTATTATTACATATTCGACCCGTATAATTTCGACCCGAAAATGAGCCCGCTCGATAACTATTTTTTAAAATTTTATTATAAATACCTAATTGAGCACTAATATAAAAATAAATTTGCGACTTTCTTTTATTGAAAACTACCTAAACATTGGATTTAATAAAATTGATAAAAGTTCATCAAAGTAAAATTGAAAAAAACATTGTTGGGGAGATTGTTATTTTCTTGTGTTGATGAACTAAGAATACTACTCCGGTTTTTAGAATAATATTATTGAATCAATTCTTCCACGATAGAGGAATGATAATAAACAACTACCAAACTAAATAATACAAGCTATACTCATCTCATTCATTCTTTACCTTATTATTGCTTCATATATTTTTTTACTAGTGACATAAGTATATTATATGCACTATTTATTTTGTATCTTAAAAAAATAGTAATTAATAAATAATGAAATATGGTAGCGAAAATATGACAAAATAATATTAATTCCATCGAGACACACACGTTTGTGGTATCCATGTTCTTCCCTTCACCACTAAACGACCACAACACGACACTGCAAGCTTTGAACTTTCAAAGCCATACCTTTTTTATGTTCGAAACTCAAAGCCACAACTTTGAAGACCCAAGTTTGCAATTTTCAACAGAATAAAGGTAAAATCAATCCTATCTCTTTTGGTTTTTGCTTCACTTCATTCTCACTTTTTTATCTGATTTTTTCTCACTCTTAACTGCTTCCTTTCAGTTTTAATGAAATTACTTCATTTGTGACCTTATATTGCTTTTATTATGCTATTTTTTATGCTAATTTAGTTACAACATCCCTTGTTGGTGTTCATGGGGAATATTTGTGCCATTATCTTATGCTTGAAGTGAGAATTGAATTCAAAATATGGCATGCAGAGCAGCAGGAGTTTATGTTGTAAAAAATGTTATTTTTCATGATTTTGTGTGAGTGTACTGTGTTTTATTCTCTTTCTTAAGTAGTTCCATGGGTTTTATATTCAAATTTTATGTAAAGAGTTTGTTATTTATTAGAATTAGAGTGTTTTTTCATTATGGAAAGTCTATGTCAGTGCCAGTATTGTATGTCTGAAGTGAGTGCAGAATACAGAATATGACCCAACAAATAAAAATAAAAAAGCTGATGCAGAAGTTCATTTATTTATTCCATTTTTTCTAAGTTTGAAGTGAATATTTATGGAACTTTGTTCATTTTTATCATCAGATCCTATCTGTTTTTGGGTTCAAGATATCTTTGGTAATAATGACTATATGTTTGTGTATTTCTCTGAAAATCACGTTTCGATTATATTTATTTAATTATTATCACAGTTTACAAACAAACTGTCTTAACATAATAACATCTACATTTCCCCCTTCAGCCTTTGCTCCTTCTCCAGTTTATCCCCAATCGCTGGAGCACAGAAGCCACAGTACTGAAAATGCAGGTCTCAAGTGCTATTGGTGATGTCTTGGCGGTGCTTCCGCCTTCAGCATCGCTCAGGCTACCAGAATTTCGCCATTTGCATGGCTTTGCTGTTTCTGACACCAGGAGTTTTCTTTCTAGTGGATTTCTCAAAGTAATCTTTCTATGATTTCATCTTCACTTCATTTGTGCTTTTCTCTATCAGTATCCACTTCTCATGAAACCATGTAGGAAAACATTATAACTTACATATTTTGTTTTTAATTGCGATATGCATCGTCAGCAACAAATTTCGGTTTCTATCTTACTTGCAATAATCTTATGAAATTTATCATCTTCCCTCGGAAGCTGAACTAAACCCGTTAAATTGGCGATTTCTTAAAATTTAGGAGAAAATGAACTAGTAGCTATTGTCCCCTTAGACAGGTATAGGTTGCTTATGTATTAACTATTAAACACTGCATATAAATTATAAAGTACAGCTTATAGGTAGGCCATCATGATTCCTGCATACATTTTATGTCATATAATGGACTCTTGACTCACACCTCTGTTTAGCCTTTTCTCCATTGAACTAGATGCTTGTATTTTTTTGCAAGTGTCCATTTTACATTTGCTTTCGGGAATTAACTTATCATCAATATTTGTATTATGGCTAAACTTTCTTCTTGCTATTTGCCTTAAAATTTGCAAAATAAACTCAGTTAAAGTAAACAAGATGTAAGTTAGACTTGTATAGGAGCCTCTCTTAGAAGATTTGGTGCAGTCTTTCATCTTTTTAAACTGGTTTTTTTGGAGATATTACTAATCAAATGCTACTCTTGAAACAAAATATAATATGCCATTTTATGGTATGAAAATAAAGAACTTACAGTAAAAATATCATTAGTTTCAGTGAAAGCATCACTTTATATAGAGAAGAAAACCTTGTGGATATGCCCCCTATCATTCCATTTCCAGCAGATGGTTGATTAGAGAAACACTCAAGCAAGGTTTTAAGTCAAAATTGTCCATGTTATTTGTACCATGATGGCATAGAAATTGAAAAACAAAAATTTAACATAAGCTTGTATGTCCTATTTTAGTGCTTGTACAATAACAAGCAAACCTTAGTCTCACTAGGTGGGGTCGGCTACATCGATGGAACGACACCATAATGTTCTACCATATTATTTTAGTGCTTATAAATGACTGTTACACAGATTTTTGTGATTTAGTAGTAATTATACTCTGTTATTCTTCACTGTGCATCTCTAAAGCATTATTTTCTTTGTAGAGCTGTCCTTCATCTTGCAATATCAAGCACTATAACGAGTTTAACAATTTCCGGGCTAGAGGCTTAGCTGTGAGAGCATCAGCAGATTCAAGTGATAATTTGGTGCCCTTTGCTCCTCTGCAATTGGAGTCACCAGTTGGTCAGCTTTTGGAACAAATTTCACAAACACATCCCCATCTACTGCCAGCAACCATTGATCAACAACTAGAAAATCTTCAGACTGCTAAAGATGCCAAGAAAGAAGAATCTTCTTCATCTCAGGATTCCCTTTACAAGTAAGTCAAGAAATCTATATTTCCCTCTTACTTGATTTGACTAGATATAGCTATGTGGCAAACTTAAGAAAATCGAAGGACTTCAAGCAGGACAATATCAAGTTCAGGGTTACAAGTAACTAAGAATAAAATGTTTTGGAAGACTCGGCCATTCACCTTAACTGCTCTGGCTGGTTATTGCACTATCCTACTATGCACCATCTTCCTGGCATTAAAGGTTTTGAATTGTTAGTATGCAGATTTGCCCGCATAGTTGTACTGGGATACCTTCTATGATTTTTCTTCTTCTTTCCTCTTGAATTTATATTCTTACTGGAAGGTGCAGAAATGATTAAGAGTCCAAGGCTTAATGGAATAAAATATAAGGCTGCCTTTTGGAAAAGATACTTTTAAAAGGTGGTTTGTGGCTATTATATAACTGGAAAAAACCTTCATTCAATGGCACTTGCGAGCAAGTGAAATAAAACTTGTACCTAATTCTTAACGAGTCCATGTTTATGTTTTGTAACACCACTTGAGAACTTATAAGCTAGTGATAAAAAATAATCTAGCTATTAGTGTTTGGTAAAAAGGCTTAATTCAATAAATTGCGAGCTTATACGCTTGTATTTAATTAGATATTTGAGGTAACTTCTGGGATTATAAGCTATGGTATTATTTTACTTTACATCTATAAGTTAGCTTATCGTCTACTTTTACTAAGCAGTTCCTATCCAACGAGCTAGCTTATCAGCTCTCAACTTTCAACTTCTAGCTTATAAGCTTTTAGTATCGTCTTTCGGGAACTAGATACTTATGCTGTTTATATTATGCGAATGCAGATTCTTTACGAGTATTATTCTCTAATCCTCTTCATCCTTTTCCATCTTATGCTAATGCTTTCTTTACGGATAATATGCTCTTTGTCCTCTCCATGCTAAAGCTTTGGAGGATTATATTTGCATTTATTAGTTGCCTATTCATTTAGTTACTGCTTGTAGTGCAAGTGTGACCAATTTTATCTAAACTGAATTTCAGGAGGATAGCTGAAATTAAAGAGAAAGAAAATCGCACAGCATTGGAAGAGATCATGTATTGCTCAATTGTGCATAAATTTTTGGAAAAGAACATTTCAATGATCCCAAAAATATCAACAACCTCGGATCCTACCGGTCAAGTGGATTTTTGGCCAAATCAGGAACTAAAACTTGAAGCTGTTCATTCTGCTGAGGCATTTGAGATGATACAGAGTCACTTATCTCTGGTACTGGGAGAACGGTTTGTTGGTCCTCTCCAGACCATTGTTCAGATCAGTAAAATTAAACTGGGAAAGTTGTATGCTGCTTCGATAATGTACGGATACTTTCTCAAACGTGTCGATGATCGGTTTCAACTTGAGAGGAAAATGGGAACCCTTCCCAAGGATTTGGGTAAATTAAATGTAAGTTATGATGAACCATCACCAGCAAATCAGCTCTGGGATCCCGAATCTTTGATCAGGATCGATGCTTATAATGATGGTTTTGGTGATGAGGATTATATGGACAGCGGTGAAGGTAAATCATACAGATTGAGATCTTATGTGATGCAGTTGGATGCTGAGATGCTTCAGAGACTTGCTACAATACGATCAAAGGAAGCTATATCCCTGATCGAAAAGCAAACTCAGGCCTTGTTCGGAAGACCGGACATCCGTGTCTCTAATGATGGTTCAATTGAAACCTCTAATGATGAATTGCTTTCGCTTGCCTTCTCTGGTTTGACAATGCTAATTTTGGAGGCTGTTGCTTTTGGATCATTCCTATGGGATGCAGAAAACTATGTTGAATCCAAATACCCTTTTCTTAATAATTAGAAGGCTATCCAAATCTTTTTACTGTATGTTTTAGACTGTAAAGAAGGTAAATGTAAGATTGGAGCTTTGTTCCTTAGTGTTCTGGTCATCAAATAATTGTTTCTTGTTCTAAACAGGAGCCGTTTCTAAATTAAACTCAAGAAAAACCAGAAGTGCCTGAAGAAATATGGGAGAAATGTAAGTTGAGATGTCAAGAGACAGGATCAAATAAAGTGAACAATAACACTCTTAACAAACCAACAGTTCTGTAAAATTTGCATATCAATATAAACAAAAGGACATACAGAGAAGTATGCTGATTTGCATGCATTGAATCTTATATCATATGAGTAGTTCATTTAATTGACATCTTTCGTCATATTGACTACTTCGAATCAGCCTCAAACTTCATTAAGTGGAAGCCGCGTCTTCATAGTCTCCGTTACTATGTTGAAGTCTTTTAGCTTTTTTTTAGCATACTGAGTTTTCTAGTACTGTGAGATTACTGTAGATGCTTTGCATTGTTCAACCTTAGTTTGTCAATAACTCCATTGGCCTTCTATTGATTCTCCAAAAATTACTTGAAGACATGAAAATCCTCCAAATGAACGCTCTTGATTTCACTCAAGGCATTCATTACAATCTTCATATTCTCAATATTATTACTCACATAGTGTAACATCAGAACATGGTTCTTACCTTCAAATGACGTATGTCCCAACAAAAGTCAAGCTTTGATTCTTGGTGAGTTAATTGCTTGACACAAGTAGCTTTGAATTGAAGTCATCAAAGAACCATTCATAGTTTTTTTATAAGACAGTCTGCAAGAGGACCAAAGAGAAAAAAAAATGTATGAGTTTTATACAAAAGTCTTGAATAGACATTGAATTATTTTAGACATTGAATTATACAATCAATTGAAATATCTTTACTTAACTAAACATATAAGTTTAGTTAAATGCAATCATAAATTCTAACCCCATAAAATAATGAAAAAAAGTAGAATAGTTCAAAAGATACTTACCTCATTTATGTATACATGTGCATGTATGTTTTACTTTATTATTACTAGCATGAGGGATGGCAAAAAAAACCCGACGTGTGGGTACCTGTAGAAATACCCACAACGGGTACCCGCAATAATAGCTTATGGGCGGGAGCGGATTTTGTGATACCCACCTATGAGTACCCGCAAATTTATATATTTAGTTTTTAGTTAAATTTTTATATATATTTCTTATTATTTTATAAGATTATATATCATATACTTTATTATTATTTCATAATAAATCATACATATTTGACTATGATCATAAATTTATTATATAAATATCATATTATCCATGTAACAATTATTTTTACATATTGATTATTATAAATTATATAAATATATAATTAAAATTAAAAACTCGTTTGGTACCCGGGCCCGTTGCCATCTCTGTCTAGCATATTGATCTGTACTCTTATTTTACTTTATAATGTTTAATTTAAAATGAGATAAATGATTATCGTGTTAATGGTAGTTACGTACGATTATATGACTTTTTTTTTAAATTAAAAAAAATGTTAAAGGAAAATAGAGAATTGGAAATTAATGGTAGATTATATATATATATATATAAAATAAAATAGAATTTTTTTTATGCAATACAAGAGTTTTATACAATGTCAATTTGTTATTTACTATTCGTTTTCAATTATTATTTACTTTAAAAATAACTAATAACTAATACAAATAAATGGTAGATGATGAATTGATTATATATAACTCAGTATACTAACATTATATAAACTAGTGTGTTGACATGCACTGTCGTGCCTGTCAACCCGCTTTCCTATCGTTTGTAATGTATAGTTTGTATTTTATAAATTCAAATATAATTTTTTGCGCTAAATTTACGGTTGAATTTATTCAATTGGTCTAATATTCAATTTTTTAAATACACTTTTAAAATAAGAAGATAATAAGGATAAAATAAGAAAATAATATTATATGGTTTTTTGGTAGAAATAAAAAGATATTGAGGGCAAAATAGGAAAACACAAATTACACCATGATGGGTGGTTATTTTGTGTTTTCCCTTTATTAATAGTATATAATATATAGTTTGAATTTTATAAATTCAAATATAATTTTTTGCGCTAAATTTACGGTTGAATTTATTCAATTGGTCTAATATTCAATTTTTTAAATACACTTTTAAAATAAGAAGATAATAAGGATAAAATAAGAAAATAATATTATATGGTTTTTTGGTAGAAATAAAAAGATATTGAGGGCAAAATAGGAAAACACAAATTACACCATGATGGGTGGTTATTTTGTGTTTTCCCTTTATTAATAGTATATAATATATAGTTTGAATTTTATAAATTCAAATATAATTTTTTGCGCTAAATTTACGGTTGAATTTATTCAATTGGTCTAATATTCAATTTTTTAAATACACTTTTAAAATAAGAAGATAATAAGGATAAAATAAGAAAATAATATTAT